>NC_090445.1:272828901-273148963 GCF_031143425.1 Pleurodeles waltl | reverse complement strand
TTGAATTGTCCAATGTGGTGTAGTTTTGTAAGTGTGTGTGTATTTTGAGCGCGACGGTGTGTACCACCAATGATTTACTGCGGTTGAAAGACCGCTGCGGTGATTCGTAGGTCGTGATACTGTGGGTGTATTCCTGATGGCGTAATGGTGTGGGTTTTGGTACCGCCAGTTTATCACTGACCTTTGGTGTGACGGACTTGTGTGGGTGTCTGTATAGTGACGGATTTCTCTGTGTGGGTCATAATACCCGTGGCGGTAATCAGTATGTTGGCGCCCGTCAGTACGGCGGTAGGCGGCATTTACCGCCAGGGTTGTAATGAGGGCCTTAGTGTGATAACACATTTAGTCATCAGAGATGGGATTGTTAATGCTGAATTTTAATAATTAATATTTATGTAGAGTGTTGGATTTGCATAGAGAATGTATTAACTGTACAATAATGCATGCATTTGAAGTTGCACCCACTTGAGTGGCCGCCAAGGTTCACGAAGTGTACTTATTAACGGCTTGTTAATGTAAAATGTTGAGCTTATATTTGATTAATGTAGTGACATGTCATATTAAGGGTTATGTATTATGCATTAGCTTTATCAATTTGCAAGCCTTAACTTAGCGAGGTCTTGGGCCTAGTTGCATGGCCCCATGTCAAGCTGCATTTCTTAGGCGACTTGTAAAATGGATGCTTAGATAATTAAATTGTGATTTTCCACTGTGCTGACCAAGTGCTTGTAGCTGAAGTTTGTTCTCATGAGCAACTGCTTGCTAGAAAATGCTGTGCTAGCTAGGGATACATTGTATATCGTAGTATGTGTAATACTGACCTTCCCAGGAGAAGACAATAGATGCACTGGCTAGAGTATAAGCTGCAACAATATTGATACCTGACAAGCCGAACGATGGAAACGGGAGAAGAGAAGCCAATCATCGACATGTGAACCATGTACTAGAAAAATAGTAGATTTGGGGTTTTATTTTCATTGGACTAAGTGTAAACATGCGATTCTTTGACTAGTAAGGACGTGGGAAGTAGTTTTAGGACTTACTTAGTCAGACTACACCGAGCGGAGAGGGGCCATTTCTTCTCATTCTTCTTGAGAGTTTAGGTATTATCCTTTTCCGAGCTGCTTGAAGAGACTGTGCCTTTTCTGAACTTTAATGCTGAATCCTGATGCCTTGCTAACCGAACTGATGTCCTGTTGACGAAGACTGTTACAGCTTGCTGAATCATATTGAGGCCAGGTATAAGATTATGTTACTGATTGTTATGTCCATTTGCTTTTGTTTCTAGGATAGCAACCGCTAGATTTGATAGAGCCATAATTAGATGTTTTCCAAATGTATGTGACTAAATTGTTCGCTACATGTAACAACAGCTGATGTCTTTTCTTTGCTGAATCTAAATGTACGCTATTTCGTTTGATCAGTTACTCATGTTGTTAATTTGTACCTATCAGGCTGTGTGTTTTTTTTTTCCCTAAGTGTTACAGATTAGTTTGTCCTTTTTGTATGTATTTATATTTTTAAGATTTGTGTGAATGCATTGGAGTCACTGTGTATATTGTTTTTTATTCATTCATTTTTCCTAGGGAGGATTATCTTCTTCAGTATTTTTGAGCTGATTAGTAATAAAGGTATTTTTGTGATCGTTTAAATAAATAATATCTATTTGAATAATTAAAAGTATGAAATGTATAGCCCGTATTGTTAGTGTGGATGACCCTTTGAATTTGTGTTGGCTGTTTTGTGTGATTTTAGATATTCCAATTCTAGGAACCCTTTTTTTATTCAGTTATTTTGGCTTTGTCTTGCTTAGAGGGATTTCTTGTCATCGTTAATTTGTACCATAATATTATAATGTTTGGCAGCTCAAGATTTGATTAGATTGCGATTCTTTCACCGCTTTGGTCAGCCAGTATTGTTTTTGTATGTTTATTATTTGATATTGAGACTAAGTTATGTGACAGTAGCATTGTTAATATAGGGAAATGAACATTCAAACGTTTTCATAAAGAAGTGGTTATTCATGGCCGAGAAGTCATGGTGTGTGGAAGTTACTGATGTAATTGATTGTTATGGTTATTGATTTGCACTGGTATGGGGTTCATGGTGGAAAAAACTCGAAGTGCAGACAAAAGGTCCATCGTTCTATACGCGTTTCCCTTGTAAGTTTACTCAATAAGGTCTGACACTGTAAATACACAAAATACATATTACATATTTTAAAAGTTCTCCTGAGAGTATAGACCTTTGAGATACTTTTACATCCCTTAAATCCTCCACAGTAAAATATCCACAGTTCCACCATGTCACGTTTGAAGGTGCGAGCTTTTGGTAGGGCAACCAAAAATGGAACCCACAGTTTACAATTTTCTTTCATATTGCCCGAACATACACTGACCAGACTTTCCCTTTTTTATCCCTCTTAATTTTCCTGAGCCATACCAGGTACCAGGGATTTAGCTTTGACCTCCATCTCTTAAATAGAAGTGAGCATGCCACCGACATCAAGATAAATAATAATTTTTGACATCTCAGTGGTATTCCCTACATAGAGCAATAGCGCAGGAGAACAAGAATAGGAATTTGCACCTGCAATTGTTCTTCTACAGATTTAAAACTAGAATTTAAAAAACTGACTCATTTAAAACAATTATAAATAATATGGGATTGGTCTCCAAAGTCTGTGACATCACACCTAAAACATTAGTTAGGGCAAGCCACATTAATATTATTTAAAAACTATGCGGTCTGATAAATATTTATAAAAGAAATGCATTTTATAAAAATTCACCTTATAAAAGTGTTGTGAGGTTAAACTCTGACATTTTTTGCCATAGTTCTTAGGTTAAAACAATGTTTCTATCTTTCACCCATTGATTAGAAATCCTATGGTAAATGTTGTTTCGTACAATCAATATCAAATATTTATTCCAGAGCCCTAGTTTCTTCTGTCATTATAATTTTATAACCAGAATTTCGAAGTCTAAATGGATGATATGGATTCAGATCCTTGGGACCCTTATCATTCTTTAAATAGCTTGCCACATTCCCTGTACCAAAAGACGAGGGAGTAGTACCTCCATCCAAGATGTAATGGGCTGAACACAATATGTAGGGACTGTGAACATCGGAAAATGTACAATCAAATTCAAGGGGGAAGCCATCTGGGCTACACACTTTACCGTCAGTACATTATACAAAACCCCATCAAGCTCCATTAGGGTGAAGGTATTAACCATGGACCTGCTATTTTCTTCTAAAATTATTGGAATAGGGGTTTGTGCTAAAATGATTTATTTGATTACATCAACAGTAAGGGGGTATCATATATGTTGTTGAAATGTTCTAAAAATGAATTTTCTTTCTCAGATGTACAAGGAACTCCTGTCCTTGCTCATTTTAAAGTGCTAATATTGCCACTAGAGGTCTACTAATGGACTTGCTGTATGTTTAAGCTTCCTGCATAATCACTCTTTGTAAACTTTCAAAAGTAAGTACAGTTTTTTAAAAATAATTTCTGGCATATTAGTACTCCTGTAGAGCAGATTTTGTGTTTCGCAGCACTTTTACTATTCCCTACCAAATTATGTGATAATCTCTTTTAATTTGATTCTTCTGATTGGCCCTTCCCTCCTTCACAGCTTTGTTTGTGGCTATATCCTTAGAGATTATTTAAGCCTGAAGGAATGCTCTAAGTGTATCCCAAGTCGTACTCATAGAACCTGCGTCCTCATTTCAACCTCAAAGATCTTTTAATTCCACTCTACATCTTTCTATTCAATTGTTATCTTCCAGCAAAATTTTATTTAAAAAAAAACATCTCCCATATTTAAGAATTCTTTCACTTCGCTGTGAGTGATCAGAGGATCTGTTTGGCAGTGTCATCAAATAATCAAATCTAATCGTCAATGAAACCAGAGAATTATCAATGCAAGAAGCTATTTTTAACTTTGCTGGTATGCAGGTGAAATCCTTCTTGTGAGAGAAAGCAGCCCTCCGACTATTCTCAAAAATTTTTGATGTTCACTGAGGATCTTCACTTTCTTAGGTTTGTGTTGCCACCTCTTGCTTGTTGTGGTATCAGTTCCCAGATCTTGTAAAACATTAAAATGTGGCCCAATCACTATTTCTCCAGGCATCCTACAAATTGATTGAATTCATTTATTAAATGGTCCTGGGTTATTTTCTATTGGTGTATAGAAATTGATCTGTGTTAGGGGTGCAAAGGTTATTCTACGGCTCACCTGGCAAAGCGTTGTTCAGTATGGCCCTGCCAAGTATGAATTTGAGCCTTAACTTTGTAGAGATGAAGGTGGCCACCACCGATGCTCAGTGAAAAAAATCCTCAACATTGCCTAAAATTGACTCCAAGTGCATATCCTATACATTGCAATTAACGTGCATACAGTGTGCATATCTAGTGAAAGGCTCACAAATCAAATTCATCCTGGTAAAATGCATAAACCCTGTGCAAGCCCTTAATCATGAATTAAAAATCACTTGTCATCTTGTCTCTCCTTTTTTTACAACCCTCCCCTCTTAACAATCTGATCCATGAACCCACCCTCAGACCTGAGAGTTCTTGCAGGAGCTTTGTTCGACCTCTTAGTCATGTTCCTTGCATTCCCCAATTGCCTAGCACATCTCAGCACCATCATAAAATGCCATTCAATCCTCTGCTTGTCTTGCGCTGACATATTATGCACCATTTCCCTTGACTTCTGATTCAGGTACAGCTCTCTGTATCTAACAAGAATTATTGCCCACCAACACAGCAGATTTTTCTTTTTTTTAACCAGCTGAATCAGATTCTTGGTGCGTGCTCTGGATATTGGCTTTTGGAGCTAAGGGATTTCTTGTGTAGAACACTTCCAGCTGCCTCGCTTTCTTACACTTGGCAAGTGCACTAATGGGAGCACCTCTTTCTCACTGGGAGTCAGGAACTTTGCAGATTTTAATGACTTAGATACTTCAGTAGGCATAGTTACTTTATCACCCCCTCTGCGTGGAATCCTCTGCACCAATGGTTTCAAATGTACAGCTCTCCTTACCATCCTCTTCCAGCTTCTCTTACAAAGTATTAATCATGCAAATCTTGTTCTGAGCCCAAATACAGAGGTGAACAGTGATAAATACATTTATCTACTCCGCACTGCGATCACACACTATACCAGCGGCACTGCAGATGCGAAGACCACTCAGCATCAGGCACCCCAGATAAGGGCTGACCGCATTTTTGTTTAAGAAGGCATTGGTAGGAACCAATGCCTTCATGGTACTGGTTCCTGTCAATGCATTTTACTGTTTGCTACAGGGATGCATCGGAAGGATGTAGCCCTGTAGCAAACAGTATTGTTTTTTATTTTAAAAAAGGAAATCCCAAAATTTGATGTTCTTTTTGACGAGGGAAAAAGTAATGCTCCCCTTGCCATGGAAGTCTTCTTACATGTCGAGGGGAGCATTACAATTGTTTTACTGTTCTTTACCACCAAGTTTGACCTGGCAGTAAGGAACAGCTAAAATGACTATATGTCTGCCAGTCTACATTGGGTGGGTGGACATGTAGCTATTTCTCTGACTCACCGGGGACATCTAAGAAACTTGGCCACGGTGGAGATAGAATAGTTTCTACTGTGGCCAAACCGAAGGTCCATCTGCATTTAGATTAGGCGGGCGGACCTTTATACTGTCGGTAAAATGAACCACGTACAACTGGATAATCATTGTTCCAGAACACAGATATATCTTTGACAGTGGATTCACGGTAGACAGGCTCATGGTGTAATCATGGCAATAAAGAAAAGGAACACAAACAGTATCACAGAAAGATGATCCAGCAAGCACAGGTAAGCGTACTGAAAGCAGGGCCACAGGCCCATCACACCTCTGTGGAGGACTGTGAGGTCAGGGGAGTAGTGTCCAGTGTGCACAAGTAAGCCCTCAATGGCTTCCACATATCCTGAGGTCTAGATGCTAAAGATTGAAGCGATGCATAAAGTTCACTGGTGTTTTCGCAATATGTAAGGCTTGTTAACCCTTTTCTAGCACATGGCGTGTGTTTGGTGCCCCATAGGAGCAATAGCTCACGTTTGACCAGTAAAAGTGAAATAGTTGTGGAGCACCATATAGATTTTGGTAAATCTTCCGGATAGCCCATAAGGACCAATAGCGGGTCAGAAGAGAGGGGCAATGCCATAATTTGTGATAGTTGGTTGAACACTTAATTCCAAAAGCGACTGATATTTGGACAAATCCTTGTCATGTGTGGAAAGTCAGCAAGAGGTGCACGATACTTGAGGAAAGCGTGGGACTAGGTATGATCGATGCAGCTGTATCACATAGTGTAATGTAAACTCTCCGCACAAATTTCAACTGTCTTATGACGATAGCCGAAGGAGACGAAATGACTCTGTGAGTCTGAAGTCCGAAACAGGGAGGACATCGATGCATGCATTATATAGTTTGGAAACCAGTTGTGCTCTGGAATCTGCTGTGATGACCAAAGTGAGAGGGGCAAAATCCACAGGGGCTAGTGGATAAGTGGAATATCCTGCACGCAAAGCACTCTGTAAGTTACAGAGCATGAAGTGTTGTAAAAGAGTGGCATTGGCGGAGTGTGTTCCTGCTGTGCGTAAGAATATGTGGTCTTCGGGAAATGCACCACCCAGTGTCTGGAGATTGAACAACTGTAGGGTTTGCAGAACGAGCACTTCTTGCATGACAGGCATGGGTTGTTTATTAGTGTCAGAGCTGGAAAGTATAGTGTGTCCCCCGGAAGCAGGCAGACCAGTCTGCGCCAGGCCCAACTAGTGGCAAAGAGCCTTTGGATACTTCTACAGTTCAAGGGTACTCCCCTGGGCAGAAGGGCATGCAAAGGGACAGCAGCAGCCAGATCAAGTTCTGGGATTGCATAGGGAATGCACACGTCTGGATGGAACAAATGGTACGAATGATGGCACAGTGCTGCAAGATAATACAGTAGAAGATGGGGAACACTGAAGCCACACCGCTCGTACTGGAGAGCAAGGACCTCCCAGCGAATGTGGGGGTGCCCTTCTGGCCACACAGGCCCAAAAACTCTGACTTGCTCCAATTAATATGCAGCCCTGAAGATGTACTAAAACAGACTATTTTGTTTAATATAGGTTTGAGATAAGTGTGAGGGTGGTGGATCAATAATATATTGTCTACATATACCAAAACCAAGAGCAGCCCACTAGTTAACTGTAAACCCCTATGGATGTGCCCCTCCTGCAAGCAGAACACCACGGGATCCATTACTATTATAAAGAGCGGGGGAAAGAGGACACCCCTGCTTAGGACCGCGCGTTATGGGGAAAAACGGGGAGAGTGTCCCAATCAGTAGTATAGTAGCTATAGGGTGCATGTATAACAAAGAGATCAAGGCAATGTATCCGAGTGGAAACCCGATTTTCCAAAGCATGGCATGTAAAAAAGGCTTCTCAAGAGAATCAAATGCCTTTTCGTCATCCAGTAGAGCAATAGCTGCCGGTATCTCTGGGGACACTCTGTTCAGCATTGCAAAAACAGTGTGGAGATTAAGGGATGAGGAGAGGTGTGGAATAAAGTCAGATTGAGCAGGAAGACAGAGGCGGGTGGCAATCAGTTTGGCAAGTATCTCATTGTCAAAATTTAAAAGGGAAAGGGTCTATAGGACTCACAATAAAGAGGATCTTCACCAGGTTTTGGCAAAAGGGTGATGACCGCGTAACGCAGCGTTGCAGGGAGAACCCGGCATCCAATGCCTCTGCATACACAGGTAGGAGGTGTGGTCCCAGTATGTTTTTGTTTTTCTTTTAGAACGCTCTAGTGAACCCATTGAGTCCCGGACCATGCGCCCCATCCAAAGAATCTATTGCCTGTATAGCCTCCTCCTTGGTAAAAGGCTTGCTAAGGAATTGTTGCTGGGTGGTGGTTAACCACACCATTGGTATGTCAGCTAAATATTTGTGTAATGCAGGGCATGGTGGTGTTGGGTAGGCCGTATAAAGACATGAGTAGTATGTGAAGAATTCAGACTGGACCTCTGCAGTACCAATTGCACGGCTGAAATCCGGTCTCCTGATTTCAAGTATGTGTGCCACTGGGTATGATGGGCGGATGAGTCTAGTCAGTGTCCTCCTTGGCCTGTCATCCTCTCCATATTTACATGCCGTAGTTTATTTGTCCATATAATTTGCTTCACTTTCTATTAGTTGATTACATTTGTCCAGTAGTAATTTACTCTGGTGAAGCTGGGACTCAAAGCTCCTGAACAAGATCTGTGAGCTCATTTTAACCCACGATAGGCTGCATCAGATGTCACACAACACCCCAGGCTGTTTCAATATGCATATGCCCTTGAGGTATGCCTTGAACACATCCTAAATACCACTAGGTGTCCACCCAGGTGTAAACTCTCATTTAATCGGAAAAATTATATTATTTCTTCCTTTAGGTCAGAGCAAAACAGTGCATCTTGAAGTGCCATGTTGGGGAATCACCAGGTCTTTCCACCACTACCAGACAAGGGGATAGCGAGTATAGTCTGCATTGGCGAGTTATCTGACAATGTGCGGGGGAGATGCTTGATAGTGGTGACCCACTGGGCAATCGTGCTAGATAAGAGACAATAGTAAACAAGCGACCAAGTGACATGGGGCACTTAGCGAAAGGATTAGGCCAGTGAATTGGTGCCATGTAAGTTCCAAGGGTCCTGCAATGCATATGTGTAGGAGGCTGGACTGGCTTGTAGTGAGTACCAAGGGGTACTTACACCTTGCACCAGGCCCAGGTATCCCTTATTAGTGTATAGGGTGTCTAGCAGCTCAGGCTGATAGATAATGGTAGCTTAGCAGAGCAGCTTAGGCTGAACTAGGAGACGAGTGAAGCTCCTACAGTACCACTAGTGTCATATGCACAATATCATAAGAAAACACAATACACAGATATACTAAAAATAAAGGTACTTTATTTTTATGACAATATGCCAAAAGTATCTCAGTGAGTACCCTCAGTATGAGGATAGCAAATATACACAAGATATATGTACACAATACCAAAAATATGCAGTATAGTTTTAGAAAACAGTGCAAACAATGTATAGTTACAATAGGATGCAATGGGGACACATAGGGATAGGGGCAACACAAACCATATACTCCAAAAGTGGAATGCGAACCACGAATGGACCCCAAACCTATGTGACCTTGTAGAGGGTCGCTGGGACTGTAAGAAAACAGTGAGGGTTAGAAAAATAGCCCACCCCAAGACCCTGAAAAGTGAGTGCAAAGTGCACTAAAGTTCCCCAAAGAGCACAGAAGTCGTGATTGGGGAATTCTGCAGGAAAGACCAAAACCAGCAATGCAACAACGATGGATTTCCAGACAAGGGTACCTGTGGAACAAGGGGACCAAGTCCAAAAGTCACAACCAAGTTGAGAGTGGGCAGATGCCCAGGAAATGCCAGCTGTGGGTGCAAAGAAGCTGCTACTGGACAGTAGAAGCTGAGGATTCTGCAGGAACGACAAGGGCTAGAAACTTTCCCTTTAGAGGATGGATGTCCCACGCCGTGGAGAGTCGTGCAGAAGTGTTTTCCTGAAGAAAGACCACCAACAAGCCTTCCTAGCTGCAAGTCATGCGGTTAAGGTTTTTGGATGCTGCTGTGGCCCAGGAGGGACCAGGATGTCACCAATTGCGTCAGGGGACAGAGGGGGCACCCAGCAAGACAAGGACCCCTCTCAGAAGCAGGCAGCACCCACAGAAGTGCCAGAACAGGCACTATGAAGAGGAGTGAAATGGTGCTCACCCGAAGTTGCACAAAGGAGTCCCATGCCGCCGGAGGACAACTTAGGAGGTCGTGCAATGCAGGTTAGAGTGCCGTGGACCCAGGCTTGGCTGTGCACAAAGGATTTCTGCCGGAAGTGCACAGAGGCCGGAGTAGCTGCAAAAGACGCGGTTCCCAGCAATGCAGTCTGGCGTGGGGAGGCAAGGACTTACCTCCACCAAACTTGGACTGAAGAGTCACTGGACTGTGGGAGTCACTTGGACAGAGTTGCTGGATTCAAGGGACCTCGCTCGTTGTGCTGAGAGGAGACCCAGGGGACCGGTGATGCAGTTCTTTGGTGCCTGCGGTTGCAGGGGGACGATTCCGTCAACCCACGGGAGATTTCTTCGGAGCTTCTAGTGCAGAGAGGAGGCAGACTACCCCCACAGCATGCACCACCAGGAAAGCAGTCGAGAAGGCGGCAGGATCAGCGTTACAGAGTTGCAGTAGTCGTCTTCGCTACTTTGTTGCAGTTTTGCAGGCTTCCAGCGCGGTCAGCATTCGATTCATTGGCAGAAGGTGAAGAGAGAGATGCAGAGGAACTCTGATGAGCTCTTGCATTCATTATCTAAGGAAATCCCCAAAGCAGAAACCCTAAATAGCCAGAAAAGAGGGTTTGGCTACTTAGGAGAGAAGATAGGCTAGCAACACCTGAAGGAGCCTATCAGAAGGAGTCTCTGACGTCACCTGCTGGCCCTGGCCACTCAGAGCAGTCCAGTGTGCCAGCAGCACCTCTGTTTCCAAGATGGCAGAGGTCTGGAGCACACTGGAGGAGCTCTGGGCACCTCCCAGGGGAGGTGCAGGTCAGGGGAGTGGTCACTCCCCTTTCCTTTGTCCAGTTTCGCGCCAGAGCAGGGCTGAGGGCTCCCTGAACCGGTGTAGACTGGCTTATGCAGAAATGGGCACCATGTGTGCCCATGAAAGTTTTTCCAGAGGCTGGGGGAGGCTACTCCTCCCCTGCCTTAACACCATTTTCCAAAGGGAGAGGGTGTAACACCCTCTCTCTGAGGAAGTCCTTTGTTCTGCCTTCCTGGGCCAAGCCTGGCTGGACCCCAGGAGGGCAGAAACCTGTCTGAGGGGTTGGCAGCAGCAGCGGCTACAGTGAAACCCCTGAAAAGGCAGTTTGGCAGTACCCGGGTCTGTGCTACAGACCAGTAGGATCATGCGATTGTGCCAACAATGCCAGGATGGCATAGAGGGGGCAATTCCATGATCTTAGACATGTTACATGGCCATATTCGGAGTTACCATTGTGAAGCTACACATAGGTAGTGACCTATATTGACCTATATTTAGTGCACGCGTGTAATGGTGTCCCCGCACTCACAAAGTCCGGGGAATTGGCCCTGAACAATGTGGGGGCACCTTGGCTAGTGCCAGGGTGCCCACACACTAAGTAACTTAGCACCCAACCTTTACCAGGTAAAGGTTAGACATATAGGTGACTTATAAGTTACTTAAGTGCAGTGTAAAATGGCTGTGAAATAACGTGGATGTTATTTCACTCAGGCTGCAGTGGCAGGCCTGTGTAAGAATTGTCAGAGCTCCCTATGGGTGGCAAAAGAAATGCTGCAGCCCATAGGGATCTCCTGGAACCCCAATACCCTGGGTACCTCAGTACTGTATACTAGGGAATTATAAGGGTGTTCCAGTATGCCAATGTAAATTGGTAAAATTGGTCACTAGCCTGTTAGTGACAATTTGAAAGAAATGAGAGAGCATAACCACCGAGGTTATGGTTAGCAGAGCCTCAGTGAGACAGTTAGGCATCACACAGGGAACACATACTTATAGGTCACAAACGTATGAGCACTGGGGTCCTGACTAGCAGGGTCCCAGTGACACATAACAAACATACTGAAAACATAGGGTTTTCAGTATGAGCACTGGGCCCTGGCTAGCAGGATCCCAGTGAGACAGTGAAAACACCCTGACATACACTCACAAACAGGCCAAAAGTGGGGGTAACAAGGCTAGAAAGAGGTTACTTTCTCACAATATGTTTCGCAGATAGCTCTTAGGGCATGGAGGGATCGAGGTTTAGATGCCAGGGTGTTGGAAGTGGTTTCTTGAACAGGGTCCATCGCCATAATAAGATCACCCCTCCACCCCCAAGAGAATGTGGTTGACCTCAAAGTGATCAATATGGGAGTGGAGATCATGAAAAAATTTAGGTGTATCAATGTTTGAAGCGTAAACGATTATCAATAAAATGTTGAGATTCTCAAGCAGCCCTGCCACTAAAACATATCTACCATCTCTGTCAGAATAGGATGATAGGAAGAGGAATGGAACACTCTTGTGCACCAAAATGCATACCCCCGGGAATAAGTGCTATAATTAGCAAAGTAATGTGGGCTCCAGGTGGAGGCGAAGGATGGTGCAATGGCAGTAGGAAGGTGGGTCTCCTGCAGAAAAAGCCACCTGCATGCTGTGTCTAAGAAGGTATTGCAGTACGTGCTTGCCCTTAATGGGGTTATTGAGGCCACATATGTTGCATGACATGAAAGTAATGTCCTGAGACTGTTTCACGACATGAGCGCTATTCACCATGCGTGAAGAGAGTGTGGTCATTGTGAGTTAAAAAGGTAAGTATGTAGTCTGTATTGCATAACATAGGAAAATGTAAACATATATTCCTGATGAAAAAAAAATAACACTCCGACCTTAAACTGTCAAGCAAATCCTGTGTAACCCCCAAGAGGGATAATCCAAACTGGACAATACAAAACGGTATCAACCATGTGGGCGCAGCAATACAACTGCGAGTCGCTCCCAGACAGGAAACAGGAATGATCGCATATTGGAATGAGAATGGGCAGACGGTAAGAGGGAAGAACTGTGAAAAAAGGATACAGAGCAATGGAAATTCTTATTGTCATATATAACGCAGGGAAGGCAAATCAGAACTGTATGCTATGTCAGGCAGGTCAAACAGATTTAGTCTGGAGGAAACATATGCATGCTGGAAGCAGGCCCCGCATCCAGATTTTCTTGTTCCACGGTAGTCCTACGTGGCACTGTACCATGTTTGGATTGCAGCTTGCAGAAGGCCGTGGCATCACCGGGGTAGTCAAAGTAGCATGGCTTACCATTCACCTCTACCCGTAGCCTGGCCGGATATATCATGCCATAGCAAAGGTCAGGGTTCCGAAGTGCCCACTTGACCTCAGAGAATTTCCATCTGGCAGCCTGAGCTACAGGTGTAAAGTCAGGGAAGAGGGGCACAACAGCACCCTTATAATGTTAAGTACCCCTTTCCCGGGCCAGGCGGAGGGCATCATCAGTTCCCTATAATTTAGTAGACACATAATGATGAGGTGGGCAGGCCGCAGCCCCAAAACGCAGTGTGCCCTCTCCACCACAAACAGGTCCAACCTGCCGGCGATTTGAAAAATGCAAAGGTTTTTGCGGCACCCCCTTAGTCCTTATTTTCCACAGGTACTGTTTTTAATCTGACCTCCACTTTCTCAAGACATTTCAGAAGCTTTGCTGTTCCATCTTCTATTGTAGAGATGCAGACCTCCACCCCGTCCAGGCGTGTCTGCTGCTTACCCAGCCTAATCCCTATACTGTCAAGGCTGGCAGTCAAGGGATCAAATCTAGTGTCAATGGCACAGAAGCCAGTGTGAAGTTCTGCCATTATGTCCTCTGTGCCCACTGATTGCTCTCATGGGGGGCCCCCGCAGCACCACCCTCACGCTCTGAGGGCACAGCAGATATGTCAGGTGGCACCTGTTTTTCAGACGATAACTTTCATTGTTTTGGGTTGCCACGGCCCATGTCAGAGAGGAGGCCAGGGCCACGGGCCATCCCGGACGCTGTATGTAGTGCAGCGGACACCTCCCACACCAGCACAGCACCACCCTCAAGCAGGGCAAGGAGCTATTTCTTAAACGATGATCCACTGCAAGACAGCAATGGGGGCGCACCACCACAGTGCAGGAATGGCGCCAACAGCACTGCCACTGGGAACCAAAAGTATGGGCCCCAGCAGTTCACCAGATACCTGGTATTGCAAGGCAGTCACCCCACCGCACACAGTCATACAACACATGAATCAGCCAAGCGATAATGAAAGCCCTGACCACTTCCCTGACTGTTTCCCAACCGAATATATAGTCAGGAAACGTATTTTAGGCAGCCCCCATCCACAGCAGCTTGCCCACAGAGCTTCAGCTGTAGCCGCTAATTGTGCCCCCACATTGCTCCTCATGGATCGGCGGGACCCGCAGCCCACCACAGAAGGCCACAAGGACATTGATAGGGCCCAGCTAGGCCGCACCACAGAGGGGCTTCTCTCCTGAGCCCTGGGCAGCTCAAGTGTTCCTCCAGGGGCAGGTGGGGATGAAGAGGGGAGCCAGCAGACTGCCCATTCGGCCGCACGCCTCAGGCTCACCCAAGGCCTCTGTCGCCTTGGGGCCTCCAAGGCATGTGAGCCAGGTGAGAGCAGGCTGCAACCAGTGCGGCGACCACATACACTTCAATGAAGTCAACCGTGGCCCCTCCAACACCACTTTCCAGCGATACTCTGATTCGGCCCATTCCGGTCAAATATCCGGTAGCTGTCCGGAGAGCTTCACAGCTGAGCGGCCGTCACAGTCGTCGGCATTGCCATGCCCCCCACCTCAATTAAGAATCAACTTTCCCACTATGTATCTGTAAGAAATCGGGTTGTTGGTTGATTGGAGTGTGAGCCCTGCTTAAGCAGCAACCACAATCCTTGTCAGCCGTAACTTAGAGGCAATGTGTAAAGTATTTATGCAACACTTAAAACAGTAAGAAAATGAAAAAAAACACACAAAAATGATCCCACACCAAACTAGAATATTAGAGCTTTTGTATATAAATAAAAGAAGAGCAAACTGACAAGAATCCAATAAGCAGAACTGGAGATATGCAATTTTAAAGGTTTTAGTGAAAATAGCACCAAAAACCTAAACCGCCAACTGTGGCTATCTGGTCACACTGGACCAGGACAAGGTCACAGGTTCAAGCCATTCACGATGGAGCATGGGCCAGCTACAGGGACCCAGTTAGACCAGCTGAACAGATTACCTTAAATCCTTTTTTTTTGGAGCCTTGCGAGGAGCTGCAACTAAGTTGAGTCTAGCAGCCAAAGAGATACATTGGTTCTGACATGCAATGAGGCTGTGATTCAAGGGCCTGCATAATCACTGAGGATGCAGTCAACAGGCCTGTGATGCAAGTCTGGTGTTGGGGAAGTGGCTTGCAAGTGGGGAAAAGCATCCGTTCTGAGGAACTGCAAGGCAGCAACGCGGAGTCCAGCGCTGTTGTTGAGGCTGCTGCCAACGAGGCATGTAAAGGCCTGATCCAAGGATGTGTTGCACAGCTGCAGTTTTGATGGGGCTGCAAAGGAGATGCCGGTCTTTGTGACCGGTCAAATCCAGGAAGCACCGGCGATGTGTCAGTTCTGCTTGTGTTTCTGCCATCCAGCAGAGGAAATGCATCAGTTCAGCTGAATACACAGAGCCTGGCCAAGCACCTGAATCCCACTTCCAAAGTCCAGAAATGGGGTGGTACCTCTTTCCAGTGTAGATTCACAGATGGCAGAGTCCAGCTGCAATGTTGTTTGAAGCCTGCAGTGTCCTCGAGGCTTCAGATCAGGAGGCCAGCCAGCTAGCCCTTGCAGTCAGACTGGGTTCTGGTTTCAAGAGATGCAGGTCCAGTCCTTCCCACACAGGAAAGAGGGCAGCAGCAACAGGTCAGCACAGCAGGGCAGCAGTCCAGAAAGACAGTAGTCCAATGGAGCAGCAGTCCAGCACGGTGGCTATCCTTCAGCAGCACAGCAGTTCTTTTTTGTGGCAGAATATCCACAGGTCCTGAAGTGTACTGAAGAGTTGGTGTCTTAGGTCCAATATTAATTCCCAGTTGTGCCTTTGAAGCGTAGAGAAGCTTCCTGAGACATGCCTTTGAAGTGTAGAGATGTCCTGCCTTTCCTTTGTGTGGATACAGCCTATTCAAGTGTAAGTGGGGCTGGGTCTAGCTCATCAGTTCCATCCTGAAAGTGATGGCCCATCCAATCATACCTAACCTCCCCATTGTGTGTGGCTGTCTACGGGGAATATACGAAGCCCAAATGTCAACTATATCCAGTCATGAGACCCACAGACAAGCTACAGGAATCACATGGCAAAGGTAAGAAATTGCCAACTTTCTAAGAGTGGCATTTACAAAATTGTAACTTAAAATCTGACTTCAAACATAAACTGGTCACCTTTTCCCATTTCGAAATGACGCGTGCAAAATGTAACAAGGTAACTCCAGTGTTAGCCTATTGGAGAGAAATTAATGTAAGAGTTTTATTTCACTGCCAGGATGTGTAAAACTTAAAAGTACATGCCCTACTTTCAAATACATTGCATCCTGCTCTCATGGCTGTACAGGGTCGACCCTAGGTTTGACTTCTATGTATAAAAAAGGAAGGGTTGGGCCTGGCAAAAGGTGTAGTTTGCAAGGTTAAAATTACAATTCAAACTACACACACAGGCTGCAGTGTCTGGCCTGAGATATGTTTAAACTACTACTTAAGTCAGTGGCAGAATCAGTGCTGCAGACCTACTAATAGATTTTAATTTGCAGGGTGTGGGCACAGGTACTGTCACTTTGCTAGGGACTTGCAAGTAAATTAAATATGTCAATTGTGTAGAAGTCAATCCAACATGTTTTAAAGAGAGAGCACAAGCACTTTAGCACTGGTTAGCAGGGCAACTAGGGCCAAGTTCAAAACTTCAGTAATACACTGTTATGTGCAAAAATATACATTGTGTAATATATATATACATATATATATATTTTAACCCCACGAAATACAATGCTGAACTTTCACAAGAAATATACAATATGCACAGTATTTTTCTGTTACTTGTGAAATATGTACCTCCAGGACAAAAAAATGTTATCGATAAATTTGCTGCCCGAGTTAAACTGCTTCTCTAATGATACAAAAAGACAAATCAAAAATGAAAATCTCAGGATTTTTTTTTTTTTTCACGGAGGTATATCAATCAATCAATCAATCAATCAATCAATCATTTGGTGTTTGTAAAGTGCAGTTTATCACCCCAGGAGGAATCCAGACGTTGAGGGATGTTGCTGCAAACTGGAAACCTTAGATCGAGAAGCTAAGTCTCAAGCTCCATCCTGAATTCAAGGAGATTGTGCACGGTACGCAGGTGGAGGGAGGTTGTTCCAGACCTTGGTGGCTAGGTAGAAGAAGTAGTGATCATCGCAGAGGCTGCAGTGTGCATGCAGGACTTGTGCGAGAGCAAGAAATGGTAGAACGGAGTTGCCTGGTAGGCTGGTGGAAGGACAGTCTGTTGTTAAATAGATTGGGTCCGATGGAGGGCTTTGTACACAAAGGTGATAACACTGAATTTGCACCTCTTGTGCACCGGCATCCAGTGTATACTTCTCAGGTGCTGGGTGATGCTGGTCCTCCTGGGAAGGTCCAGGACGAGTATCGATGCTGCATTCTGGATGATTTGGAGATGAACAAGGACCTGGTTGGGGTGTCCGGCATATACGGTGTTTCTGTAGTCCAGTCTGCCTGCGATAAGGGCTTGGGTTACAATTTTTCTGGCTCTGATGGGGCTCCATCTGAAAATCTTCTGGAGGATGTGGAAACAGGAGGAGGCCACTGCATGTATCTGTCATTTAGAGGTGAATTTTCTGTCGATGATGATGCAGAGGTTACAGGAGTGGTCAGTCAGATTGGGGGTTGTCCAAACGTGGCATCCCAGGGGGTGTTGTTGTTTCTGAAAATGATCACTTCTGTCTTGTCCATGTTCAGTTTCAAGCAGTTTCAAGCAATTGGCTCTCATCCAATCAGTGGCATTGGTCATGGCATTGCTGAAGGTTGTTCTAGGGGTGTTGTGGTCCTTGGAGAGGAGGAATATCAACTGAGTGTTGTCTGTGTATGAGATGACACTGGGTCTGTGTGAATGAACAACCTCATGTTGGTATTGAAGAGGGTGGGGCTGAGTGAGGACCTCTGGGGAACACCACATATCATGCTCTTTGGCTCAGAAGCAAACGGTAGAAGGTTGATTCTCTGGGTGTGACTTGTGAGAAAGACCTGGATCCATTTGATGGCAGGACTTCGGATTTCAATGTGGTGGAGTCTGGAGATGAGGGTGTAATGGGAAATGGTGTTGAACACAGCAGAGAGATCAAGGAGGATCAGAGCTGCCTTTTCTGTGCGGTCGAGTAGGGCCCTGATGTTATCTGTAGCGGCGATCAGGGCTGTCTTGGTGCTGTGGTTAGCATGGCAGCCGAGTTGGGAGTTGTCCAGTAGCGTACATTCCTCCTAGTGTTCTGAGAGCTGTTGGTTGCTGACTTTTTCTGAAACCTTTTCTGGGAAAGGTAGCAGTGAGATCAGGCCATAATTTTCAAGTTTGTTGGGGTCGGCATATGGTTTCTTCAGGAGCAGTTTGACCTCTGCTTTCTTCCATGCTTCAGGGATGGTGGCTGTCATGATGGAGGCATTGAGGATGGGTGTGAGGATACTACTGATCTCCCTCTGGCCGAGGTTACAGATGTATTGGGTGGAAAGGTAGTTGAGTGAACCGGAATTGGTCGAACTCATGTGGCCTGTTGTTCTCTGGATGGATAGCGGCTTCCAGTCAGTGATCAGGCAGATGGGCTTGTCGTCATGTGGAGTCAGAAGTTGTTCGATGCTGGTGGGTTGGGGTTGAAAGTTGCAGTAGATGGCTGTGATTTTGTCATGGAAGTAGTCAGCTACTGTGTTGCAGAAGGTCAGGGAAGGATGGATAGTGTTTTTGGAAGCTGCTGGGTAGGACAACTCCTTGACAATTTTGAAGAGTTCCTTGGTTGGTGCTTTTCTTGATGCGGCTGAGTAAGGTGTCCTTGCAGCTTGTCTGCGGCAGGAATTGTATTTCTTGAGTCCTCCTCTGAAGGTTGTGCGATCCCTTGAGTCTCTGCTCAGGCACCATTGTCTTTTTAGCCGTTTGCATTCTCTCTTGAGTATGCAGAGTTCAGGGGAAAACAAACTGGTGGGCTTGCTGGGTCTTTTGGTGTAGAAGTGCTTGAGGGGGTGACCTTGTTGACGTACCTGTTGATCCACTCAGAGAAATTGTGGGTGTCAGACTCGAGGCTGTTGGAGGGGTTGGGTTTGTTGGAGTTAAGGGAAGAGGTTCATTTAGTCTCTGTGATTTTTCCCCTTCTGCGGTGCGGGGTGTTGAGTGTGGTGGAATGCTACACTCTGATTGTTATGGTGAAGTGAACGATGTGGTGGTTGGTCCACGTTAGCTCCGTTGTGTGGGACAGTTTAATTCTGATGCAGGCCAAAAAAATGGGATCCAGGGTGCATCCTGCGAAGTGTGTGGGGCAGATAATTAGCTGTTTGAGTCCGATGTTGCTTAGGTTGTCCATGAGGTTGGTGGAGTTGTGGTCATTGGGGTCATCTAGGTGGAATGTGAGATCTCTCAATAATATGTAATGTCTCAGGTAGATGGCCAGGTGACAATGAGTTTGGCAATAGCCTTGCAGAAGATGGGGCGGGCCCCGGGGGCCATTACACAAGGGTTCCTCTAATGGCAGGTCTATGGTCGTTTTGGATGAGGAAAGTAAGGTGTTCATGAGGGGAGATGTTTCTTCCTCGATGGTGGTGCAAAGGAGGATGTCCTCACGAATGATGGTGATGCCTCCTCTATGTTTGTTGTGGTGGACTTTGTGAATCAGCTTGAAGCCTTGCGGGGTGGTGCAGGTGATGTCAGGGGCTGATGGAGGTGTAAGCCAGGTCTCGATGATGATGAGGGTGGTGACGGTGTCCCAAATTTCTGTGGCTTGTTTCCAGAAGAATCTTGCATTGAGCAGTAGGCAGTGAAGTTGTTTCTCTGGATTGGAGGGCTGTAGTCTGAAACAGGTGAACTTCCCAGAGTTCAGACGCCAAGTATCCAGGCATGGACGGGTGCAGATGGGCTTGCCTTTGGCATGCTGGCGGTCCTGGTGTGGAAAGGTTGAGGGGAGGAGGAAGGTGGGCTGGTGGCAGGCAGAAAAAAACAGCGGGAAGACAGTGGGGGAGACATGAGGGAGAGCGTGAGGTAGCAACAGGAAGACAAAAAGCAGGAAGACAGAGCTGCAACAGGCAACTCTTTAGCAAAAATCTCCTGTAGAGTAGCGTTCTCAGCAAGGATGCTGTGGCACTAGACCAGTGCTCAGGAGGCTTGGAGGCGGGGGCAACCAGAAGGTGAGGGAGAGTGGGCCACGACCTGCTCAATGGGGCTGCTCTGCAACTTCCATTAAGTAGGTCCTGGAGTGGGAGGAGTGCGGAGAGGAGGAGGATGGGCCGGTGGCGGGCAGGTAAAAAACATCAGGAAGACAGCAGGAGAGATGTGGGGGGAGGGCGTGCTGCGGCAACAGGAGGCTGAAAAGCAGGGTGACAGAGCTGCAACAGACAGCTCTGTAGAAAAAATCTCCTGCAGAGTAGCGCTCTCAGCAAGGATGCTGAGGCACTAGACCAGTGCTCAGGAGGCTTGAAGGAGGGGGCAAACAGAAGGTGAGGGAGAGCGAACCAGGACCTGCTCAGTGGGGCTGCGCTTCAACTTCCATTAAGGAGATCCTGGGGTGGGAGGGGAATGGGGAGGAGGAGGGTCAGCTGGAGGCCGGCATAAAAAAATAATTGTGAAGACAGCAGGAGAGACGTGGGGTAAGGGCGCAAGGCGGCAACAGGAGGATGAAAAGCAGGGAGACAGAGCTGCAACAGACAGCTCTGTAGAAAATATTTCTGCAGAGTAGCACTCTCATCAAGGATGCTGAGGCGCTAGATCAGTGATAGGGGCCAGGACTATAACACTGAGGGGCATATTTATACTCTGTTTGCGCCGGAATTGCGTCGTTTTTTTTTACGCAAATCCGACGCAAAGCTAACTCCATATTTATACTTTGGCGTTAGACCCGTCTAGCGCCAAAGATCTTGGAGTTAGCATCATTTTTTAGCGTGGTCACCTACCTTGCGTTAATGATATGCAAGGTAGGCGTTCCCGTCTAAAAAATGACTCCAAGGCATGTGCGCCTTATTTAAACTCCCGTGCAAAAATGGCGCACGGGAGTGGGCGGGTCAAAAAAAATGACGTCCAGCCGCTTTTGCGTCATTTTTTAGCGCCTGGTCAGGGCAGGTGTTAAGGGACCTGTGGGCTCAGAAGGAGCCCAGAGGTGCCCTCCCATGCCCCCAGGGACACCCCCTGCCACCCTTGCCCACCCCAGGAGGACGCCCAAGGATGGAGGGACCCATCCCAGGGAACTTAAGGTAAGTTCAGGTAAGTATTTTTTGTTGTTGTTTTTTTTGTGGCATAGGGGGGCCTGATTTGTGCCCCCCTACATGCCACTATGCCCAATGACCATGCCCAGGGGACAGAAGTCCCCTGGCCATGGCCATTGGGCAATGGGGCATGACTCCTGTCTTTTGCTAAGACAGGAGTCATGTCAATGGAGGGTGGGAGTAAAAAAAAATGGCGCTAATCGGGTTGAGGCAGATTTTTTGCCTCAGACCGACTTGCCCCATTTTTTGACGCCCAAGCTCCATTTTCCCCTACGCCGGCGCTGCCTGGTGTGGGTCATTTTTTTTGACGCACACCAGTCAGCTCCGCACGTCATTCCATAAATAAGGCGCCCGCATGGCGCTTTGGAATGGCGTTAGCCGGCGTTAACATTTTTGACGCACAACTGCGTTGGCGCAGTTGTGCGTCAAAAAGTATAAATATGGCCCTGAATGAGGCAATCATGTAGCTCCTCATTTATTTAGTAAAATGTGTTAATAGAGCACAACTCCCATTTAGACCCTTGAATAGCTCTACAGCCTCTTCCTACTCTTACTGTTCATTGAACATGATGATTTTTCCAGGTTCTTCTCCAAGTTCTTTGAACAGTGGCTAAATATGACGAAAATGGTCACTGGTACAATTAAAATTAAAATTGTTACTACCATCCTCGCAATGCTAGAGTATTTTCTAAAAAACGTGGCTAAAAATGAGGAGTAATTAGAGTTTTACCCATTTTACACCATCTATAAAAACGACTTCAGTAATACACTGTTATGTGAAGTATTAATGAGACACATCTAGGGCGTGGTAATGGTGTTTTCAAATTAAGGCCCATATTTATACTTTTTAAAGGCCGCATTTGCATCATTTTATGACGCAAAAGTTGTGCATAAAAAATATAAATATGGGACTCAGTTTTTAGCTTAGCTTTCTCAGTGATGACCACAGTATATTTTCTGTCTGAATCCCAGCTCCGGCATTGCTATGAGAGAGATCCCTTAGCAGAGCGTGGAGAGTGAAGCACCCTTTCATGGGAATAGAGGTGCATTGAACACACTGTTTGCAAACGGCCTTTGCCATTTTGCAAATGTAGCTTTCACTCACTCTAGCTAAGCTGGGAAATTACGTGTTTCTCCTGCTGAAAGTGATGCTGTGAGTGCTGCTGACCCTGGTGCACAGTGAAAATGTGACTGGTGCTTTCTCTTCACACCCCTTGCGTCTTTCCTCTTCAGCTCAGGGCGCTTTGCTGGCTGCTGCCTACGTGGCTTTCCTCAGCCTTTTGTCTGGGCTCTATTCACCTCCACTGCACCAGTAGTAGCCCCCCTGGTCTTCCACCCCTTCCCTGTGCTGAATCTAAACCTCTCCCATATCAGAAGAGACTTATGACCTCTAATATGCTTCAAAGCTGACCTGAACTGAAATGTGGCATAAGGCAAACGGATGTCCCCCCTTCCCACCGCAGAATATAACGAGGGGCCCGAAGCTACTGTGTCTTACAGATATTCACTGTCTTGGGGCTGAATGTATCTCCCTTGAAAAGCTGAGTGGGGCCCCAGCGTCTCAGGGGCTGCAGGGGTCCTTGTTAAACTCCTGGCACTGAGCTACGTTGTGGAGCAGGTCATGCATCATATGGGGAAAAGAATGAAAGATTGATCCAAGGTGCAGGACTGCCATTGGTCAACCTCTTTCATTAATCGCTGTGTTCACTGCTGCAGACAGAGTTAGACTTGAGAGTTTCTCAAGAGAGTGTCTGTTCCTGTCATAGAGCAATACTGAGGGTCAATGTAGACAGTAACCACCAGGACCTCTCTTTCAGTTTTAGGGGTCCTAAGGGTACATCCAGCCACCTTGGCTTCAATTGACCTCAAGACGTTTGGCGCAGATACATGGCTGCAAATGTCATATAATGGAGACACTTAGGGCCATATTTATACTTTTTGATGCAAAACTGCGCAGACGCAGTTTTGCATCAAAAAGTTTAACGCTGGCTAACTCCATTTCTTTGCGTCACCCGGGCGTCAAATTTATAGTTTGACGCTCCGTGGCGCAAACCACGGGTTAGAGTAATTTTTTTTACTCTATCCATTGTGCCACGTCATAAAGCAAAACGACGTTAACGCGGCGAAAATGGCTTTTATCCGGTTTACGACATCGCAAACCAGATACGTGCCATTTTTCCCTGCAATAGCGTAAAAAAGTGGCGCAAACACAGCAAAATGTGCAAAGGAGCCCCAAAATGGATCCCAGAAGCCAGGAGAGACCCCAGGAAGACCCCAATCGACCAGGAACCAGCCAGGAGGACACAGATAAGACCCAGGAGAGGGAGAAGAAGAAAAGGAAGTGTTGTTTCAGTGCAGCGGAGCAGGAAATACTGGTGAAAGATGTGTCGGAACACCAGCATCAACTTTTTGTCACCTCAAAATTGCCAATTGGGAGGAGAGAGGCAATTTGGCAACAAATTGTGGACAAGATAAACAGTGTGGCAGAAGTACGGAGAACAGTCACTGAGTGCAAGAAACGCTGCCATGACTGCAAGTGCAGGACTAAGGAAAAAATGGCAAGGAATAGGAAGGCAGCACTGCAGACTGGAGGTGGGAGTCCGGCACCGCAGAAGGCCCTGGACCAGATGGAGGAGATGGTGGCAGCCATCATCCCAGAGGAGATCGTCACAGGGATTCAAGGACAGGACAGCGCAGACTACCAGGAAACAACACAGATGCAGGGTAAGTTGCATGGGGGACAAAAATGCCCAAATGTTAACTGCAAGCAGGGGGGGACATACCTTCTACACAATGCATGTCAGCCCTGAAAATCAGGCAGTGGAAAGGGCAAAGGGGCACGGCATGGGTGCATTGGCTGTGCAGGGGAAACCAGTGGCACAGCACTACACTATATCAACAACCTTTGCATGAGGGTACTCTGCCGTGCCAAGGCTACTGGAAAAGCAAAGTCAGTTCAGGAGGGTAGGGTACAACGTGAAACTGGCCTGCTGTCACAGGACAGCTGGTATTGTCACAACATGAACTAGGGCTCAATTTCCAGTCTCAGGCCATATCCGCAAGTGGCATTTACCATTGACAACAGTTGCCACTACCACCTGTGCTGTGTGTGCTCAAGTAGCAAATGGCAATTAGGTGCCCATGGATCAAACACACCCGAAATAGAGGGTTCAGGATGACAATGTTATCAATCCCCTGTAATTCCTAACAAAGTGTAAATCCTGTCAAATGCTCATGTCTATAGGTGCAATAAACATCGGGTATTGTTACTTACATTATGAAGTACACAGCAGTTATGTCATACCCATGCTGCACATTACAGGGTCTACCCCGTGCCTGTGTGACAATAGCTGCAATGCCACCTTGCAACATCCCAACTGTCATACTGCTAAGACAACAGCATTGAGGGGGAGGACATATGTGTCTAGCTAGTTAAACACACCCGCACAGTCATAAGAGGAAATGTAACACTGCCAGGCCCATCAGTGCAATCCAATGTAGCACACATTCCCCAACATCAACATGACACACTACCATTGCTGACACCTGTATCGTGCCATGCCAATGCTATACATAGTATGTGCTTGGTCTCAGCAACATATAGGTGTATGTGAAATATCAGAGACTGGGTCAGTCCCATATTGTTAAGTGTGGGGCAAGTGGCATCAGAACACCCACAGCCATTGCAAGGCCTCACCATGCCAATCTAAGTAGACAGAGGGTTGAGTAGGACAAGAAAGTGGCAACATACAATTTGGACAGAACCTACACCTACAGGATGTGACGCAGACAATTCCCTAAACTGCCCACACTACATGTGACATGCAGGTGGGGCGTAGGCCTGTGAGAACGCTAATATTAATGACAGGAACAATGAACAGGAACCCAGATTACAATGTCTCACTAATAGCAAGTCAGTAACCTCACATTACAACTGCCACAACACAGACACACTAATTGTACAATTTCTAATTGCAGAAGACGATGGCTCTCCTGTGGATATGCCTGTCCTGGACTTACCTGATGACATGGATGATGAGCTGACAAACATTAGCCAGCAGACCCTTCAAGATGTCCTTGGAACCCTCCATACCCCTCCTTCAGTCGCAAGGAGTACAGATGCAGCAGCCATCACAGAGGACCCACCCACCTCCCCAATAGTACGATCTGCCAGCTCCAGCCCAGCTGAGGACTCTGAGGACACTGGTACCACCTTTGAGAGGACCGTAGTGGGAGTACAGCGTGAGCTGGCCAAGGAGGTGCGGGTGGGGATGCAAAATATGGCAGCCAGCCTTGAGGGGATGCGCATGTGCATGATGTCATCTGCAGAACAGACAGCAGCCATGCAAGCGCTACCATCCATCCTGCAAGGACTACAACAATGTGTGAGGGATTTCACCAAGGCAGTTAGGGATTTGCCACTACACCTGGCATCCCAAACCTTTCACTGCGTTCACAAATGCAATCATGACCCCCTCAGGGCCGACCTGGCTGCCTACCACAGTGATGTAGCTGCTATACTCAAGAACCAGCAGCTCCTCCTTGCTGCAGTACTGTCCTTAATAGCCCCACAGTTGGCAGCTACTGGGAATTCTGACTCCACGTCTTCCAACACTGAAGTGTGTGTTGCCCCCTTAAACCCACCACCACCAAGGGCAGAGGAGACGACACACACATCAGAAGAAGACGTGGAACAGATTACCCTCACCCGTAGGAGTACCCGGTAGTACAAGTTCATGCCACATGGGCACTGATCTCCTAGGTCCTGTGCTTGTTAACACGCCAGTCTTGCTTCAGTTGGTAACATGCACTGTTCTCCAGCACACTGTTTACCTTACCACTATGCACTGCAATTGTCTCTCACTACCTCATTGGCAATTCACGTTCTTCTGCACTGAATGACACTTCACCACAGCATGTCCATTGACATGTCCCTCACTATTACATTTGTGTTGCATCACAATAGAAGGCGTCACACTAATGGACTTACAATCCTGGACTATGTAAATATTGCACTACAGCACTTACACAACCACTTTGTCTCTGTGTAATGTGACACGTCAACTGTATAGGAGATTTGGGATGTATGTAACATGTCAATAGCCATAGAATGTCAATACAACAGTGTAGAAAGAATGTGGGCTGATAACTATGCACTGGGGTCTGGATTTTATCATCATCTGTGCTTCCTTAGGCTTATTTCCGAAGTGAAAGGAGAACAAACAGTATAATGCTGTGTTGAACTGAAAAAGACAGATCAAAAGTATGTGTAAGATGAAACTCAATGTGGCCAACATTCCCTTCAAGACAATCTTTATGTATGTGACATCTGACTATAACCTTTAATCAAACACACAACATACAGCAGGAATGTATGTGTACGAGTATATGGACAATTATGTAACCTGGGAGTACAATGTAGGAAAATGACAGGTGTGAGTTATGTATACAGAACTTCATAAGAATATAACATAACTAAGCTTATCAGAGTTCACATGAACATCTGGCTGCAGGCAGACATCCCACAGTGGCCACAATTGCAATACATGACTCAAACGATGACAGATTTAAAAACACACCAACCTTTAGAACACAGTGGGAACCATAGTAACCTTGAGTGGTGGGTGCAATGTATGGCAGATGCATAGAGAAGTAGCTTTGTTGTAGCTGCCAATGTAACAGCTCCTTTGGAAGAGGGAATAACCATGTCGATAATGGGATTCTGATGCACGATGGAACATAAATGCAAATACTAAATTGACACTGTACACCCATGCCAAGGCCCTGATAACCCAAGCATATGACACATACTGTAAAGGAGTACCTAAAACGTTATTTTCCAGTAATAAAGGAAACTTAAACTATGGGAAACACCTTAACTAACCTAACCTATCCTAACTATACATTACCCACAACTGGCCTTAACTACCCTAAGCTAAACTTGCCATATTCAACTAAACACTCTAAACATCAACCCCCCCACACTCCTTATATGACGGGACACATGAAGGCCACATTAACTAACCTAAATACATACTAACATATCCTAAACAAAAACATTTTTTTTTTTTTTTTTTATATACACATAAACCCCAACATCATCCACTACCCACCCACCCACCCACAACAAAAGATGTAATAATATAACACCCTCCACCCCCAACCCACTTATACTAACTACACTAACAGCCTACTCTAACCTAACACTAAACCCCTAAACCCACTAAAGAAACAAATGAGGAAAGAGGAGGGAGGGGAGGGAATCATGGGTGAGGATCCAACATTTACAAATTGGCCCTCCGCAGGATCTTTTCGATACCCCGTAGTCTCCTGCTATTGCAGGACACCTCCTGCTGCAGCCTTTCCATCCTGTACAACATTCATTGCATGTCACGTTTCAGTGTCTGCAAGTCCTGATTGTCTATCACAGCAGCTGGTGTTGTCTGGGTACCACTTGTAGATGGCATTGCTGGTGCCGGTGCCATGGTTGGAGGGGGCGGTGCAGGAGTTGCTGCTTGTGGGGCCGGAGCAGATGAAGTCGAGGGACCTGCTAGAGTGGCTGTCATCCTTGGGGCCACTGTGGTCGGTGCTGTGGTGGTGGGGGCTGTTGTGGCTCTCTCATGGAATTCCCGTATCTCCTGGGCATTCATGTTGGCAGCTGTAAAAATAGAGAAGGCCAAACATTATTGACATCATTGTGTGATACATCTACAGATGATATTCTAAAACTTTATCAAAAATAGCACATACAGTCCTAATCACAGTACAGATGATAGAATGTCTCTGAAGAATGACATGCCAACGCAGCCTACACATCAACTAACAGCACAGCAATTCACAACAAGGTGTGTACTTAATTAAATGATCTGTGCATCTTTGTACTACTGTTCGTCACATAACAAATGCTGCAAGTACTCCACATGTGCCAGGCCGGCTAATAACTATCTTCAGTATCAAAATCAAGGCACACAAGAACTGTGATTTGTATATGGAACTGCCAGGACGGTATGCAGTTGGTAATCATGAGGGGGAATTGTAGTTTGGAACACATGAATGCTTGAATTGCATGTCTGTCATCTACACTGTGATCATCACACCTAGCTACACTTATTTTCTAGCCCTAACCCTGTGCCTCAGGGGAGGGATGGACATGCAACACATACTTGCAAACATCAAGGACAACCACGAATCTTTGGAAAGCTGTCCATGGGTTTAGTCACCCCACCACAGGTAAGGAGGCCTGCCAACTAGGATTGAGTCAACCATTGGACAATCACATTTACATTATTTTTTCTATTTGCAGACAATTGTCAACAACATTAGATCTAACTGACACATTTTCAAAATCAAGCACATTGATGCAAGCACCCATCTGGCTTTGACCTGCATGCACGCGTATGACATTTCACTCAAGTGCCACATAAATGGAGTACAACATGTGGAGCTAGATGCTGCGGGAAAGTTACCCATACAGTCCTACATGTTCATTACTTAACAGGGATGCTCAAGTATGTGGGTAAAACTTCTGCATCACTGGTCTGTGTACATCAGGGTATGACTTGCTGACTAAATCATGACACTGACCACCTCTAAATTAATCATTGGCAATCATGTAGCAACAAATCACCCTAATCACCTGCCCATGCCTATAACGCAGCACTCGACTCCCAATATATGACTCTCCGCCACAAAATGGCCAACTCGAACATGGAACAAAATGTCAAGTCACATATCCGACCTCGTGCCAGCACATCATACCTTGCAATGAGTCCAACACACAGGAGTCAATCACACAACAGCTGCAAACACAACACAGGACAAACATATTAACACTTACTGGATACGTCTGGGTCCGCAAATCGAGCCACTTCACCAATTGTAGATGGGGCGGGTCCACCTGTAAAACATGGAAGGGTGATATGTGCTCAATGTCTGCTCACTGTACAAAACTTGGATCAATAAATCTCTGTGTGTGACATTTTATATGATAGAGCAGCACATCAGGCATGTAGACACACCAACAGACAGTCATGCAAACATGCATTGACACTGTCACTCCAGTGAGTGATAGACACACATATGCACACATGCACTGACCTTAACAATCCTGTGTTGCCAAACATGAATACTCAATTTTTTGCTTAATTATTTCAAGAGGGTACTCCAGTTCATCATTTGTTATTATGAGAGACATGCAATGCCACATTCCTGGTGCACTGCAATACCAGTGACTCAGGTATTGTGGCTTGTGCATCAAGGGACAATGTGTTACTGTGTGATGCTCATGTGGGTTGAGTTTCGTTCAGGAATTATTTTGCTTTCAATGGTCCATTATATGTGTGCCTGTGTGGCCACATTGGCAGTGTACCCAGAGCCGTATATGACCCCTATGACAACATGATGGCAGGGATCCTGTGTGTTACTTGATGACAGTTACCCTAAAGATGGATTGTCCATTTATCTGAATCAAAACAACAAAAAGATGTATGCTGACAGTGTCTAATTTGATCATCCGTGACAGAATGCATGGGCAGAGGTGTAGTCATTGCACCTGAAATGTGTTACTCTAGGCCCTGTGTACCTATATCAGGTATTGTAAATACAGTTTGCCACATTCATTAACTTAGAATTGCCACGTTGGGTGATCTGTGGTAATACAATCGAACTGACACTGTCCGCTAATTAAAACATGGGTTAGCAAATGTCCTACTTCTATAATCTTGATGAGGTAGGTCTCTATTTGAAAGCACCTTGTGAATGGCGGCACTCACAGGAATGCTGGCCTGCTGATCTTAGCATACCACCATGTCTGTGATAGCCTTCATACTGAGAAGTTAATACTTTTACATATGCTGCACTATGTCAGCAGGGGTGTACCAAATGTAAAATACAAACTATTTTGTCACTTTAAATTTATAATGGAAGCAGTCAGTAGTCCCTTGCACAACATCATGCAAATAAATAGTTTGTGACCATGCGTTCACAAAGAGCAGGGATCCCATGATGACTCATTAACTTTAGAAAATTGTTTGGCTATAAAGTGACACAGATGGCAAATGCACCAGCTCTGCACCAGCAATTGTGCCCAAGTCAAAAATGTTGTTGGGCCATGCTACTCAATGATAGGATTTCTACGCCTACTCCGAAAAGCCACAAGATTAACTTGTTTAGTGCTACTGCAATCTGGTAGCATCCGGGCATAATTCGGCTTGGCCATGTGAAAGATTTTCTGTCCAGATGTAAACATACAGAAACAATTAACTTAGGGCCAGATGTTTTTGGTTTTTTTATGTGTAGCAATTGCTTCATTTGTTTACGCTGCAGCTATGGAAAGTAGCACAACATTTTTGATATCAGCAAGTGTGCTATACTTTGGTATCCAGAAATAATGCAAATGCTGCACAAACCAAGTTGAAATATCAGCCTAAGATATTAGCAGACGTTAGGAAGATCTTTGTACGTATGGCCATGAATACTGTTCAGACATGGTTTAAAAAAAATGGGGACTACATTGGTTCCTTGTATTAGCATGTGAAATACATCCCATTCCTGGTACACTCACAGGCCCTGAATCATAAAGTCTTGTTTGCCGCATTACCATAATCTCTTGATGCCAAAGTGGCACTAGTTTACAGGATAAAGTTGGCTTTTGTAAGTTTGTGCAGCTTTTGCGTCAACAAATGATGGTAAAGCGTTGCAAAAATTTGTATAAATCAGGGCCACTGTTTGTTCGACTTGCATTTCACCTGTCCACAAACATTGCATGCAGAATGTCACAAAATCTGCTACTGTCACTCCAGAGCATTGTACTGTACACATTAGTCTAATTTGTACTCACCAACAGGGCCACCAATCAACCCACCCAGGTAGTCCAGCAGGTCCTGCTCTCGGGCCACCAGGCCAGCCCAGCAATGTTTTAATTGGTGGTCGTGGCATTGGCTGTTGAAGAGTCTTCTTAGGTGGAACAGCACCTTTGCCCACTTGAGCCTCCTAGCCTCCGTGTGATACCCCTGTATCACCCGGCCCCCAGTCTCCAACATCAGGGGGAGGAAGTGGCACACCAGCCACACAAAAGCCCCAGCTCCTCCTCACCCATTATCCCCAGACGTGGTCTTCCCAACATCTCAAAAACAATAAGGATAGGAAAGGGTAAAGAGGGAAAAACATGGAAAGGAGGTATGGAAAGGAAACTTAAAGAACCCATAAACAGCCCAACAGTACCCCAACTAACAATACCCACTAACACACTCCCAACAGAACAAAGACAAATCTAATAAAAAAAAAGACAAAAACATGCTTACACTGATTAGCACAGACACATACAAAAAACTGAATACAATGGCAATAGCACACAGGAGACAAAAGCACAATATTCACAGACACAACTCAATACACAGCCATACAGTCTAGAATAATCACAGACTGCAAACTGAAAGTGAAAGTACACCCACTATACCATTTCTGTAAACAGGATATCCTATTACATAACTTCCTGTCTCAAATGCGGGGCGTTTTTTTATATTGCGTGAAATTTTATGACGCTTACGGGCTCTGCATCAATATTTTTTGACGCATATGCATAAACATTCCCCCGCATTCAAGGATCAATTCATTTTTAATGGATAACCGATTTGCAGGAGGTGCGGTGTTGGAATTAACGCTAGGGACCAATCGAGGTATTATGGGGTGTAAGCGTAATTTGTTAATGCATATGCATCATATTTTAATGCATATGTGTCGTTTTTGACGCTTTTGTGTAAAAAAATCTGTCTATAACTGTGTTTGTGTCATTTTTCATTTTTTAACATGCATGCAGCCTATAACTATACAAAGATAGGATGGTATGACCTGCAGTGTGTGTTCTAGTGTTTGGGCACATGTGGCAGACCACACTACTGCGGACCATAATACTCATGTTGTTCTGCCGGATTAGCTCTCTTAACTGATGCAACAGCAACACAAACGTTTGGAATAAAATTGTTATTTCCTAGTTTGAGCAGGTGTTGCATCAATAGAGGACAGCAAGGCTATGCAACTAAACAAATAGACTCGTGGCCTGTGTGTTTATGTCTGTGAATTGGCTATTTAACTTGTTGTTGCGCCTCTGTGTGAACGCCACAAGAAAATGTTTGCATAATGTGCATGTATGAATGTGTTATAATTGTGTATAACCATCAGATGCCAATCAATGAGGTATATCAGTCATGATATGTGTTTCTTATATCTGTTGTGTCTTATGCTGTGTGTACTTCCTTGACTTTGGGGACAAAACATTTCCCATGATGAACAGGATAGATGGAGGACAGTTGATAATGGCTATGTCAGAAATGTAACCCATCACATTTAATGAAATGTTGAATACCACCTCATGGTCACTTGTGTGCATACTACCCATGAGTCAGGCATTTGAACATGCTAGGGAGGTACAGTGTTTGTGACACAGAGTCTCAAATCCAATCATAAAATTGTTATGTACACCACAGTTTGAGTCATGTAAATGACCTATGTATCTCCTGTGGCTGTGGAGGATCAGCAGACCATGCTGCATTTGTTCACATATTTCCAGTGGTTCATTGCACAAAGGTGTCCAGTTTAAGTGTGTGGCCATGTGTACCCTGTGTCAGTATTGGCCTCCATGTTGTCACAGTTACGTCATGAGTCTGTGGAGCCATTCCCTGAAGTAACAGAGTATCCTTCAAAGCATATTTGACCAAATGCCAAAGATCAACTATGGGGATAGTCCAGCTATGGCACTGCAGAAATTTAATAAGGCTGACGACAGGGCAACCTTTGTGTGTTTAAAAACTTTATCGATCAGTAATAGGAAACAGGCAGCTTTCATCACAACATTTGTACACAGGGTGGGCTAGAAAATTCCCACTGCAACAGAGAACATCAGTGCCTGTGTGCTGATTAATCTCACAGCTAGTCACCACAAAAGCACCATCAAAAGGTGGCAGCAGAAGTGAATCTGTGTGTGGACCGTCAGGGCACAAACATGTTTTGTCCTTACATACACTTTGGCAGCCCTTGTTTGTTGTGCTGGAGGCACCGTACTGAATCCATGCATACAGCCATAGCACACTGTCACTGTTTGGCACTAATGAATACATGCAAAACCAGACAAGCGATGGGGGCTGGATTAGGCAATTTGAATACATATTCCAGAACAGAATACGATAAGTAAAATGATTAAACTATACTATACATTTGAGGATTCATCGTAGACCTACCAGGCACAATACCCCAGGAGGAAAGAGAGGGCGTGGAAAGCAACTATGAGACAAATTTAGCCACAGGGAAACTCTATGGTTAATGCAAAGACAGGAACCAGTCAGGCTAACAGGATGCAGACTCTGTCAGGAACAAACATGAACAAGGCAAATACACAGTGAGCAGACTCTGACTGAGAAAAGCAGGAACAACACTGTGGGAACTAAAAACAAATTGTGCTGTGGTCTGCAACGTAACACAATCCCCCATGGGCTCTGGTACACAAGTGATTTGCATGCCAATGCACAAGAAGGAGCTTCAGAAAATGGCAGCTTCTAAGCAGTTCCAGCCAGAAACAAGGGCAGGGCAGGTTCAAATGGCTGGTCTACATGGAAGTGCTCACAGGTGTGTGCACCTTCAGTCTCTCACAAGTCCTGGAGTTGAAAATCAAGTTCAAAGGGCCAACTGGACCGTTCACATGGGAAGCAATGGACAGCTGATTTTAGGTCCTACCGACTACCAGGCAGTGCATTATTGGGCTTGAAGTCCATACAGACTGATGAACTATGACTATGGCATGCCATACTGAAGAGGGAAGCACTCAGGAGTCAGACTGGGAGTCTGGGTGTGTGTAGATGTAGATTCCCAGGATACAGATAGTCCATTTACAGGGCCCCCTAGAAAAGGGTGGGCAGAGACTGAAATCATGGCAGTGGCAGGAGTTATTACCTGGGATGAACTGCGCAGGGCATGTCTTGTGAGCAATGCTTGTTATACTTGGGGCACTCGTGATATCCGTGTTCAGCTTAGATGGACATCTTGTCACACATGCTCCTTGCAGAGATAGATGATGTCACACTTACTGCTGTCAAAGGTCTGGTCATACATTCCTGTTGCCAATGCAGTAGCACATCCACTGCCTCATGTATGAAACACTTTTTTACCTTATATTGATGGTGCCTTAGTTGTGTGTCTGTTGGAAAATGGGTTATTGGTAAGGGCAGGTAGGTACCTACACTTAGCAATAGGCCACTAACCTCTACTAAGGTCCAGTTAGGTCTCAGTAAATTAAACCCAGCTCAACCCTTGGTAGCTTGGCAACGAGTGTCAAGGCTTAACTTAAGAGACAGAGGGGGTCATTTTGACCCTGGCGGTACGAGACCGCCAGGGCTAAAATGACGGAAGCACCGGCAACAGGCTGGCGGTGCTTCCTGGGGTATTACGACCACGGCGGAAGCGCCGCGGTCGCACTGCCGGGCTGGTGGTATTCCACCACATTTGCCCTGGCGGTGATAATCCGCCAGGGCAGCGCTGCTAGCAGCGCTGCCCAGGGGATTACGAGTCCCCGACCGCCAGCCTTTTTCTGGCGGTTTGAACCGCCAAGAAAAGGCTGGAGGTACGGGGAGTCGTGGGGCCCCTGGGGGCCCCTGCACTGGGCAGTGCAGGGGCCCCCTGACAGGGCCCCATGCAGCTTTTCACTGTCTGCTTTGCAGACAGTGAAAAGCGCGACGGGTGCAACTGCACCCGTCGCACGGCCGCAACACTGCTGGCTCCATTTGGAGCCGGCTCCTATGTTGCGGCCGTAATCCCCGCTGGGCCGGCGGGTGGAAACCAGGTTTCCGCGCGCCGGCCCAGTGGGGATCTCCTAATGGCCGCGGCTGCATTGGCGGCCGTATTGGCGGCCGCACTGCGGTCAGATCTTGGCTGGCGGCTGTAGCCATAATGAGGGCCAGAGTGTAAAGCATTCAAATATCACAAAACAGTAATTAAATAAAACACAGGAAACAGTTTAAAAATCCAAAACCAATTTATAAAAATAGATTATATTTTTATCTTTAAAATGACACAACAACAAATAAAATCAGATAAGGGGAACCGGAGATGTGAATTTTTAAAGAATTATTGTTTTTTTAGCGCCTAGAAACAAAAAGCGCCAATCAGGTCATCTGGTTGCACCTCGACCGGGGCAAAGTCAATGTTTAAGGCCGACCGTGATGGGGCCCTGCTCGGCTACAGGCCTCGGAGGCCTCGGTTAAAGGTTTGCCTTGACACTTAGGGTGTCATTAAAACCCTGGCGGACGGTGTTAAAGCGGCGGTAAGACCGCCAACAGGCTGGCGGTAAAAAAATTTGAATTATGACCGTGGCCGAAACCGCCAACAAAGACAGCCACTTTAACACTCCGACCGCCACGGCGGTACAAACAAACAGCGCGGCGGTCACCGCCAACAGACAGGCGGAAGACAATGTACCGCCCACAGTATCACAACCTACCAATCCGCCACCTTTTCCGGGGCGGATTCACCGCGGATAAAAACACGGCGGAAACAGCCATTTCAAAGGGAAAATGCTCACCTCTACACACTCCACGAGGAACGACGACACCATGGAGCCTGAACTCCATATCCTTCCTGAACTAGTCTTCCTGCTCCTGTACAAAGATCATCAATGCCGGCGGCGAAGACAACGGTGAGTACTGCACCTACGACATAGGGGAGGGGGAGGCAAAATACAGGGACACACACACGCAACACCCCCACCCCCACCCCGACCCTCACCCACTACAACACACACACCAATGCATATTGGAACATTACAGTAACAACCCCCAACCCCCCCGGAAGAATGCAAAGACAAAAGGAAATGAGTGGAACCATTGTAACATATCAAAATACAGTAACCAAATATATACATATATATATATATATATATATATATATATATATATATATACACATGAAACAAAATATACACCACGATTAGTAGTGCAGGTAATGCACAAGTCATTGTCTGTGGACCACTGGGCCCAAAATGCATGGGGGAGGCCCACACAAGATACCTGATCAAAATGGAGAGGACACTGCTGGGGCATCAGATACAAATACAACAGGCACCTCAGGGGGAAAGGAAGGGGGGCCACCTCAGCTGGATGAGTGCACCACGCCAGATCCACGAGGGGGCTCCATGTCCATTGATGTATCCTGGGGAGTGCAAAGCCACAGTCTCTCAAGTCTCTACAGTGGGTGGGTTGCCCACTGTTCAATTCTGGGAGTGCAAAGCCACAGTCTCTCAAGTCTCTACAGTGGGTGTGTTGCCCACTGTTCAATCCTGGGGAGTGCAAAGCCACAGTCTCTCAAGTCTCTACAGTGGGTGGTTTGCACACTGTTCAATCTTGGGGAGTGCAAAGCCACAGTCTCTCAAGTCTCTACAGTGGGTGGGTTGCCCACTGTTCAATCCTGGGGAGTGCAAAGCCACAGTCTCTCAAGTCTCTACAGTGGGTCGTTTGCCCACTGTTCAATCCTGGGGAGTGCAAAGCCACAGTCTCTCAAGTGGATGCCTTTCTCCACTGGTTCTGGAGGGGGACTGGTGCCCAGAGTGCTTCATCCTGTACAGGACAGACTAAGTGGATGCATGTCTCCACTGGTTCTGGAGGGGGACTGGTGCCCAGAGTGCTTCATCCTGCCTAGGACAGAGGTAATGGATGCCTTTCTCCACTGGTTCTGGTGGGGGACTGGTGCCCAGAGTGCTTCATCCTGTGCAGGACAGACTGAGTGGATGCATGTCTCCACTGGTCCTGGAGGGGGGTTGGTGCCCAGAGTGCTTCATCCTGTGCAGGACAGAGGTAGTGGATGCCTTTCTCCACTGGTTCTGGAGGGGGACTGGTGCCCAGAGTGCTTCATCCTGTGCAGGACAGAGGTAGTGGATGCATGTCTCCACTGGTTCTGGAGGGGGACTGGTGCCCAGAGTGCTTCATCCTGCCAAGGACAGAGGTAGTGGATGCATGTCTCCACTGGTTCTGGAGGGGGACTGGTGCCCAGAGTGCTTCATCCTGCCAAGGACAGATGTAGTAGATGCCTTTCTCCACTGGTTCTGGAGGGGGACTGGTGCCCAGAGTGCTTCATCCTGTGCAGGACAGACTGAGTGGATGCATGTCTCCACTGGTTCTGGAGGGGGACTGGTGCCCAGAGTGCTTCATCCTGTGCAGGACAGAGGTAGTGGATGCCTTTCTCCACTGGTTCTGGAGGGGGACTGGTGCCCAGAGTGCTTCATCCTGTGCAGGACAGAGGTAGTGGATGCCTTTCTCCACTGGTTCTGGAGGGGGACTGGTGCCCAGAGTGCTTCATCCTGTGCAGGACAGAGGTAGTGGATGCATGTCTCCACTGGTTCTGGAGGGGGACTGGTGCCCAGAGTGCTTCATCCTGCCAAGGACAAAGGTAGTGGATGCATGTCTCAACTGGTTCTGGAGGGGGACTGGTGCCCAGAGTGCTTCATCCTGTGCAGGACAGAGGTAGTGGATGCATGTCTCCACTGGTTCTGGAGGGGGACTGGTGCCCAGAGTGCTTCATCCTGCCAAGGACAGAGGTAGTGGATACCTTTCTCCACTGGTTCTGGAGGGGGACTGGTGCCCAGAGTGCATCACTCTCCCTGTGACGGTCGCAGTTGCGTCACTGCCCCTGCCGCTCATGGGTGCTTGAGTTGGCAGTCCTTGCCCTGTTCAGCGGTCCTTGCCCTGTTCAGCGGTGCTTGCCCTGTTCAGCGGTGCTTGCCATGGCGCTCTTTGCCCTGTTCAGCGGTGCTTGCCCTGTTCAGCGGTGCTTGCCATGGCGGTCTTTGCCCTGTTCAGCGGTCCTTGCCCTGTTCAGCGGTGCTTGCCCTGTTCAGCGGTGCTTGCCATGGCGGTCTTTGCTCTGTTCAGCTGTGCTTGCCCTGTTCAGCGGTGCTTGCCATGGTGGTCCTTCATTGCCCAGCTGGCCTAGGGCTGGCGGTCCTTCATTGGGCAGCTGGGCTGTGGCTGCCGGGGCCCTCCTGGGCAGCTGGGCTGTGGCTGGCGGTGGCCTCCTGGCCAGTGACGATTGGGCTGTCCTCCTGGGCACTGACTCTGGCGGTGGCCTCCTGGCCACTGGCGATCGGGCTGCCCTCCTGGGCACTGACTCTGGCGGTGGCCTCGTGGCCAGTGACAATCGGGCTGCCCTCCTGGGCAGTGACTCTGGCGGTGGCCTCCTGGCCAGTGACGTTCGGGCTGCCCTCCTGGTCACTGACTCTGGCGGTGGGCTGGCGGTGGCCTCCTGGGCAGCGGGGATGATGGCGGTCTTCTCTGCCGTGCTGCTCCTCCCAGACTTAGGTGATTTCTTCTGCCCCTTCCCCACCTTGGGAGGAGTCACAGCTGGGTGGACACTCCCCCGGGACCCTAGTGAGTGGCTTTGCTGGCTGGAGTCTTCCCCCACTCCCACCGGGCACTGTCCAACTTCTGGTGCTTCACAGGGGGGAACTGGCTGTGCTGTGGCTCCGTGTCACACTGGCTGCCCTGGTGCCCGGTGCACTCCACATACCTCTAACAACAGGCACCACTGGTCCCGGAGATATTTTGACTGAGGTGCTAGTACGGGACCAATGAATTGGAGGGGGGGTGGGAAAGAGGTCAAGCTTGGTCAGGAAAAGTTTCTTAGGAACACTGGGACGGGTAGCTGGAGGGGGTCTGGGAGTGGAGGAAGAGGAGGTGGTTGTAGGAGGTGTAACTTTTGTGGCTTTGGGTGCAGGTGCATGCCCTGGAGGCTGTCATGAGGTGGATGTATGTTGGGTGGGTGTGTGCCTGCGTTTGTGTACTTTGGGAGGGGGCGTCACAGACACACTGGGAGAGGACACATGGGACGTGTAAATGGTAGTGGGGGTGGTGAGTGTACGTGAGCGGGGTGTGGTGGTGGGTGTGCTGGTGCGGCACCTAGTGGCTGTAGTGGTAGTGCATGCAGGTGAGAGTGTAGACGAGACTGGGAGGGAGGAGGGAGACGACGACGAGGGGGACACAGTGGAGGCAGTGGATGTTGGTGTGTCTGTATGTGTGTGATGCTTGCGTGAGTGCCTGTGGGATGTGTGGTGCTTATGTTTGCCTGAACTTCCCTTGTGTGGTGAGGTGTGTGCATGCTGGTCTGATGGTGTGCTTGGGATAGGCTGGGGTACAGGGGATTGGGTCTGGGTGGAGGAAGTTGGAGGGGGGAGGCTAGACACAGGGACAATGGCTGCCATCAGTGCTGAAGCCAGAGTTTGCAGGGTTCGATGAAGGGCAGCCTGACCAGAATGAATGCCCTCCAGGAATGCATTTGTGTGTTGCAATTCCCTTTCTACACCCTTGATGGCATTCATAATGGTAGACTGCCCAATAGTGAGTGACCTGAGGAGGTCAATGGCCTCCTCACTGAGGGCAGCAGAGGTGACAGGAGCAGGGGCTGAGTCGAAGGTGATGCCCACCTTCCTGGGTGAGCGTGCACGGGGTGAAGGCTGAGGGGCTGCTGGGAGGGCGGTGCTGGTAGGGGGAGTGGCGGCTGTACCTGTAGAAGTGGGGGGCACAGATGTTGCCGCCACCACAAGGGAGCTCCCATCGGAGGACGAGTCCGTGTCGCTGGTTGCAGATCCTGTGACTGCCGTGAAGCTCCCCTCGCCCTCCGTCCCACTGGTGTATTCTGAGTCTGCTGTGTGGCCCTCCATGGCCATGTGGGATGCAGCTCCCTCGTGCTCCGGTGCCACTGTACCTCCGCCTGATGATGCTGATGCACACAAGAACAGGGAGACCACAAAAGGGGGGGGGACGACAGAAGAAAGACATGTTGAGTGCATGGCTTACCGCTACCGTTGGCGGACAATACAGACACAGCAGCCCCCTGCACTACGCCGCGCTGTTGGGCTCTACAGATGCAGTTCCTGGGATATGGCCTACATGTCTATGGTCGACATCTGCACACATAGATGACACAGGGGCATGTATATCTGTACTTGGCACTCTACAGAGGTGGGGTGGAGTGCCACATGGCGTGCATTACGGAGGGGCCTAGCCTACGGAACTCACCCTGGCCTAGGGGAACCCACAGCCCTCCTCCCCAACCCAGACACCTTCACTGCACGCAAAGGCCGCAGAATGATGTTGTACTCACCCCTTTGTGTCTGCTGTGATGCCCTCAAGCGCCCATCCAACTCAGGGTAGGCCACCGCCAGGATCCGGAACATCAGGGGGGTTATGGTGCGACGGGCAGCCCTCCCACGTTGGGAGGCCTTCCCCAGCTGAGCCTCTGCTGTCTTCTTGGTCCAGCGGCGAATGTCCTCCCATCTTTTACGGCAGTGGGTGCTCCGTCTGTAGTGGACTCCCAGGGTCCGGACGTCCTTGGCGATGGCATGCCAAATATCCTTCTTCTGGTTGGCGCTGACCTAAATAAAATGTACAGGGGAAGAAGAGAAGTCATTAGAAACTGCACCGTCGAAGTGAGTGGCCCACATCCCTACCCTTGCCATGTGGCACATGCATTCACAGTCCATCATGCACGCAGAACCGTGGCCCCTTCCTTCTTCCAACCAGCCCTCTCCACTCAGGCATAGCCCACACAGCGTGCTCCCTGTGTACTTACCTCTTTGTCTGGAGGACCGTAGAGTAGCGTGTACTGGGGGAGGATCCCGTCCACAAGCTTCTCCAACTCCTGTGCAGTGAAGGCAGGGGACCTTTGCCCAGACGCACGAGCCATTGTCTCTTCCAGACCGAGGTCACAGCAGCACTTGCAGTGTAGGTCCTCTCCTGTCGAAGATCAGGTATCTAGTGATTGAACAGATAGAAAATGGCAGTCACGTTTGCGGCAGTGACGTCCGCGGCGGTGTGTACCATCACCGCCGGCGCACTTCGTCATTGGCTCCTGGGACCCATAAGGTCCAATGGTAACCAATGCAGCATTGCACCACGGTCTTCGACCGCCTGCCGCGACGGTGTACAACGCCAGCGCAGTTACCTCACATCCCATTGTCCCAGTTTAGAGGTCAGGCAGCCGCCATTTCAGGGGCCCACATGGCTTCATTTTCAACTGCGTCATACCTAGGCCTAGACTCAACACACATACAGGCAACTTTTTGGATTATGTTTCGTGTTCTGTGTAGACTGTGGGTACATACCTCTGAGTTGTTTGACTCTGTGCTCGCTGTTGTCCTTCCTAGGCACCGTCCGCTGGGACATGTGAGGAGATGGCGGAATCCTCCGGTGTACCGACCGCTGGTGGACCTGTTGACAATGGAGGAGCGACATTTAATCATCACCTACAGGTTTGACCGTGCCACAATCCAGGAACTGTGTACCCAGTTGGAGCCTGACCTGATGTCAGCAATCCGCCATCCCACCGGAATCCCCCCTCAAGTGCAGGTGCTATCAGTGCTCCATTTCATTGCACGTGGGTCATTTCAAACAACAGTGGCCATGGCATCAGGGATGTCCCAGCCTATGTTTTCAAACGTGTTGTCCATAGTGTTGTCTGCCCTGCTGAAACACATGCGGAGCTACATCGTTTTCCCTCAGGTGGAGGATTTGCCTACAGTGAAAGGTGACTTCTATGTCCTTGGACATATCCCTAACATCATAGGTGCCATTGATGGGACCCATGTAGCTCTGGTCCCCCCCCACAGGAGTGAACAGGTGTACAGGAACCGGAAGAGTAATCATTCCATGAATGTACAGATGGTATGTTTGGCATACCCGTACATCTCCCAGGTAAATGCTATGTTCCCTGGCTCAGTGCATGACACCTACATCCTGCGGAATAGCAGCATCCCTTATTTGATGGGTCAACTCCAAAGGCACCGGGTGTGGCTATTAGGGGACTCTGGTTACCCCAACCTGTCATGGCTACTGACCCCAGTGAGGAATCCCAGGACCAGGGCAGAGGAACGCTACAATGAGGCCCATGGGTGGACTAGGAGGGTGATCGAACGCACCTTCGGCCTCCTGAAGGCCAGGTTCAGGTGCCTCCATATGACAGGGTGTTCCCTATTCTACTCACCAAGGAAGGTGTGCCAGGTCATCGTGGCCTGCTGTATGCTTCACAATTTGGCTTTGCGACGCCAGGTGCCTTTTCTGCAGGAGGATGGTCCAGATGACGGTGTTGTGGCAGCTGTGGAGCCTGTGGACATTGATGAGGAGGAAGCAGAGGAAGAAGACATTGACAACAGGGACTCAGTTATCCAGCAAAATTTCCGGTGACACCCAGGTGAGAATACATTCCTGCCTACTACAAGTACTTTCACACTTCTACCTCTATCCCGTCTGTCGATTTTAACCAGTACATTACGGTTTCACAGGTGTGGTTTCCAAAGTGTATCATCTGCTTAGATTCCTCATGGACTTGAGATGTGTGACATAGGTATGTTGACATTACATTTGAGAACGCATTTTGTCACTGTCATTGCTATAATACATTTTCTAAATCACAGACTGACTCCAGGTTGTTTTGTGCTTCAATGGTGTTTATTTAAGTGCTAAATATTGGAGGGGGGTTGTAAAATGGTGAGGGGTGATGGTGGAGGACTGTTCATTGCAGAGTCCAGTCTATGAGTCTCACAGGTGCATTGCCCATATGGGCATAGGAAGTGGAGCTGGGGCAGTTCCAATATGGACAGGGTTACAAAGTGGGACAGTAGGATGACAATCAGGGTGGTCTTATTTCTTGGCGAAGGGTCTTGGCATCGTGCTCTGTCTTGTTCCTGGTTCTCAGGGACCGCTTGCGGGGTGGTTCTCCGTCTGCAGGGGGTGGGGTGCTGGTGTGGTGGTCCTGTGGCGGTGCCTCCTGTCCACTAGCGCCGGCGGAGGTGGTGGGCAGTTCATCATCCTGGCTAGTGTCAGGGGCCCCTTGGAGTGCCACAGTTTCCCTCCTGGTGTTAAGTATCTCCTTCAGCACCCCTACGATGGTGTCCAGGGCGGTGCTGATGGTTATGAGTTCCTCCCTGAAGCCCAAATACTGATCCTCCTGCAGGCGCTGGGTCTCCTGAAACTTGGCCAGTACCGATGCCATAGTCTCCTGGGAGTGGTGGTATGCTCCCATGATGGAGGAGAGGGCCTCGTGGAGAGTGGGTTCCCTAGGCCTGTCCGCCCCCTGTCGCACGGCAGCCCTCCCAGTTCCCCTGTGTTCCTGTGCCTCCGTCCCCTGGTCCGTGTGCCCACTACCACTGCCCCCAGGTCCCTGTTGTTGTTGGGGTGGTGGGTTATCCTGGGTTCCCTGTAGGGGTGGACACACAGCTGATTGATGTGTCCTGGGGACGGAGGTATGGGCCCGCTGGGTGGGTGCTGTACTGGTGTTACCAGGGAGTGGAAGGTCTGTGGTGGGCTGTGCCTGTGTGAGGGGAACCGACTGTCCCGAGGCCCACGATGGTCCGGGCTGGTCATCTAGATCCAGTTGGACAGAGCTGCTGTCATCACTGTGGGCCTCTTCTGTGGGTGGGGTGGAGATGTCTGGACCCTCCTGTCTGGTGACGTTGGGTAGTGGTCCTGCAGGGGTGGAAAGGCATGATTATTGCATCTGTGTGTTTCATGGTGTGCAATGGGTGGGTGACCGTATACCCCAGTGCTGGCATTCCTGTGTGTGGGTTTGTGTGATGATGGTTGAGGGGGGTGTTATGGGTATGTGCAGTGGGCATGCTTTAGTGATGGGTGTCCATGCTTTGTTTTTGCATGCAGGTCTTGGTGTTGGGATGGGTGGTTTGTGATATTGGTATATTTGTGAGGAGGTGGAGTGATAGGGGTGGGGGCGAAGGTGGGGGTCTGTGATAGCATGCAGGTAGGGTTAGCGATATGATAGTTAAGATTTGACTTACCAGAGTCCATTCCTCCACCGTCTCCTGCGAGGCCCTCAGGATGCATTATTGTCAAGACCTGCTACTCCCATGTTGTTAGTTGTGGGGGAGGAGGTGGGGGTCCGCTGCCAGTCCGCTGTACCACGATGTTGTGTCTGGAGACCACGGAACGCACCTTCCTCCGTAGGTCGTTCCACCTCTTCCTGATGTCGGCCCGATTTCTTGGGTGCTGTCCCATTGCGTTGACCCTGTCGACTATTCTTCTCCATAGCTCCATCCTAGCAATGGAGGTGTGCTGCACCTGTGAGCCAAATAGCTGTGGCTCTACCTGTACGATTTCCTCCACCATGACCCTGAGCTTCTCCTCCGAGAACCTGGGGTGTCTTTGCCGTGCCATGGGGTGGTGTAGGTGATGTGTGGGGTGGTGTATGTTGTGATAAGTGTGGTGATATGTAGTGGTGTGTGGTGTTTTGTGAGTGGAAGTAGTGTGGGTAATGGGGTTGAGTGCCTGTGGCTGCTAGTTTGTGGATGGTGGTATCTCTCTCTGGCCTTCTTTCAGATTTTTTTGTCGTAGGGGTTTGTGGGTGATGTGGGTGTGTGTTTTATATAGTATTGAGTGTATGGGAGTGGCGTGTGTATGTGTATCAGATGTGTGTCTTTCGAATTGTCCAATGTGGTGGTGTTTTGGAGATGTGTGTGTATTTTGTGTGCGGCGGTGTGTACTGCCAATGGAATACCGCGGTTGAAAGACTGCCCCGTGGATTCGTGGGTCGTGATAGCATGGGCGTATTTCTGTTGGCGTGACAGTGGAGGTTTTGTTTTCGCCAGTTTATCACTGACCTTTGGTGTGGCGGACTTGTGTGGGTGTCTGAATTTTGTCGGATTTCGGGATGTGGGTCATAATAGCTGTGGCGGATTTCCGCGGCCACGGCGGTGTGTTGGCGGTCTTCTGCACGGCGGTAAGCGGCTTTTACCGCCAATGTTGTAATGACCCCCTTAGTCTCTTTTTTGAAGATTTTCTTCAGCAGGACGAACCTGCCAGTCAAATCCGACCTCCTGGAGCCCTTCTCCGGATAGGCGTCGCGGGAATCCTCAGTGGAGATTTTTACCTTCGGACGTAGTCATTTTTTCGAGGTGAAAATCCTTCAACCGGAGTAAACTTGGATCTTGATCTGACGCCCCGGGAGCCCTCCTCGGATACGCTGGCTGGGAGATCCCGGTCAACTTTTTACCTTCGGACTTAGTCTCTTTTTCTGAGATTTTCTTTACCGGGACGAACCAGCAAGTCAGGCCGGGTCGCGGTTGATGCAAGCCGGCTAGAGTTGCTGTGGCGGGTCGGTCCCTCTAAGGAGCTTTTTTTCAAAAGTTCTCCAAACTTCTGGAGCTTCTCCCTATGTCCTTTTAAGGTTCTTTTGATGTCCACAGCTCACCCCAAGGGTCCAGAAGTTCTGATATGGTCCTTGGGGGGTGCGGACTACAACTCCCAGAATGCACCTGGCACAAACTCCTTTTTGGCCACTGGGCAGTGGCCACCTGGTTGATTTCTTCAGGAGCTGGTGCAGGGGACTCTGGTTAGCAATTTTTCACCTGTAGCAAACAGGGAGTCCCTCCTTGAACCAGTTTAAGCCAGGACAAGTCCTTCTTGTGGTGAAGCCCAAGTGTGCAGCTGGTGCAGTCCTTCTGAGTACAGGTTCCAGGTGCAGGCCAGGGGACCAGCAGGGCAGTCCTTCTTCTCCTTTGGTTCTTCCTTGTTGGAATCTGATGGGGATCTGAGGTGTGGGTGCAGGTCTGCCAGTTTTATCCTTGCTCCTGGGTGAAAAGCAGGGGGGTCCTGGTTCTCCAATCAGGTGCAGGGCCCTTCCCCCTGTGATGACCACTTCCTGGGAAGTGTGGCAAAAATCAATCCCAGGAGGCAACATTCTCCAAAAATCCATCATGGCTGAATCTGATTTTTGGAGGTTACATCTGGCTGAGCCCACCCACTGGTGTGGCTAAAAATCATAAACACACCCCTCTCCTGCCCTATCCTAATCTAATCAAGGGGGCACCTAGTTGTCTGGGGTTGCAGGATGTGGGGGTGTTGCTGGTTGCTCCAAATGTGCTTCTCTGCCTCTGAAGACCAGTTTGGCAGCCCTCCCCCTTCCTGCCTCACCATCTGCTGAGGGGAGATTCCCTCCCACAGGCACATTCCTTTGTGTGAAGCCAGGCCACTTGACACCTCATCAAGGCAGCTTGGCCAGGCTGCTAGAGGCTGGCCAATCACAGCACAGCAGCAAAAACAATGCAGGGCTGAAATTGGCAACTTTTCAGGTAAAGTTTAAAACTCTTTACCTGAACAAGTTATATTAAATCCAACAACTGGAAGTTGTGGGATTTATTATAACAATTAATTTGATACCAAACTCTTGGTATCCATCATTTAAGGGGACTTAAAAATTAACATAAAGTCTCCCCATTCTAGCCTATGAAGGCCATTTACTACAATGAGGGAAAAACGAATTTGGCTATTTTTACCTCACCAGGGCTTACAAAACAATTTTTATAAGGTCCCTGCTTATAGTTACATGGCACCCAGCCCTATGGGCACATAGGGCACACCTTAGGGGTGACTTATATGTAAAAATAAGGTAGTTTAAAACTTTGGAACTACTTTTATTTCCAAAGTCGAATTTGCATATAACTTTAATTTAAAAGCAGCCAGCAAGGCAGGCCTGCCTTTAAAATGACACTGGGCACCTCAGCAGTGCACCTATGGGTGCACTACCTATGCTGTGGTCCCTAAACCTACATGCCCTACCATATACTAGGGAATTATAGATAGGTTAAGTTAGCCAATTATAATTAGCCTAATTTTCATATCCATTTTACACAGAGCACTGGCCCTGGTAAGCAGTACCCAGGGCACAGACAAGAGTCAGTAACCACCAGTACCCGTCCAAAAAGTGTGGGGGTGACCAGGGCAAAAAGGAGGACTTTCCTACAGTGTCATTTACTGCAAACAACCATGTTGGCAACATGGATGTGTCACATAGCTGTGGTCCTCTGATATTACCCTTCAAATGTGAAATAGACAGGATATATGTAATTTACACTGCGTGTGATGTTTGCTGTACATTCATACCCATCAAATGTGATGCAGCTTTTTTAGTATCCTAATCTTTATTTCTGCAATGCTCCATGAGGCTAAACTCTGATTCTGATTCCTAGGGATCATGTGATGCATACATAATTACACAGAGCATAAGTGAGTGATGAAGTGAGGTGTTTAATTACATACGATAACAAAGTGGTGATGATGACTATAGTTAGAAGAAGTTTTGTGCGATGTGTTGTCTCCTATGCAATCCTGCAGCTGTGTTTGGATGTTCCCCTCATTTTCATGGACAGCATCATCCTCTTCCTCCTCTTCAGGCATTTGTGGATCTGGCTCATAGAGGGAAATTTTCCCCTTCACACATATGTTGTACAAGATGGCACAGGTCAAAATGATCTTGCAGACCATTTCAGGGGAATATAGGAGGCTGCCTCAGGTGATGTCCAGGCACCTGAATTTGGACTTCAGGATGTCAAAAGTCCTCTCAACTATGGTGCGTGTCCTACGATGTGCCTCATTATAGGCACGGTCTGCTGCTGTGCTTGGGTTAGCAACTGGGGTCGTGATCCATGGCTGGATCCCGTAACCCTGATCAGCCAAAAGAGAAAATGAGGGTAAGTATTTTGTTATTGGTTGCACCATGATTGTCACTTTGCATGGCAGTTGCTATCTTGTTTTGTCTGTGATTCATGTAATGTGAAAGAAGTGGCTGTGTGCCTTCACTGGAGGTGACATGATACTTCCACACACACAATCAATTCCAATGTGGTGGTAACACGGTTGCACTATATGGCCTGAACATCCCATCCAATTTGACACATGATTGAATGTGAAATGCAACAGTGAGGCCCTTTGATTTGGCTAGGTGACAATGCACAACACATCTCCATAAGTTGGCAGCATTGAAGTGTTCACAATCGACAATGCACAATTATCCCATGTGTGACATGTTCTATGCAAACCTATTTTTGTGCCCTCACCGAGTTGGCTCATGTGCAAACGTGTACCTACACCACTGAACCTGCTCCAGTTAAGCTGGCTAACTTGGTTGTGGGGGTGAAGGCTTTAGTGTTGGAAGGTCCATCTGCCTGTACATGTATATAGGGGATTGTCTCAATCTGTATGTGTAGCAGTGTGCACTTTGCATTAGTGTCACATCCACATGTTTTCATAGCACAGTCCACTTCCTTATTGCTAGCTGGCAATGCCACCCCAGGAGTGATGTGAGATGTTGGTACTGCCTCAATGATTCTATGTCACCTTCATTAGAGTCAGCATCATCATGCTATGTGTCTTATGGTGTTTGACCTGCAGCAACACACATTACACACCCCTTACACAGGACGTATTATTTAGAAGGTTATGTGATTGAGTGTTGTTGATGTTAGATTGAAAGGTTTATCTTCCAAGTTGTACTGCCAGTTAAGGCCATGTCATTGTCACTGAGTTGTTTTACATTTTTAAATTGGTCCCTTTGTGGCTCTGGAGTGGCATCTCTTGTTATTTGCATCTGTCTTTTGTCCATAGGTGTGTATCCCATTGGGTCAGGATATCAAACATGACTAGCAGTGTCACACCTCAGTGTCTTCGTGGCCACATGTCAATGTAGTGGTGTATGTGTTGTGTGTCCTACGGGGTTGCTGTGCTATGTGTAAATAACTAGGTTTCTGTACTTGCCAACAAGTAGGCCATTGCCATATCCTCCATCCTGGAAGTGCTGATTGATGATGCTGTGGTGGAAGATGAATGAATCATGTACACTCCCAGGATACTTTGCCATGATGTTGGTGAACAATCCCCAGTGATCCACAATGGCCTGCACATTGATGGAGTGTGCTTCCTGTTGCGGTATAGGTGCTCAGTTGCAGCAGGTCTTTTGTCCATAAAAATGTATCCCATTGATTCAGGATATCAAACATGACTAGCAGTGTCACACCTCAGTGTCTTCGTGGCTACGTGTCAAAGTAGTGGTGTATATGTTGTGTGTCCTACAGGGTTGCTGTGCTGTGTGTAAATAACTAGGTTTCTGTACTTGCCAACAAGTAGGCCATTGCCATATCCTCCATCTTGGAAGTGCTGATTGATGGTGCTGTGGCGAAAGATGAATAAATCATGTACACTCCTTGGATACTTTGCCATGATGTTGGTGAACAATCCCCAGTGATCCACAATGGCCTGTACATTGATGGAGTGTCTGTGTTTCCTGTTGCGCTATAGGTGCTCAGTTGCAGCAGGTGGCACAATCCGAACATGTGTGCAATCAATGACACCAAGCACGTGCGGTAAGGCATGAATTTGATAAAACCCCTGTTTGGTCTCCTGTTGCTTCTGCTGTGTGTTGGGGAAGCTGATGTGGCGGGGTGTGAGGGAGATGATGGCATCCAGTACCTTGGGAAGGAAGGCAGAGAATGAGGGCTGTGAGATTCCGGCAACCAGGGTACCAGTGGTTTGAAAAGAGCAACTTGCCAACATGTGCAGGAGAGCTAGCAGCTTTGTCTCCGGTGGAATGATGTGGGGTGTCTGCAAGCTGGGGCCAACTGTGGTTCAATGTGGTGCAGCAGCTGCTGTATGGCTTGCCAGTTTAGTCTGTACTTCTGGATGATGTCATGTTGCATGAGGCCCTGAAGGGTTGTCCTGGTCCTGAATACCCTCTACTGCCTTCTGTGTTGCCTTTGGGGTCCCTGTTGGTGTGGTGGTGGCTGCTGCTGTTGCTCTTGTGCTTGGCGTCTTCGTGCATGCTGGATGAATAGCACCTCCATGTCTTCCTTTTTTAGCTAAGATTTTGTTTCTGTGAGTTTTCCTTAAGTAGTGGTGTGTTTGCCCCATTTTAACGCCTGCCCTGACCCAGGCATTACATTTTGGAGCAAATTGGGATTTGCACCATTTTCCGGCTCCGCCTAACAGACATTCTTCTTTTTTGCGCGGTTGGATAAATATGGCGCACTGGTGTTTAAGTCATTTTTTAGACGTGAACGCCTACCTTGCATCTCATTGACGCAAGACAGTTTCACGCATCCAGAAAATTACGCACACTGGGATATTTTGACGTTTGATGGGTCTAGCGTCAAAGTTTGAATATGGTGTTAAGTTTGCGCCGAATTAGCGTTAAAAAAATTATGCTAATCGGCGCAAATGGAGTATAAATATGGGCCATAGGCCCATATTTATACTTTTTTAGTGCTACATTTGTGCCGCTTTTTGACGCACAAATGGTGCAAACTTACCAAATACAACTGTATTTGGTAAGTTTGCACAGCTTTTGCGTAAAAAAAGTACGCAAATGTGGTGCTAAAAAGTATAAATATTGGCCTTAAAGTTTAGGGTTGAAGAGCTTCAGATCTTGTGCAAAGTCCAAAATCAAGAAGGCTTCTCCACGATGGAAGCAGCACAAAATAATGATGAAATAAATAAGCATATCACAAAACCGTTAAATGCAGGCGTGCTAAACACTAGGGTCCAGATGTAGCAAAGGGTTTTACCCATTCTGTGTCTATGGGAAAATGTGTTCGTACATATGGCCCTAGAAGTTTTAAAACACTAAGCTACTATTTTTCTATGCCATCTGATGCTCTTTTGAAGGTTTGCCAAGTCAGGCTTTGCTTCCTAAATCTACTTTTGTAAAACATAAAGAGTGCACATAATTTATTCAGCACCCCCCACCATGCATCATAACCAAAAGTATACAGCCATCCAGAAAGTACAAATGATGGATTAATGGAGGGATTTTTTAATGCAGCATAAAAATGACACGTTAAAATATTATGCATACAATAAGCTTGACTGAATGATTCCTTATTTGTCATGAAAATGTTTCACTTCTGTATAATGCAAATGTATGCAACATCACGCACACTGTTCTCAAAACAGTATAGCAAACAAAACATTGTATTTCCCCGTTAAGGTCTAGTGTATTGAATCCTTCAGTACGTCATACGAAAACAACTGCATTATGCATACGTACACTGTACAATGCTGTTCAAAAGTAAAGAGGTCCTTCTAGGGGGCCATAGTGTGATCCCAAAGGCATTCATGTGCGTTGCGCAGGAATTTCACTTCTCGAAGGTGGTATTCTGCAGGGTACAATTATTCCTGAATATTGTATTGCCACAGTATTTTCAGTTTTCTCCATAGCAACAGGGAATAACCACAGGAATTGGCGTATTTGAATCGATTGATTTGTGCCTGGATTTTCCTCATAATGGGCACATTTCCCTTACAATCTTCAACAATTTGTTGTGGTGAAATCCGAGTGAAATTAGAACTGGGACAGCAACTTGAACATGTAGTATTCCATCACAACTCAGACTTCCGATTTGACCTGCAACTCCTGGCACTGGACACTGTTACACCAACAGAAATACGCCCACAGCATCATGGCCCACGAATCACCGCAGCGGTCATTCAACCACGGTAAACCATAGGCGGTACAGACCGCTGCACTCAAAATACACACACACATACAAAACAACACCACATTGGACAATTCAAAATACACACACCTGACACACATACACACACCATACCCACACCCACACACCACTATAAAACACACACACACACACACACACACTACCCACAACCCTTTACGACCCAAAGATTTTGGAAAGTGAGAGAGAGACAAGCCAGGAGCACCCACTGAATCTGAGCCACAAAACACCATCACCCATACACCATCCACGCACCTCACAGCACACACCCCAACACATCACCCCACACACCCTCACACATACCACGTAACTACACCCATGGCACCACAAAGATACCCCAGGTTCTCAGAGGAGGAGCTAAGGGTCATGGTGGAGGAAATCATCCATGTAGAGCCACAGCTATTTGGATCACAGGTGCAGCAGACATCTATTGCAAGGAAGATGGAGCTATGGTGGAGAGTCGCGGACAGGGTCAACGCCGTGGGACAGCACCCCAGAACAAAGGATGACATCAGGAAGAGGTGGAACGACCTACGGGGGAAGGTACGTTCCGTGGTAGCAAGACACCAGACAGCAGTACAGAGGACTGGGGGTGGACCCCCTCCTCCTCCTTCCCAACAACTAACAACATGGGAGGAGCAAGTCTTACTGATTATGCATCCTGAGGGCCTGGCAGGACTAGCAGGAGGACTTGACTCTCGTAAGTCAAATCTTTAATAATTTATCCCCCACCCTACCTGCATGCCATCACAAACAACAACCCCTACCCTCACCCCACCACCTCACACATACCCCACCACCACAACCCACCCATCCCAATACCAAGCCCTGCATGCAACACCAATGCATTGACCGCCATCACAGACCTATATGGACAACCATCACCACAGCATGCACACTATTGACAATCACTTAGCCAAACCAAGCACAACTCACACAAGCCAAAACTGCATTGCTAATAACAACCGTAGTGGGAAACATATCCATGCACAAGATGGCACACGCAGATACAATAACACTGCATTTACATCCCCACAGGACCCCCACTCAACGTCACCGGAAAGGAGGTATCAGCCACATCCAGTCTCCCCCCCCGACAAAGAGGCCCACAGTGATGACAGCAGCTCTGCACGCCTGGATCACGATGACCCACATGGCCCATCAGAGACCTCTGGACAGTCAGTGACCTAGGCACAGTCCCATCCCACCACAGAGCCTCCCCCCTCAGGAAACACCACCACAGCACCCACCCAGTGGGCTCATCCTTCTGTCCCCAGGACACGTTGATCAGCAGTGTGTCCACCACTACAGGGACCCAAGGCAACCCCACAAACACAGGGGGATGATGGACCTGGGGTCAGTGGCAGTGGGCACCCGAAACAGGGGACAGAGGCACAGGACAACAGGGAAGCTGGGAGGACTGCTGTGCGACAGGGGGAGGACAGGCCCAGGGAACCGACTCTCCACAAGGCACTCACCAACATCCTGGGAGCATACCTCCATTCCCAGGAGACCATGGGCCAGATACTGCCAAGCTGCAGGAGACCCAGCGGCTGCAGTAGAGACAGTACCTGGGGATCAGGGAGGACCTGAGGGACATCCACACCACCCTGGGAAGCATTGCAGGGGTGTTGGCAGACTGGGAGCTCCGAGGAGTTGGAGAGACTGGTGGATGGGGTCCTACCCCAGTACAATTCACTCTGTGGTCCTCCAGACAAACAGGTGAGGGCACTGTGAGCATGATGCGTGGGCCATGAATGTATGAATTGCTGTGTGTGTAAGCCCCATGTCGGGGAGGGTCTGAGGGGTCCTGGGCAGAGTGCTGCATATATGGTGGGCAATGTATGTTCATAAGTGGATGGGGGGATATGGTGGGCCATGAGTATAACAGTCCGGACGGTATGACTAATACCTTTTCTGCTGTTTTTTTCCTGCAGGTGAGCGCCCATCAGAAAAAGGGTATTTGGCCTGCCATTGCCAAGGAGGTGCGTACCCTGGGGGTCTTTGACAGGCGGAGCACCCACTGCCGCAAATGGTGGGAGGAAATACGCCGCTGGGCATGGAAGACGGCGGAGGTCCAGCTGGGGCTGGCCTCCCAACGAGGAAGGTGTGCCCGTTGTACCCTGACCCCCCTGATGTTCCGCATCCTGGCGGTGGCCTATCCGGAGTTAGATGGGTGCTTGAAGGTATCACAGCGGCAACAAGGGGGTGAGTACAGATTCAGAATCATGCACTCCAATCCCAATATTGTTAGTTGGCATCTACTACTGGGCAGGGTCCTGTGGGTTTCAGGTGTGCAGCTAATGGCGTTAGGCATTTTACCCCATGGGCTGGTGACTAGCAGTGTAACTGGTAGTGCATGGCCTAGTGCATAGGGCTGTTCCCTGTGAGTTGTGTACGGCAACAGTAGTGTTGTTGCTGGCAGTGACCAAGTGTATCCTCTGTCTCTCTCCCCCTTTTTGTTTTGTCTCCCTGTCCTTGTGTGCATTAGCATCATCTGTCGGAGGAGCAGAGGCACCGGCGACGGAGGGAGCTGCATCCCAGATGAACCTGGAGGCCGAACCCACCGTCGGTGAGGGCATCAGTGGGACGGAGGGCGATGGGAGCACCACGACACAGACAGGAGGGAACAGTTCTGACAGCGACGCCTCCTCTGATGGAATCTCCCTTGCGGTGGTGGACACCTCTGTGCCCACCCCAAATACAGGTACAGCTGCCACCCCCATACCAGCACCACCCTCCGAGAAGCCCCTCAGCATGTTTCCCGTGCTCACTCACCCAGGAGGGTGGGCATCTCCTTCGCCCCAGGCACCTCAGATTCTGCCCAAGTCAGCCCTGGTGCCCTCAGTGAGGAGGCTATTGACCTCCTGAGATCCCTCTCTGTTGGGCAGTCAACCATACTGAATGCCATCTAGGGTGTAGGAGGGCATTTGCAACAAACAAATGTATACCTGGAGGGCATTCACTCTGGCATTCACTCTGGCGTGGCGGCCCAACAGAGAGCATTCCAGGCTCTGGCCAACGCACTGATGGCAGCGATTATCCCTGTCTCCAGCCTCCCCCCTCCAACTTCCTCTACCCAGTCCCAATCCTTTCAACCCCAGCCTATCCCAAGCACACCTTCAGACCAGCAATCACCCAAATCAACACACAGAAGTGGCTCAGGCAAACACAAGCACCACACTTCATCTCACAGGCACTCACACAAGCACCATCCACATGCAGACACACCAACATCCACTGCCTGCACTGTGTCCCCCTCCCTCCCAGTAGCATCTCCACACCACCCCCACATCCATGCACACGTCCCCTGTGTCCTCTCCCACTGTGTCTGTGACCCCTCCACCAAAAGTACACAAACACAAGCACACAGACACCCAACAGCCATCCACATCACAATAGCATCTAGCCCATGCACCTGCTCCCAAACACAGCAGACTGACACCTTCTACAACCACCCCTTCTTCCTCTACTCCCAAACCTTCACCCTCTTCCTGCCCCAGTGTCCCTAAGAAGCTTTTCCTTTCCACCATTGACCTATTCCATACCCCTCCCCCCTGTCTTTCACCTCGGGCCAGGGTGGCCAGAACCCAGCACTGCAGCCACCCAGTCCACGGCCACTGTGGTTTCTGCAGCTACTGCAGGTGTGAGAAGCTCCAAGGAGGCACCCGTTAGCCCAGCCAGTGTGGCAGCACCACGTGCAAGGCCAAGAAGGGTCTGCCACCTAGCAAGGGCAAGAAGGCAACACAAGCCAGCAAGGTGAAGGAGGCACAACCAGCCAGCAAGGGCAGGAAAAAAACACCAGCTGGCAGAAGCATGGAGGCACCACCATCTGCTAAGGGCAGGGAGGGGCACACAACACCAGCCATGGTACTTCAGCCGTCCGAGGCTGCAGGTGAAGGACTGGAGGCTACCACCAACACTGCCAGCACCGCCACCGGCACCGCGGCCAGCACTGCCACATGCACCGCCGCCAGCACTTTCACATACCCCGCCGCCAGCAGCACCACTGCCAGCAGCAGCAGCCCCTGTGGGCAGCCATCCGAGGCTGCAGGTAAAGGCCTGAAGGCTACCACCACCACTGCCAGCACCGCCACCTGCACCGTGGCCAGCACCGCCATATGCACCGGCGCGAGCACCGCTGCATGCCCGTCACCAGCAGCACCACTGCCAGCAGCAGCAGCCCTAGTGGGAAGCTGTCCCAGGCTGCAGGTGAAGGGCTGGAGGATACCACCACCATTACAAGCACCGCCACCTGCAGCGCAACTGGCATCCACTGAGTAGCTGCCACCGCCGGCGAGCAATGTGTAGTGGTGACTACATGGACTGCAGTGCGTGCCTGTGTGTTTTCAACCTGATGCCCCTGCAGTGTTCTCTCCGTATTGAGGCAGGAGTCAAGTATGGCCTTGGCCTATGTAGTTTTGCCCAGTGGGCCACAGACATTTTGGAGTGGGCATTGTCCCTGCTTTTGTACATATTGTATATATTGTACATACTGTTTATTGCTTTAAGAATGTATTTTTCAAAATGTATAATATTACACTCATTTTACTCCATTCCTTTTCTCCTTGCATTATTCCTGAGGGTTATGGGATGTATATGTAATGTTGTTGAATCTGTTTGTTTGTATGGTGTTGGGGGTGGGGGTGGGGGTGTTGTGTGTTGCGTATGCGTGTCACTCTCTTCCCCCCCCTTGTGTGCTAGGTGCATTACTCACCGTGGTTGTCTTCACCAGCGTTCGTGTTCCTGGTGTATGAAAAGGTATACCAGCATGGGAAACACCTGCAGTTCGGGCTCCATGGCGTCGTGGTTCTTCCTTGAGTGTCCAGAGGTGAGTCATTTCCCTTCAGTGTTCTGTTTTTGCTGTGCTTTTGATGGCGTTGGTACCGCCCCAGAAAAGGTGGCGGATAGACTTGTTGTATTGCAGTGGACGGTACATTGTCTTCCGCCTGGCTGTTGGCGGTTACCGCTGCGGTGTTTGTTCCTACCGCTGTGGCGGTCGGTGGGTTAAAGTGGTTGTTTGTGTTGGCGGTTTCCGCCGAGGTCATGATTTCAATTATTCCCCGCCGGCCTGTTGGCAGTGTTACCGCCGCTTTATCACCGAATACCAGGGTTGTAATGAGGGCCTTTATGTCTGAACCTTAGACTTTTGGTCCAAAGTTAGACCTTTGATCTAAGTTTAGCTTTGTGAATCAATCCCATAGTGTCAGTGAGCATAACATTTAGAATTTCCTCTAAAACAAGAGGTTTTCAGCTACCTTCCAGCTCAAAGTCATGGACTCATTCTCGGAGGTTGGCTGCTACTTGTGTTGAGAAAATCTATAGTTTTAATGTCTTCTTGCATGACCCATACATTGGAAAATACAATACTAACATTTAATTAGTTGTGGTCTGTAATTCTAATACTAGATCACAAATTTCATTCAGGGAAAAGAGGTTCTAACTTGAAGGAAGATTCCAATGCATACAGTATTTCCAGACAGGTACATTTCATGGTGTTTTCCAAAGCTATTCCACCCCCTCCTTTTACATAGATCTATAATATAGAAATAACTGCAAGAAAATCTGAGATATGTCTCTTGAAGACCTTCAAATGATGCTAATACAAGGCTTTTAGATTTTTTTTTTGTTAGATATTTTGTATGTTGAGGAGATTTTTATAGGTAGTTGCAAGTTTAAATCTTCAGTACCCCGGGTGTGGTCTGGCCACAACAAGAGGTGGCCATTTGAGTATTTTGCTCTGTGCGTGGGAGGCCCCAGAGAGGTGGCGGCAAGGCTTCTGGGTGCCCGTCACTTACTTCACTGCTGTGCTTCAGGGAAGCATCCGTCGTGGCCCCAACGGACCGGGGGGGGACTCCGATGTGGCAGCAGCTCCAACAGCAGTGGAGTGCATGGGCCTACCACCTTGATTGGAGCCACCGTCTGCAGTTGAGGAATGCACTGCATGCACCGCATCTGGTTCAAGAGGGAGTGGAGTATCCTCCTGGTGGTGTGCCCCCAGTCAGTATCCACCAATGAGGGAGTTGTCTCAGCCCACTGCCTGGTTGACTCTCTCTCCCCCTCTGCCCACCTAGCCAGAGGGCATGCTTGACGCGTGTTGAGGCCTGCTGCCTGCTCATTTTGGGGCCCACAGCCCGGTCCATTGATGGCAAGGACACTGGCTGTCCTGCCAGACACTGTGATGTGCACATTCACTCATGGCCCCTGCCTTAGCCACTTGACCACTGGACTTGCAGGCACCGAGCAGCCATAGTGCGTTGGTCCTTGCTCTGTGGTCCACTCCCGCAGGACCGGACATCTGAGGAGTGGGGACTACCGTCCATCTCTGGGACAGGTGCATTGCCCCCTGCCCATCACACGCATTGGAAGGCCCTCCACCAGCGGAAACAGTGGGATGCTTGACACCTCCTCTATGTAGCAGCAGGGATGCTGTTCCTACCATCAGGTGCCCTCATCCTTCCCGGTGCCAGTAGGGGCCATGCCTGCAATGGAGGCCACCCTTACAGCACTACCCTGCTTCCTGGCCTGTGGATATCCTGTGCTCTCACTACCATCCTCCACTGAGGTAGCCCTGGTCATTTCTACATGGCGCACCCCACTTCCTTGGATCCTGGTCACCATGCGATTCCACCCCTATCAACTGCCACACAGAATGCCTCTGGACATGGGAGACCTGCGAATCACTTTAATCTCCTTTCCACTGGCCCCTCACCTGTGAGCCATATCACTCTACCTGGTGCCCAAGACCGGCTGCCACTAGGAAGCTGAGCTACATGTTCTGCCTGCCTGTGCCGGCGGTAGTTCCTCTTTGAATGGGACACTCCACAGCAAAGTGAGACATTGCCTGGCACCCTACCTTACTCTGGACAGGCATAACATCGAACATTCCCCAGCATTGCCAACTGCTTTCTGTGATCTAGTTGCCTAGCAACAGCAAGCTCCTGAACCAAGGGCCTGTCCACCCCCTCCCCACCTAGGCACTCAAGATACACATTCTCTTGCAAACTTGTGATGCCCTCTGGCACGTCCTCTGCAGGCTTCGTGTTAACTGCTCTTCTCAGAGGATGTTGCACAGCATCATTAAATGCCTGCCCCACAGACTTTGACTGCTGTGGAACCCTCTCCAGCACCTCCCTGCCCAACACCAGAATCAACCATGGACCGTATCATGTGGGAGGTCTCCGCAGTCGGCCACTGAATGGAAGACATGGACACTAAAATTTCCAACTTTGTGGCCGAGACAAAATCCATAACTGCACCTATGTAGCTGGCTTCTAGGACAGGGTGGAGTGAGTGGAAGGGAGGCTTGCAGCTGTGAAAGACTGCCTCAACACCATCCTGGCCTTAGACTGTGAACTTTTATACTTGCGGGATAAGCTCACCGACTTAGCCGACCTGAGCCACACGGACAATGTCCTCTTCTTGGATTTCCTGGAGCATTCCATGGCGGTGGACATCAGGGACTTTCTCAAAGGACTCCTACTCTCACTTTTTTGACCCACCTTCTCTCCACCATTGAAGCTCCAAAATGACCCATAGCCTGGGCCTCACCTACCAGGTCACACTGGGATGACTGCGTCCTATCGTAGCATGCTTCTTCTGCCACAAATGGGTGCGGTAACTCTTAATTGCAGCCCAAACTCATGGCCCCTTTGACTATGAAGGCAACGCAATCTGCATGGCTGCTGATCCTGCAAGGGAGACAAATGAAAGAAGAAAGGTGTTGCTGGCCCTCCGGCCCCAACTCCACAAGATGCACATTAAGTCCCATATTTATACTTTTTAGCACCACATTGGCGTCATTTTTTGGTGCAATAGAGGGGCAAACTTACAAAATACAATTGTATTTTGTACGTTTGCACCGCTTTTGCGTAAAAAAGTAGAGCAAATGTGGCGCTAAAAAGTATACATATGGGCCTAAATTCAGCCTGTTTGAACCTGTACCAATGTGGATAATAAAAGCCAGCAGGTCCAAGGACTTCTACGACCTGGATGGCCTATGTCTCTTTCTGGATAGCCTAGCCAGCATGACATGGACCTCTCTTCAGCTGACTTAGAGACTGACTCTCACCCCACCTCCAGTCAGCCTGCTGCAGTTGCATGCAGTGGCCACTGGCACCCCAACGGCACCCACAAAAGAGACAGAGACATAAAGAGACCTGCCAGATCACAGGACTTCAGGGACATCACCCTCAAGGCAGTAGCAGGCCTCAGGAACGACAAGTGCCAGGACAAGTCACAGTCCCCATTGAAGCCTTCTAACCCAGATGGTTGACCTGTACTCTCCGCCACGGCAACTGCTGCCTCCTTCTATTATTTTCAGTGGGCCAGGCCTTCGGCCTCTATGCCCCGGAAGGCTGAGTATACTGTTTGATGCTTGCATTTGTATAATTCTTCCATGCAAGTTTAAAGCTAGTCTTTCTGCTAATGCATCTCACCCTACCCTCAACTGCAGAACTTTTCCTGTTTATGTGTATCCATGCCATTGTAATGTTCGGCAATATAGTGTTCTACAGTTGTTCCTTGCTGTTCTATGATGTTCTACGCTACATATGATGGCCTTCCCTACCTACATTGTTATGTTTTGTGTATGCCTTGCCCCTCCTGGCAAGTGTCTCTGTGTTTCTGGTCTCATTGTTCCCCCTCCTCGGCACCGCCTTTTTGGCAATTGGGGCCCCCCCATCTTCTCCCCCAGGAGGTCATGGCTTGGCCTGCTTGGCTTCCCAGCTGCCCTGACACGGCCTTCACCCAGGACTCCCAGCAGCCTCCTTTCGTCCTTACTTCTTCTTGACAGCTTACTGGCCTGCCCTTCCCCTTGGGGCTTCTTATGCACTGCCACCTTGAGCTTAGGCCCACTGTTCACAGTCTCCGGCCCTTACTAGGGCACACCCTCGGCCTAGTGCTAGATTACTCTTTCTCACTCAACTCCCGCTCCTCCCCACCTCCAGAGCATCTATTGCACACCAAATTGGTCACACAGCCCCTTCTTTGCACCTGCGGGGTCCCTAAGTCCAGCAACTTCCTTCATCCCTTCCCCCATCCCACATTTCTTTTACTGTCTCACTCTATTTCCTCCCTTACAACCACTCCTCCGCACCCTCTGCAAACCCTGCTACTCCTCATTGGGTGATAACTTGTATGTGTACTCATGGCATCCACCAACCTCGGACTTCCCTCCTCACTGCGTGCTGTTTCTTTAAATGTCCATGGCCCAATGTACTATATCAAGAGTCAGAAATTGCTCTCTTATTTACTTTCCAAGCGAGTGGATGTGGCCCTGCTTCAGGAGACCGACCTCTCCCGTCTGGAGTACGAGAAGTTTCTATGTGACTGGGTGGGGAGGGTGCTCTGTAATAGCTGCCTGTCATTGGTGTGGGGTACCAATCCTTATTCGCAGTTCCCTCCCTGCCACCATCCTTAAGACCTGGTTGGACCTGTCCAGTTGTTATGTTTTTGTCAAATTGAAGATTGGAGAACAGACGATCTGTGTGGGTCCGGTGTAGGCCCCCATGGGTATCAAGCAACCTTTTTGGCTCCAGTTCAATTGCCTTCCCCTGGAGATTGGGGCCTCCAACTTCTTACTTGGGGGAGGGACTGGAACCTGGTGTGAGATGCTGTGCTGGATTGCACTACCCCCATAGAAACAGCTAATAATGCTAATAACAGCTGATAATGCCTACAGGGCCATTCAGACGGACTCACATGCTGATCATGGTCTGGTGGACAACTGTTGCCTCGTGCAGCCAGTAGACATATACCTTCTTATCCCCAATGCATGACACTCAGTCCGGGCTGGACTATTTCTTGGTCTCCCACTGTTTAGTGGCTATTATCTACGACTCCCAGATAATTGAGGTGATACTCTCCGAGCACTGTGCTGTGCTATGGGCAGCTGCAAAGGCAACCATTCAGGGTCAATTCATGAAGGATGCAGCCCTGGCCAACGCTCAGAGAGTGCTGTGCCAGAGGGACCTGGAGGGTGTGATTGTGACCCTCATGAGCCTTTACACTGCGAGACCCTCCCTTCCCCTTTGCCGCCACCTGGAAACATCCTGTTCACGTCCAACATCAAATATGCCCTCCAGAAGCCCCCACTATGAGCAGGGTGAGAAGGCAGGACACCTACTTGCAGCCCAACTCCACCAGCACAAAGCAACACTTGCCATTCCCTCTATACAATAGTTGGACAGTGCAGATCTTACTCGCCCGTAGGATATTGTTAATGAATTTGCAGGTTTCTATCAGTCGTCTATACCCCAGAAAGGTCAATTGACCCAAAACGCTTGGAGACCTTCTTCGCCGGCATCTGCCTCCCTAGCATCAGAGAGTATCGCAGGGAGCTCCTCGCTGAGGAGATCAACAAGACTGAGAGCGCACATGCCATCTCCCACCTCCCCTAACATAAGGCCCCCCAGAAGGACGGCTTCCCTGTGGAATTTTATTAGTGGGTGGGTGGAGATGTTGTCAACTCCCTCAATGACACCTTCTGGCAGAGCAGACCAGCTCCCTTGGCGCTATATCCAATAGAGTGGTGATAACAGTCTTCCAAAAACCAGGGAGGGATTTCCCACTCTGTGGGAGCTACAGGCCCATCTCCCTCCTTAACGGGTACATCAGGATACTTGTGAGTGTCCTGGTGGCTCGACTCCGCAAGGTTATTCCATCCCTGATCCATCACACCCAAGTGGGTTTTGTTCCTGGTCGTTCCTCCAGGGAGTCATCTCCACACTCTTGCTCATGCCATATGGGTGGCAAAAGATCAACAGGCTAAAGCCTGTGCCCTGGATGCTGAGAATATGTTCCACTGACTGGATCAACTTGAGTACCTCTTCTTAATCTTGCACCGATTTGGCATGGGGGACATCTTCATGGCCAAGGTTTGCATGCTCTATGACTCCCCCACTGCACAGGTAAACTGCAGCGGCTTCCTGTCGGACCCCTTCCCAATTCGAAGGGGAACCCAGCATGGCTGTCCGCTGTCACCCCTAATGTTCCTCCTGCCTATGGAGCCATTGTGGCCTCCGTGCACCACTCCCCCCTCACATCTGGGATCCCTGTCCCGGGAGGCAAGTCCACATTCCTCTATGAAGATAATATAACCCTCACCCTCACGGACCTCCTTCACAGGATGAGCATCATTGATGATTTTGCACTACTATCAGTCTATTGAGTAACCAGGGACAAAAGTAAGGTATTACCCATCTCACGTATAACCACTGTTGCAGCAATATCCAGGTATCCTTTTCGCTGGAAGCCCTCACATCTCAAATCTCTGGGTATCCTTGTTAATCGGGGTATGGACCGCATTGTGGCTGACAACCTTGACCCCCTGATTGCCCACATGAAATTCAACTTCGAAAAATGGTCGCACCTTGGGCTGTCTATGTGGGACAGAGTAAAAGCTGTATGGATGGTGATGCTACCTAGATTCACCTACTTCCTTGGCATGATACCCTTGTTGGCCCCATTATTCCTACTTCGGTCTGTGGATAAATGAATCCGCTCTTTTATCTCCCTTGTGGTGGTCTGGATCTCTCTTCGGTCAAACACTATGCTCTCACCCTCCATCTCTTCCAATTGGCCCACATGTTCCCTTGGAATCCAGACTCACCGCAGTAGACTGTTACGGAACATATGCTGATGCCCCCCCCATCGGGGCTTATCTCCACTATACAAAGGGGTCGTGCCCGCATCACATTTGGATGTTCCGGTCCTACAGTGCTATGAGTAAATCCTGGAGATGTGCCCATGGACTCCTTGGACTGGACCCCCCGACTTCACGAACATGCACCACTGTGGGGTAACGCCAGCCTGCGTATAGGAGGGATGGTCTTCTATTGAGAACATTGGCACTCGGTGGGCATTGCCAGCCTGAGTAAGGTAATTGAGGGGGGCACCTTCAAACCCTTCACACAGCTATGTGAGGAGTTCAAACTCATGGAGATTTCTCCAACTGCGGTATTTCCTCCATTGTCACCTCGGTGCACGTCCCTGCACCTTACAGCCCTTGCTGGTAGTAAACTATCTCAGGACGTGGGGCTGCTTCTGTGGGGTGATATCTAGTTTCTATGGCCTTCTGACCCACCACCTTTTCTCTTCCCCTCTCCTCAGCAGCCTCCGTACCAAGTGACAGACTAGGCTACAGACAGAGGATTATCCTGAAATCTTAGAGCAGCTCGACTGTGGGGAGAGGGAGAGGCAATTGAAATTCTGCCTTTTCAGGACACTATGGGGGTTATTCTAACTTTGGAGGAGTGTTAATCCGTCCCAAAAGTGACGGTAAAGTGACGGATATACCACCAGCCGTATTACGAGTTCAATAGGATATAATGGACTCGTAATACGGCTGGTGGTAAATCCGTCACTTTTCCGTCACTTTTGGGACGGATTAACACCTCCTCCAAAGTTAGAATAACCCCCTATATGATTGGTATTGGACACTGGCAAAACTGCATGCAGCGGGTCTTCTGCCCCATGCCAACTGCTGGTGTTGCCCTGCGCCCTGGTGTGATGTATTAGACATCCTTTGTGACTGTCCCTTGATAAGGCCCTTCTGGGATGCAGTGGGAGCGACACCTGCCAATCACTCCTCTCTCCCCGTACCAGGATTCTCTTGGACGATCTCGGGGAACCCACAGACCTCTCATGCCCCCAGCACCGCCTCTTACATACGGCAATTGCCACAGCAAAAATATGCATTCTCTGCAACTGGGGCTCCCCAACGTCCCCACCCACGAAGTGTGGCTATGAGCGATATTCCTAGCCACTTTGCAGGAACATATCATTTACAACCTCGAGGATCGCTCTCAGGTATTCCTCCAGATATGGACACCCTTTCTACAGGATCCCGTGGGGCTGGCAGATTCCAGCAACCTCCCACCACCGCCATGATACGTCTCCTTCTCCCTACCACTGACCCCTCTTTTTTTCCATCTTCTCTCTTCTCCCTTGCCCTCCACATGCGGCAACAACCTGCCCCCATCACCCCACTAACCACCCCTTCCTATGCTGGCAGTTAGCCCTGCATGGAGATCCAAGAACGGGAGTTTGAGCCTAATGGTATAACTCAGGACTCTCATTTGACCTATGCGATGCAGTATCTTGCCCCCCTGTTGTGGCGCACTGAATCCATTGTCATTTTTCTTTGTTTTTTCATTCTCCCTTTGTGTCCTTAACTTCCCACTGTGCCCCTGGTTCTTTTGAAATTTCAATAAAGAAACGTGAAAAGCAAACATAAATCTTCAGTACCTTTACTGATCGCAGTCTCTGCTTTTAGTTAGTGAAAGGGAGCGAGAAATGTGTTTCAAGCTGCCCTGTTGTGAAATGATGCCCCTATGAAATCCAGGCTGAATCTGAACATCTTAAAATTGTGACAGAGTGCTTTACAAATAAACCATGCTTACAATATCAATAAAAACATTTACAGTTAAACATATTGAGCATTGCATGATAATGAAAATGCCATTATCATCATGCAACTGTGATCATAAGAAAAACAATTGAATCAGGACATTGGGGCACATGTACAAAGCATTTTCCAAGTCGCAAACGGGCCGATTCGCAGAATCGGCCCGTTTGCGACTAGAAAAATCCTTTTGGGGATGTACAAAGCCCAAACTGCGATTCTGTAACTTGTTACTGAATCGTAGTTTAGGTTTTGCGATTCGGTATTAGGAACGGGCGTGTCAAGGGCATCCCTTCCTAATACCGAATCTAAATGGTATGTATGATGGTTTTGTTACAGCGAGTGCAGTTGCAAAACAATCGTAGTTAGCACCAATTTCAAATTAGTGCTAACTCATTCGCAAAAAGGGAAGGGGTCCTCATGGGACTCCGTCCCCTTTGTGAATACATGCGAGAAAAAAATAAAACAGAGCAGGCAGTGGTCCCACGGACCACTGCCCACTCAGAAAAAATAAAAATAAAACTTTCCTTTAAGGAAATTGGCTGCATTAAAAAAAAAAATACTGCTTTATTTAAAAGCAGTCACAGACATGGTGGTCTGCTTACACGAGCAGGCCACATCCCTGTGAGTGCCGCCATTCCCAATGGGGTCGCAAATTGTGACCTACCTCATGAATATTCACGAGGTAGGTCATTTGCAACCCCTTTGCGAATCGAAGTCAGTGCAATTGACACTGTTTTACATCCGGTATTGCAACTTGCAGTTTGCGAGTCGCTAGGACTCGCAATTTGCGAATCACAAAAACTGATCTTCTCCTTGCTCTCCCTAGCCTGGACCAGTAATAGATGCAAGTTTTGCTGAAACTACAGGAGCTTCAGCTCTGTTTAAATGTTTTATATGCCCGGGTTTTCCTTACACACATTGGGATAGAGCTCCAAACCCTGGGAACATTTCTCATAAACAATCACTTTCAGAGTTTCTTCTTCAAAGCTAGCATTTTGAAAAGAAGGGTGTCAGAGCTCTGAACGTGCCATTGATTGCTTAGATGAATGAGGTGACCAATTTCTTGGAAAGACTGTTCAGAGTACCAAAGTGGCTTACCTTATGCAAGATGCATGCTAGCCTGAACATACTACGGGCTTCTATGGGATGTGTCTTCGGATAGATCAAACAGGTAAGATGGGGCAAATCTTCATGTGCTTGTGCCAGTATGGTAGCTGCAAAATGCCTGAGTGTAAAGGAGAATGGTGTAGTAAACTAAGATCTATAAGTAGGGAATTACCAAAGTCTGATCACCAAAACATGAAACATTGAACTACTTCCCTGAAATGCAGATATGGGATGAAACCGTTGAATATTTGAAGAAATTTAAGTTAGGGCCATTAGCTAGTGATCAGGTGTATGTTTGTATGTTAAGGGTCCTCTCTAAAAAGAGACAGAGATATGTAGCACATTACACAAGGGGAGATCAGTAATTTAGTGGTGCTGGCATACTCAGCCAATACTGAAATTGTATGGAACAGTTAGGTGGAAAGAACATAAGGAAACAGTTTTGAGCATGTTCAACGTAAAACTTTGATATATTATGAGTGCTTGGATATCATCAAAAACGTTGGCCATTAATTTCCATCTTCAGGGATAGAAATTTGAAACTAGAACTGGGTGTTATTACTGATGAAGTGGTACAGCAATTGGTATACATTAAAAATGAGTGCTTCCGTATATAGAATGAAGAAAGTATGACAGTTTATTGAACCTTATGAACTCCCTATTGCTTCATATTTATGTTTGGTTATTTTTATACATGGGTGACAGACAGGGCCCTAGTTTTCATTAGTTTTCATTAGTGTTTCATTAGTGTACAGGTGAGTCAGTGCCGATAATGCACCTGTGCAATGATGTAAATGGTCAACTACACCTCAGTTGTGCTGGGGTTTACTACACAAAAAAGGAAAGGTGGCATTGTATTTGGTCATGATTGGACCAATGGCACTCTTGCTATTCAACTGGTCCCTTAAAATAATAGTACGATTGTTAAAGAACCAACATTTGGCTAATGGTTTCACGTTTGACTGACACTTGACAGCCATGATTATGCTACAAAATTATGGGTTTCCCCATACATTTTTATACCTCTTATACAACTTTTTGTAATTTCTGTACATTACTTTATAGTCTAAGATATTGTGACTTTACAGCTGTTAGTAAAGTGTAAACTCCTGTTTGTTCTTTTAGATCTCTGGTATTTCAATCTCTATTTGAGCTTCTGTAATGGAATGTCACCAACTATAAGCTCTGTCAGTACAAGACTATGAGCTACAAGTTACAGTGCAAGCTGTGTAATAAAAAGCTAGATGCCAGTGAACACATAGGCTTTGTGTGGGTTGCAGAGGACGTGTATAAAAAGTGCATGCACCCTACAGGTTGCTTGCATGTACTACTGTGATCATATAGGGGGTCATTGTGACTCCGGCGGTCGGTGATAATGTGGCGGTTTGTCATAATATGGCTGGTGGCGGTCTACTGGTGTGGGGCTGCTGGTGGTAGCAGCACCACCTTAACACCATCTGTCAGTATGGCCACAGCCGGATTTCTGCCCTTCTTCTGGCGGAAATCCGGCTGTGGTCATAATTTGGTGGATGGATGTTAGCAGTGGTGACGGTCTTTTGGTACCGTTGCCGCGGCAGTACGTGTCATTTACCGTCAATGTTGTAATGAGGTCAATAGTGTGTTTATTTTGTTTAGTTACATCCACTTATTTTAGATATCATATGTTTGTTCAAGGATGGAGATGAGAGAGAAACTGCCTGACAAGGATGCTAATTGATGTAACATTTCTGAGTTTTTTTCAAAAGTGGATAGGGATCCTATTACATGAGGGAGGAACTGCAAGGAGAGTTCCTGCCTCTCCCTGCTCATTTGTCCCTTGGAGGTGTTACTGCAGGCTGAATTGTGTATTAGCTGAGTGGAAAGGCCTCACTCTCATTTGTGCATTTGCCACATGTTCCCTGTCATTGCTTAACCAGCTGCACCCACTCTAACTACCAAGGGCCATATTTATACTTTTACATGCAAAACTGCGTTAGCGCAGCTTTGGGTGTAAAAGTATAGCGCCATTCCTGGACACCGGCCCGGTGCCATGTTTATGGAATGGGGCTAGCCGGCGCTAATGCCTGTTAGCATCATTGTAAAGGATGCTAACCGGGTGGGTGAGGTGTAGGGGAAACCGGAGCTTGTTTGCCGAATTATGGCACTACACTGTTTAGAGACAAAAAGATGCCTCTAAGCAGTGTAACGCCATTTCCTGGTGCACAACCCCCATGGACATAGCTCCTGTCTTACTAAAGACAGGAGCCATGCCCACCACCCCAACCGCCATGTTCAGGGGACAACTGTCCCCTGGGCATGGCCATTGGGGCCAGCGCCATGCAGGGGGCCCTAAGTCAGGGCCCCGAGCGGGATAAAAAAAACTAGTTACCGGGACTTACCTGGGATGAGTCTCCCATCTTGTGGTGTCCCTCTGGTGTGGGTAGGGGTGTCCCTGGAGGAAGGGCACCTGTGGGCTCTTTCCATGGTCTCTGACCATGGAAAAAGGCCCACAGGTCCCGTACCGCCTGCCCATACCCAGGACTTAAATAGCGGTGGAAAGCAAGCTTAGCACCATTATTTAAGGCCCCCATCCCAACCGTGTTTGAATTTAACACAGGGATAAATATGGCGTTAAGGCCATATCGCCATTTTCTGGACCGGAACGTCTTCCTTGCATCTCATTGGAGATTGTGTTGAATTAGTGTAAAATTAATTCAGCGAAACAGGGTATAAATATGCCCCCAAGTCTGCGCAGCAATGGTTTCAGTCTGCCAGTCTGGGGCACATACGCAACAGGCCACAAACTGTCTGAAATTGGATACAGAGATGGATCGTTTAAATCTATATCTAATCTTGAAAAACTAGGATAAATACAGGGTAGGAATCCAGATCAGGGTGTCAGGATTCTCACCGACTAGTACCAGGACCCACACAGCAGTGTGGGTGAAAATATTTGAGCTACAAGACCAGAATCCCTGATTTCTGGCTTCCATCATTGATGGAGATAACCTGATCGATGCCCCTCAGTGAAAGCTGGAACTTGCATCAAAGAGAGTACAGGCTGTCATCTGAAATCATCAACTGATCTCCCTGGTAACTAAGGGACTGGACACTGGACATGGGTCCAAACCCTTCTCGAGGTACTGCATCTGCATTAAGGAAAGATGTCAATTCACTGAACAGAAGGAGTACCTAAAGAGTGCCCAACAAGAAGAAAAGGAGACCACATCTTTGCCAGCACAACACAAAACTGTGACCATGTGGAATGCTCTCTGTGAGAGGAGCTTTACCCTCTGAGTGTTCCACAGACAATAATAGTGGAGTCTTTGTGGAGAAATGTTTAAATACCAGCATGGGTTTCCCCAAGAGACTGGAGCTCAACTTTAGGAGTTGTAACGAGGGCAGAGGCATATCACAGACAGCTCCTGGTTATGGGAGGAAGTGAACCACTGAGTCTCCCTGAAGGGAGAACACAAGTACCCAGGTACAGAGGAACAGAAGGGCATTTGCTCGAAATGTCTTCTGGGTTCTCATTTCTTTCAAGGTGCTTGGCCAGGAGGTACTTGTTACTGTTGTGGTGACCAGAAGAATTGCTAGGCAACTGGTACATAAAGAAGGAGTCGCAAAGCAGTTGTGACTCCCTCTGAAGTAAAATTGTGCCTCAGTGTAATCATGTATTAGCTGTTTAAAATCGATATGTCTTATTTTATTTATTGTGAACTTTTTTTGTTAAAGGATTGTTAGAAATGAGGTCTCTAGTTGACAGTCAGTTTACACCCTGTCCAGAAATGTGTTTCAAGGTGCCCTGTTGTGAAATGATGCCCCCTTGAAATCCAGGCTGAATCTGAAAATCTTAAAATTGTGACAGAGTGCTTTTCAAATAAACCATGCTTACAATATCAATAAAAACATTTCCAGTTAAACATATTGAGCATTGCAAGAGAATGAAAATGCCATTATCATCATGCAACTGTGATCATAAGAAAAACAATTGAATCAGGACATTGGGGCACAGGTACAAAGCATTTTTCTTGTTGCAAACGGGCCGATTCGCAGAATCGGCCCATTTGCGACTAGAACAATCCTTTTTGGGATGTACAAAGCCCAAATTGCGATTCAGTAACTTGTTACTGAATCGCAGTTTAGGTTTTGCGATTCGGTATGAGGAACGGGCGTATCAAGGGCATCTCTTCCTAATACCGAATCTAAATGGTATGTATGATTGTTTTGTTACAGCGAGTGCGGTTGCAAAACAATCGTAGTTAGCACCAAATTCAAATTAGTGCTAACTCATTCGCAAAAGGGAAGGGGTCCTCATGGGACTCCGACCCCTCTGTGAATACATGCGGGGAAAAAAATTCAGAGCAGGCAGTGGTCCCACGGACCACTGCCCACTCAGAAAAAATAAATACAAAACTTTCATTTAAGGAAAATGGGCTGCATTAAAAAAGATGGGGCAAATCTTCATGTGCTTGTGCCAGTATGGTAGCTGCAAAATGCCTGAGTGTAAAGGATAATGGTGAGGTAAAATAACATCTATAAGTAGGGAATTACCAAAGTCTGATCACCAAAACATGAAACATTGAACTACTTACCTGAAATGCAGATATGGGATGAAACCGTTGAATGTTTGAAGAAATTTAAGTTAGGGCCCTTAGCTAGTGATCAGGTGTATGTTTGTATGTTAAGGGTCCTCTCTAAAAAGAGACAGAGATATGTAGCACATTACACAAGGGGAGATCTGTAATTTAGTGGTGCTGGCATACTCAGCCAAGACTGAAATTGTATGGAACAGTTAGGTGGAAAGAACATAAGGAAACAGTTTTGAGCATGTTCAACGTAAAACGTTGATATAACATGAGTGCTTGGATATCATCAAAAACGTTGGCCATTAATTTCCATCTTCAGGGATAGAAATTTGAAACTAGAACTGGGTGTTATTACTGATGAAGTGGTACAGCAATTGGTATACATTAAAAATGAGTGCTTCCGTATATAGAATGAAGAAAGTAGGACAGTTTATTGAACCTTAGGAACTCCCTATTGCTTCATATTTATGTTTGGTTATTTTTATATATGGGATGGGTGACAGACAGGGCCCTAGTTTTCATTAGTTTTCATTAGTGTTTCATTAGTGTACAGGTGAGTCAGTGCCATTAATGCCCCTGTGCAATGATGTAAATGGTCAACTACACCTCAGTTGTGCTGGAGTTTACTACACAAAAAAGTAAAGGTGGCATTGTATTTGGTCATGATTGGACCAATGGCACTCTTGCTATTCAACTGGTCCCTTAAAATAATAGTATGATTGTTAAAGAACCAACATTTGGCTAATGGTTTCACGTTTGACTGACACTTGACAGCCATGATTATGCTACAAAATTATGGGTTTCCCCATACATTTGTATACCTCTTATACAACTTTTTATATTTTCTGTACATTACTTTATAGTCTAAGATATTGTGACTTTACAGCTGTTAGTAAGGAGTAAACTCCTGTTTGTTCTTTTAGATCTCTGGTATTTCAATCTCTGATTGAGCTTCTGTAATGAAATGTCACCAACTATAAGCTCTGTCAGTACAAGACTATGAGCTACAAGTCACAGTGCAAGCTGTGTAATAAAAAGCTAGATGCCAGTGAACACATAGGCTTTGTGTAGTTTGCAGGGGACGTGTATAAAAAGTGCATGCACCCTACAGGTTGCTTGCATGGACTAATGTGATCATATAGGGGGTCATTGTGACCCGGCGGTCGGTGATAATGTGGCAGTTTGTCATAATATGGCTGGCGGCGGTCTACTGCTATGGGGCTGCTGGTGGTAGCAGCACCACCTTAACACCATCCGCCAGTATGGCCAGAGCCGGATTTCTGCCCTTCTTCTGGTGGAAATCCGGCTGTGGTCATAATTTGGTGGATGGATGTTAGTCGTGGCGATGGTCTTTTGGTACCGTTGCCACGGCAGTACGTGTCATTTACCGTCAATGCTGTAATGAGATCAATAGTGTGTTTATTTTGTTTAGTTACATCCATTTATTTTAGATATCATATGTTTGTTCAAGGATGGAGATGAGAGAGAACCTGCCTGACAAGGATGCTAATTGATGGAACATTTCTGAGTTTTTTTCAAAAGTGGATAGGAATCCTATTAAATAAGGGAGGAACTGCAAGGAGAGTTCCTGCCTCTCCCTGCTCATTTGTCCCTTGGAGGTGTTACTGCAGGCTGAATTGTGTATTAGCTGAGTGGAAAGGCCTCACTCTAATTTGTGCGTTTGCCACATGTTCCCTGTCATAGCTTAACCAGCTGCACCCACTCTAACTACCAAGGGCCATATTTATACTTTTACATGCAAAACTGCGTTAGCGCAGCTTTGGGTGTAAAAGTATAGCGCCAGCTAGCGCCATTACTGGACACCGACCCGGTGCCATGTTTATTGTGAGAAAACAGGGCTGATTGCAGAGGCCCCATAACTTTTTGCCCCCATTTTCCTCTTTTTGCTGGTGTTTTCCTGACTTTGATGGTGCCCTGGGTACTGCTAACCAGTCCCAGGGCCTGTGCTCTGTGTAAAATGGATATGCAAATTAGGCTAATTATAATTGGCTAAGTTAACCTACCTATAAGTCCCTAGTATATGGTAGGGCATGTAGGTTTAGGGACCACAGCATAGGTGGTGCACACCTAGGTGCACTGCTGAGGTGCCCAGTGTCATTTTAAAGGCAGGCCTGCTTTGCTGGCTGCTTTTAAATTAAAGTTATATGCAAATTCGACTTTGGAATTAAAGGTATTTCCAAAGTCTTAAACTACCTTATTTTTACATATAAGTCACCCCTAAGGTGTGCCCTATGTGCCCCTAGGGCTGGGTGCCATGTAACTATAAGCAGGGACTTTATAAAAATAGATTTATAAGCCCTGGTGAGGTAAAAACAGCCAAATTCGTTTTTCCCTCATTGAAGTAAATGGCCTTCATAGGCTAGAATGGGCAGACTTTATTTTACATTTTAAAGTCTCCTTAAATGTTACATACCAAGAATTTGGTATCAAATTGACTGTTGTAATAAATCCCACAACTTCCAGTTGTTGGATTTAATATAACTTGTCCAGGTAAAAAGTTTAGACTTTACCTAAAAAGTTGCCAATTTCAGCTCTGCATTGTTTTGCTGCTGTGCTCTGATTGGCCAGCCTGCAGCAGCTTCTGCCAGGCTGCCTTGATTAGGTGTGAAGTGGCCTGGCTTCACACAAAGGAATGTGCTTGGGGGAGAGAATCTCCCCTCAGCAGATGGTGAGGCAGGAAGGGGGAGGGCTGCCAAACTGGTCCTCAAAGGCAGAGAAGGACATTTGCAGCACCCAGCAACACCCCCACATCCTGCAACCCCAGACAGCTAGGTGCCCCCTTGATTAGATTAGGAGAGGGCAGGAGAGGGGTGTGTTTATGATTTTTAGCCACACCAGTGGGTGGGCTCAGCCAGATGTAACCTCCAAAAATCAGATTCAGCCATGTTGGATTTTTAGAGACTGTTGCCTTTTGGGATGGATTTTTGCCACACTTCCCAGGAAGTGGTCATCACAGGGGGACGACCCTGTACCTGATTGGAGGACCAGGACCCCCCTGCTTTTCACCCAGGAGCAAGGATAAAACTGGCAGACCTGCCCCCACACCTCAGATCCCCTCCAGAAATCAACAAGAAAGGAACTAAAGAAGAAGAAGGACTGCCCTGCTGGACCCCTGGCCTGCACCTGGACCCTGCACTCAGAAGGACTGCACCAGCTGCACACTTGGGCTTCACCACAAGAAGGACTTTGCCTGGCTTCAACTGGTTCAAGGAGGGACTCCCTGTTTGCTACAGGTGAAAAATTGCTAAACCAGAGTCCCCTGCACCAACTCCTGAAGAAAGCGACCAGCTGACCACTGTCCAGTGGCCAAAAAGGAGTTTGCGCCAGGTGCATTCTGGGAGTTGAAGTCCGCACCCCCCAAGGACCATCACAGAACTTCTGGACCCTTGGGGTGAGCTGTGGACCCCAAAAGAACCTTAAAAGAACATCTGGGTGAAGCCCCAGAAGTTTGGAAAAGATTTGAGAATTTTTGGAAAAAAGCTCCAGAGAGGGACCGACCCGCCGCGGAAATTCTAGCCGGCTTGCCTCAACCGCGACCCGGCCTGACTTCGTGGTTCATCCCGGTAAAGAAAAACATCCAAAAAAGAGACTAAGTCCGAACGTAAAAAGTTGACCGGGACCTCCCAGCCATCGTATCCGAGAAGGGCTCCATGGACGTCAGATCAAGATCCAGGTTTACCCCGGTCGAAGGATTTTCATCTCGAAAAAACGACTAAGTCCGAAGGTAAAAGTCTCCACCGAGGAAACCCACATCGCGTATCCGGACAAGGGCTCCAGGAGGTCGGATTCAACTGGCAGGTTCGTCCCGGTGAAGAAAAACTTCAAAATAAAGACTAAGGGGGTCATTCTGACCCCGGCGGTCTAAGACCGCCGGGGCCAGGGTCGGCGGGAGCACCGCCGACAGGCCGGCGGTGCCCCGTAGGGCATTCTGACCGCAGCGGTCGGCCGCGGTCAGAAGAGGCAAACCGGCGGTCTCCCGCCGGTTTACCGCTGCCCTTAGAATCCCCCATGGCGGCGCAGCTTGCTGTGCCGCCATGGGGAATTCTGACACCCCCTACCGCCATCCTGTTCCTGGCGGTTCGCCCGCCAGGAACAGGATGGCGGTAGGGGGTGCCGCGGGGCCCCTGGGGGCCCCTGCCGTGCCCATGCCAATGGCATGGGCACGGCAGGGGCCCCCGGTAAGAGGGCCCCGAAAAGTATTTCAGTGTCTCCTAAGCAGACACTGAAATACGCGACGGGTGCAACTGCACCCGTCGCACCCCTGCAACTACGCCGGCTCAATTCTGAGCCTGCGTCCTCGTTGCAGGGGCATTTCCTCTGGGCCGGCGGGCGCTCTTTTGGAGAGCGCCCGCCGGCCCAGAGGAAATGTCTGAATGGCCGCCGTGGTCTTTTGACCGCGGTGCGGTCATTCAGCGGTGGTACCCTGGCGGACGGCCTCCGCCGTCCGCCAGGTACAGAATGAGGCCCTAAGTCAGAAGGTAACTTTTCAACCGAGGCCTCCTGCGACTTGTAGCCGAGCAGGGCTCCATCGCGGTCGGCCTGAAAGTTTGACTTTGCCCCGGTCGAGGTGCAACCAGATGACCCGATTGGCGCTTTTTGTTTCTAAGCGCTAGAAAAGTAATAATTCTTTAAAAATTCAAATCTCCGGTTCCCCTGAACCGATTTTAATCGTTTTTGTGTCATTTTAAAGATAAAAATATAAACTATTTTTATAAATTGGCTTTGGATTTGTAAACTGTTTCCTGTGTTTTATTTAATTACTGTTTTGTGATATTTGAATGCTTTACACTTTGTCTCCTAAGTTAAGCCTTGACGCTCGTTGCCAAACTACCAAGGGTTGAGCTGGGATTAATTTACTGAGACCTAACTGTACCTACGTGGAGGTTAGTGGCTTGTTGCTAGGTGTAGGTACCTACCTGCCCTACCAAGAACCCATTTTCCAACATTTATGGAATGGGGCTAGCCGGCGCTAATGCCTGTTAGCATCGTTGTAAAGGATGCTAACCGGGTGGGGGAGGTGTAGGGGAAACCGGAGCTTGTTTGCCGAATTATGGCGCTACACTGTTTAGAGACAAAAAGATGCCTCTAAGCAGTCTAACGCCATTTCCTGGTGCACAACCCCCATGGACATAGCTCCTGTCTTACTAAAGACAGGAGCTATGCCCACCACCCCAACGGCCATTTTCAGGGGACAACTGTCCCCTGGGCATGGCCATTGGGGCCAGCGCCATGCAGGGGGCCCTAAGTCAGGGACCCGAGCGGGATAAAAAAAACTACTTACCGGGACTTACCTGGGATGAGTCTCCCATCCTGTGGTGTCCCTCTGGTGTGGGTAGGGGTGTCCCTGGAGGAAGGGCACCTGTGGGCTCTTTCCATGGTCTCTGACCATGGAAAAAGGCCTACAGGTCCAGTAACGCCTGCCCATACCCAGGCCCTAAATAGATGTGGAAAGCAAGCTTAGCACCATTATTTAAGGCCCCCATCCCAACCGTGTTTGAATTTAACACAGGGATAAATATGGCGTTAAGGCCATATCACCATTTTCTGGACCAGAACGTCTACCTTGCATCTCATTGGAGATTGTGTTGAATTAGTGTAAAATTAATTCAGCGCAAACAGGGTATAAATATGCCCCCAAGTCTGCGCAGCAATGGTTTCAGTCTGCCAGTCTGGGGCACATATGCAACAGGCCACAAACTGTCTGAAATTGGATACAGAGATGGATCGTTTAAATCTATATCTAATCTTGAAAAACTAGGATAAATACAGGGTAGGAATCCAGATCAGGGTGTCAGGATTCTCACCGACTAGTACCAGGACCCACACAGAAGTGTGTGTGAAAATATTTGAGCTACAAGACCAGAATCCCTGATTTCTGGCTTCCATCATTGATGGAGATAACCTGATCGATGCCCCTCAGTGAAAGCTGGAACTTGCATCAAAGAGAAGACAGGCTGCCATCTGAAATCATCAACTGATCTCCCTGGTAACTAAGGGACTGGACACTGGACATGGGTCCAAACCCTTCTCGAGGTACTGCATCTGCATTAAGGAAAGATGTCAATTCACTGAACAGAAGGAGTACCTAAAGAGTGCCCAACAAGAAGAAAAGGAGACCACATCTTTGCCAGCACAACACAAAACTGTGACCATGTGGAATGCTCTCTGTGAGAGGAGCTTTACCCTCTGAGTGTGCCACAGACAATAATAGTGGAGTCTTTGTGGAGAAATGTTTAAATACCAGCATTGGTTTCCCCAAGAGACTGGAGTTCAACTTTCGGAGTTGTAACGAGGGCAGAGGCATATCGCAGACAGCTCCTAGTTATGGGAGGAAGTGAACCACTGAGTCTCCCTGAAGGGAGAACACAAGTACTGAGGTACACAGGAACAGAAGGGCATTTGCTCGAAATGTCAGTTTACACCCTGTCCAGATAGGAACCCTCACTCTAGTCAGGTTAAGGGAGTCACACACCTAAGATAATCCCTGCTCACCCCCTTGATAGCTTGGCTCAAGCAGTCAGGCTTATCTCAGAGGCAATGTGTAAAGTATTTGTATATAAACACACACAGTACCACAGCGAAAACACAACAAAAGGACTTCACACCAGTTTAGAAAAAAAGTCAATATGCATCTAAATCAAACAAGATCAGAACAACACAAATACAACATATACAAGAAAAGATAAAACTTTCCAAAGTAAAACAAGTCTTAATCCATAAAATTCAATGCTTACGTTGTACCTGGTTTGCACAAAGTACCTGGTTTGCATAAAAAATAAAGCAGCAAGGGAGGTGATGCATCAAAAAAGAAAGCGATGAGTCGATTACTGACTAGCAAGTGAGGCTGTGCATTGATTCTTCTCCGCCGGGTTGGTGATGCGTCAATTCTTTCCTCACAGGAGAATGATGTGTCGATTTCCAGACTCACAAACTTGGGTCCGTGTGGTGAGGTTGAAGATTTGACAACAATGGAGGATGCGTGGAAAATTAAGATGCACTATGCGACGGGTCTGCATTGATATCAGGCCATGTATCAATTCTCCAGCTGGGAGGCAGGCACTGCATTGAATTTTCAGTGGCAGGTTGGGTGGTGCGTCCACTTTTCTCACACACACACCAGTGCGTCGATTTTTTCCCGCAGGTTGCCAGCTCAAAATCCAAGGGCCATGGCACCACTTGGCAAGTCAGGGGTCTCGGAAAGAGAGAACAAGTGATGGCCGATGAAATCCTTTATGGCCCTGAGACTTCATACCAGCAGGCAACCTCAGTCTAAACACTTGGTGAGCCTTGGAAAGCAGGATGTAGAAAGCAAAGTCCATTCCTTGCACTCCCAGGCCATAAGCAGCAGCAGACCAGCACAGCAAAGCAACAGGAAGAGTGGTGGGTCCTCCTCAAGCATCCAACTCTTCTCCCTGGCAGAATGTAGTCAATCCAGGATTGTTCTAAAAGTCTGGGGTTTGGGTCCACTACTTTTACTCATTTCTGCCTTTGAAGTAGCCAAACTTCAAAGGAAAGTCTTTGTAGAGCACAAGACCTTGCCTCTCCCTGTCCTGGCCCTAGACACACTCCAGGGGCTTGGAGAGTGCTTTGTGTAAGGACAGTCACAGCCCTACTCAGGTGCAAGTGGTAGCTCCTCCCTCCACTCTAACCCAGGAAGACCCATCAGGATATGCTGGACACACCTCAGCTCCCTTTGCGTGACTAGCTAGAGTGCATTCACAAACAGCCCAACTGTCAGTCTGACCCATATGTGTATTCAGCAGCCAGGCAGAGGAACAGAATGGTTAAGCAAGAAAATGCCCACATTCTAAAAGTGGCATTTTCAAACTTACAATATAAAAAAGAACTTCACAAAAAGATGCATTTTTAAATTGTGAGTTCAGAGACCCCAAACTCCAAATCTCTATCTGCTCCCAATGGGAAACCGCATTTAAAATATATTTTATGGAAATCCCCATGTTACCCTACGGGAGAGATAGTCCTTATAGTAGTGAAAAACTAATTTAGCAGTATTTTACTATCAGGACATGAAAACACACTAGTGTTTAAATACATTGTATCCTGCCCATGGGGGTGCCTTCAGTCTACCTTAAGGGTGACTTACATGTAGTAAAAGGGAAGGTGTAAGCCTGGCAAGTGGGTGCACTTGCCAGGTGGAACTGGCATTTTAAAACTACACACACAGACAATTCAGTGACAGGAGTGAGACATGTTTACATGGCTACTCCTGTGGGTGGCAGAATCAGTGCTGCAGACCCACTAGTAACATTTTGAATTACAGGTCCTCAGCACCTATTGTGTACTTTACTAGGGACTTACTAGTAAATTAGATATGCCAATCATGGAGAAAATCAATCAGCCCAATTTAGACAGAGACCACTTGCACTTTAGCACTGGTCAGCAGTGATAAAGGGCCCAGAGTCCTAAAACTCGCAAAAACAAACTTCAGCACAGGATCATAAAAGGAGGACAGATGCCAAAAAGACAGAGGTAACCACGCCAAGAGCTGACAGGTCTGATGGACCTGGCCCTTTTTGCAGGGTCATTCCCAAACTTTTTGCCTCCTTCCTCATATTTTCCCTGACCTGTTTTTGTTGGCTTTTGAACTCTGAGCACTTCACCACTGCTAACCAGTGCTAAAGTTCATATGCACTCTGTGTAAATTGTACTGTTAATTGGTTTATCCATGATTGACATATTTGATTTACTAGTATGTCCCTGGTAAAGTGCACTAGAGGTGCCCAGGGCCTGCAAATCAAATGCTACTAGTGGGCATGTGCCACCCACATACGAAGCACTATAATCATGTCTCAGGCCTGCCACTGCAGTGTCTGCATGTGCAGTTTTAAACTGTAAATTCAACTTGGCAAGTGTCCCCACTTGCCAGGCCTAACCCTTCCCTTTTCCTACATAGAAGACACCCCCTAAGGTAGGCCCTAGGTAGCCCCATGTGCAGGGTGCAGTGTATGGTTAAGGTAGGACATATACTAATGTGTTTTGTATGTCCTGACAGTGAAATACTGCCAAATTCAGTTTTCACTTTTGCAAGGCCTATCTCTCTCATAGGTTAACCTGGGGGGTGCCTTTAAACATGATTAAAGCGTAGCTTCCCTTTGGGAGCAGATAGACATGTGGAGTTTGGGACCTCTGAACTCACAATTTGAAAATACATCTTTTAGTAAAGTTGGTTTTGTGTTTGAAAATGCCACTTTAAGAAAGTGGGCATTTTCTTGCTTGCCTGTTTGTGGGTTCCCTGTCTGGGTTAGTTTGACAGTTGGGCTGTTTGCACCTCTCTCCAGACAGTGACACAAAGGGGGCTGGGGTGTAGCCTGCATATTCGGATGAGCCATCTGTGCTAGGAAGGAGAGGCGGAGGGGTCACTCGCACCTAAAAGGGCTGAGTCTACCCTTACGCAATGCTGACTCCAACCCCCTGATGTGTGTCTGAAGCCTTGCCTGGGCAAGGCAGGATTTCACAATCAAGTGAGACTTTCCTTTGAAGTAAGCCTACCTCAATGGCCAAATTGGGTATAAGAAGAGGACCCAAAACTTTAGACACTTCTTGGGGTTGATACTATACCTCACAGACAGTTCATGGAGAAGAAACTTGTAACCAGAACTTGCATCCTGCCAAGAAGAACTTCCTGGCTGCCCAAAGGACTCACCTGACTGCTTTCTGTGAAGGACTGCTGCCTTGCTTTTGCCCTGCTGCCTTGCTGCTCTCTGGCTGTGGTGAATAAGTGCTCTCCAAGGGTTTGGATAGAGCTTGCCTCCTGTTCCCTGAAGGCACAGCCTGCCAGAAACGACACACAGCCTGCACCGTGGTGAAAATTTCACCGCTTGCCGATCCGGATGACGCAGCCAAACTTCGCAACAAGAAGATCGATGCAGCGCCAGCGTAGCAACCGGAAATTAGACGCACGGCCCACCAGAATGACGCACAGCCAAACCAGAACGACGCAGCCCAACTTCCAGAGAGGAATCGACGCAGCGCCTGCCATGCGGTAGAAAATTTGAAGCAACGCCCACCGAATCGAGGAAGGTCCTGTAACTTCATCCTGCCAGTGCAGGAAATCAACACATCATCCCCGGGGCGTCTGAAAGCCCTGCCTGAAAGACTGCCTTCTCTAAGTTAAGCCTGACTGCTCAGTGCCAAGCTACCAGAGGGTGGGCACAGAATAATTTGGATTGTGTGTGACTAGAGTGAGGGTCCTTGCTTGGACAGGGAGTAACTTGACTGCCAACCAAAGACCCCATTTCTAACAATGTCTAACAATGATGTACGCTTTACTTTTAAATTATGAAAAGTTGATGACTAAGGTCCTCATTACAACCCTGGCAGTCGGTGTTAAAGCAGCGGTAATACCGCCAACAGGCAGGCGGAAAAGAAAATGGAATCACGACCATGGCGGAAACCGCCAACATAGACAGCCACTTCAACACTCCGACCGCCATGGCGGTAGAAACAAACACTGCGGCGGTCACCGCCAACAGACAGGCGGAAGACAAGGTTCCGCCCACTATATTACAACACGTTGATCCGCCACCTTTTCCGGGGTGGTACCAACGCCATCAAAAGCACAGCAGAAACAGTCTTTGGAACGGAAACCACTCACCTTTCAACACTTTACGAACAACCAGGACGCCACGGAGCCCGAGTTACAGGTCCTGCCCATGCTGGTCTACCTCCTCTTGTATCAGGAGCAGCAAAGACGCCGGCGATGACCACGGTGAGTACTGCACCTAGCACACAGGGGAGGAGGGGAGGGAAAAGAGAGTGACACACACACGCAACACACAACACCCCCCACCCTCATCCACAACACCATAAACACAAATACATGCAGCAACATTACATATACACCCCGTCACCCCCTGGAAGAATGCAAGGACAAAATTAAATTGTAACAAGTGTAATCATTGAAATATCAGATAGGCCAAATTCAAATATCAGTATATACAAATATGTACACCAACTACACAAGTCCGGATATGAATGAAATCATTGTCCGTGGATCAGTGTCCCAAAATGCATGGGCGAAGCCCACACAAGATACCTGACTCAAAACGGAGAGAACACTGCAGGGGCATCAGATGGAAAATAAACAGGCACCTCAGAGGGAGGGAGGGCATCTCAGCCGGATGAATGGACGACGCCACTGCTCCAAAAGAGGGATCCATGCTCATTGATTGGTCCTGGGGAGTGCAAAGCCACAGTCTTTCAAGTCTCTCCAGTGGGTGGTTTGCCCACTGCTTTATCATGGGAAGTGCAAAGCCACAATCTCTCAAGTCTCTCCAGTGGGTGGCATGCCCACTGCTTTGTCCTGGGGAGTGCAAAGCCACAGTCTCTCAAGTGGATGTCAGTCTCCACTGGTTCTGGAGGGGGCTTTGTGCCCAGAGTGTTTCATCCTGCCAAGGACTGGGGTAGTGGATGTGAATCTCCACTGTTTCTGTAGGGGGCTTTATGCCCAGTGTGCTTCATCCTGCCAAGGACTAGGGTAGTGGCTGCCTTTCTCCACTGGTTCTGGAGGGCGATTTGTGCCCAGAATGCTTCATCCTGCCAAGGACTGGGGTAGTGGATGCGAATCTCCACTGGTTCTGGAGGGGGCTTTGTGCCTATAGTGCTTCATCCTGCCAACGACTGGGGTAGTGGCTGCCTTTCTCCACTGGTTCTGGAGGGGGCTTTGTGCCCAGAGTGCTTCATCCTGCCAGGGACTGGGGTAGTGGATGTGAATCTCCACTGGTTCTGGAGGGGGCTTTGTGCCTAGAGTGATTCATCCTGCCAAGGACTGGGGTAGTGGCTGCCTTTCTCCACTGGTTCTGGAGGGGGCTTTGTGCCCAGAGTGCTTCATCCTGCCAAGGACTGGGGTAGTGGATGTGAATCTCCACTGGTTCTGGAGGGGGCTTTGTGCCCAGAGGGCTTTATCCTGCAAAGGACTAGGGTAGTGGCTGCCTTTCTCCACTGGTTCTGGAGGAGGCTTTGTGCCCAGAGTGCTTCACATGCAGTGTGGCAGGTCCCATTCCCTCACCTGGGTGTGTGTGGCACGAGATTGCCTGGGAACAGGTAGCATTATACTCCATGGAGGGGGAGACACACTCCACCCTGCTGCAACTTCGCCTGCCACATGCAGGTACAAACAGTGCTGGGAGTCATGCCTCATGTACGCTGGGCAGGGTCCAGGACATCTCCTGCAGCCTCGGATGGCTGGCCACTGGGGATGATTGCCATGTCATCTGTGGTGGCACTGTCTGAGCACGTCACGGGGCTGGTGGCGGTGGTTGGGTGGTGTCTGTGGCGGAGGTGCTGGCGGTGGTGCATGTGTCTGCACCTGTTGAGGGACACAGCAGGATGTCTCCTGCAGCCTCGGATGGCTGCCCACTGGGGATGATGCTGGGGACTGTTGCTGAGGTAGCAGACGTGCAGGTGGCGGTGCAGGTGGTGGTGCAGGTGGCGGTGTCCACGCCATACAGGTTGATGTTCTGGTTGACAGAAGGGGTCCCTCAGCTGTAGCCTCCATGCCCTGTCCTGAACTGCTCTTCGGCTTGTGTCCCTTCCCCAACTTTGATGCTGCTGCTGGTGCCTTGCCACTATCCCCTTTTGGCGTGGAGGAGCCCTTGCTTGATGGTAGGTGTTGCTTCTCCCTCCGGCATGTGGGCACCTTCTTCACCTTGGCAGGTGGCGGAATGGCCTGCTCCTTGGCCTCGCTAGGTGGCACACTGGCAGCCCTGATGGGTGCCGTCCGCTATGTGACCGGACTTGCTGAGACCACTGTGCTGGATGATTTGGTGGCTGAGGTGCTTGGCTGGGACCTGGACAGCCTGGCCCTAGGGGAAGGACGGGGGGGAGGTGTAGGGAAGTGGTCAAAGTTAGCAAGGAAGAGTTTCTTAGACACACTGGGACGGGAAGATGGAGGGGGTTTGGGAGGTGAGAAAGAGGTAGTGGTTGTAGGAGGTGTACGTCTGCTGAATTTGGGTGAAGATGCATGGGCTGGAGGCTGTTGTGAGGTGGATGGCTGTTGGGTGGGTGTGTTCTTGCGTTTGTGTACTTTGGGAGGAGGGCTCACAGACACATTGGGAGAGGACACAGGAGATGTGTGAATGGTAGTGGGGGTGGTGATTGCATGTGAGCGGTGTGTGGTGTTGGGTGTGCTGGTGATGGAGGTAGTGGATGAAGATGTAGTGCATGCAGGTGTGAGTGGAGAGGAGACAGGGAGGGAGGAAGAGGACGTGGAGGAGGGGGACACAGTGGAGGCAGTGGATGCTGGTGTGTGTGCATGGGGATGGTGCTTGTGTGAGTGCCTGTGGGATGTGTGGTGCTTATGTTTGCCATGTCCAACTCTTTTGTGTTGATGAGTGTGCATGCTGATCTGATGGTGTGCTTGGGATAGGCTGAGGTACAGGGGATTGGGTCTGTGTAGAGGAGGTTGGAGGGGGGAGGCTGGATACAGGGACAATGGCTGCTATCAGTGCTGAGGCCAAAGCCTGAAATGCTCTCTGTTGGGCCGCCACACCAGAATGAATGCCCTCCAGGTATGCATTTGTTTGCTGCAAATGCCTCTCAACACCCTGGATGGCATTTAAAATGGTTGATTGCCCAACAGTGAGGGATCTCAGGAGGCCAATAGCCTCCTCACTGAGGGCAGCAGGGCTGACTGGGGCAGGGCCTGAGGTGCCTGCGGCGAAGGAGATGCCCACCCTCCTGGGTGAGCGGGCACGTGAAACTCAATGAGGGGCTGCTGGGAGGGCGGTTCTGGTGGGGGGGGTGGCTGTACCTGTAGATGCGGTGGGCACAGAGGTGCCCGCCACCGCAAGGGAGCTCCCATCAGAGGAGGAGTCGCTGTAACTGGTGTCTGCTCCTGTCCCCGTCGTGGAGCTTCCCTCGCCCTCCGTCCCACTGGTGCCTTCTGACTCTGTTACTTCACCCTCCAGGGCCATGTGGGATGCAGCTCCCTCCTGCTCCAGTGCAACTGCTCCTCCGCCAGATGATGCTAATGCACACAAGGACAGGGTAACAAAACTAAAAGAAGGGGAAAGACAGAAGAGACACATGGTCAATGCCTGCAACACCACTACCGTTGGCGGACACAACACACAGGGAGAAACCCTATGCACTAAGTCATGCACTGACAGGGCAGGGGAAAAGCACATGCCCATAAGGGACTCTGTCGAGAACCATTTTATGCACAGCTGAAAGACATAGGAGCCTGACTAGGTGTAGAGGGCAAATACTACCTTTGGGGTTGGACTGGGAATGAGGTTGGAAATCAATGGATCTTCCTTTGCACGTCTACCCTGGCCTAGGGGAATCCACAGTCCACCTCCCCCACCCAGACACCTCGTCAGTCGCGCAGAGTCAGCTGAATGAGAGTGTACTCACCCCCTTGTGGCTGCTGTGATGCCCTCAAGCGCCCATCCAACTCAGAATATGCCACCGCCAGGATCCGGTACATCAGGGGGGTCATGGTGCGACGGGCACCCCTTCCGTGTTGGAAGGCGATCCCTAGCTGGGCCTCTGCCGTCTTCTTGGTCCAGCAGCGCAGGTTCTCCCATCTTTTCCGGCAGTGGGTGCTCCGTCTATGGTAGACCCCCAAGGTCCACACTTCCTTGGCGATGGCATGCCAAATACCCTTCTTCTAGTGGGCGCTGACCTAGAAGAAAAGTGAAGTAAGAATTGATGTTACTCCCCCGTACATTTTTTTACGGGCACATCGTTTTCTCACCTGTTTGTCTGGAGGACTGTACAGTTGCGTGCACTGGGGGAGGACCCCATCCACCAGTTTCTCCAACTCCTCCGCAGTGAAGGCAGGGGCCCTTTCCCCAGACACTGTAGCCATTGTTGCTTCCAGACGCAGGTCACAGCAGCACTTGCAGTGTCGGTCCTCTCCTGTTGAAGGTCAGGTATCAAGTGAGGGAACTGATAGAAAATGGCGGTCACGTCCGCGGCGGTGCGTATCGTCACCGCTGGCGTACATCGCAATTGGCTCCTGGAACCCATAGGGCCCAATGATAACCAATGCTGAATTGCACCGCGGTCTTCGACCGCCTACTGCTACGGTGTACAACACCAGCGCAGTCACCTCATTTCCACTTGTCCCACCTTACAGGTCAGGCAGCTGCCATTTCAGGGGGCCACATGGCAGGCCAACTAACTGCGTCACACCTATTTAGGCCAAGAATACAGACAGACAAAGGCACATAGAGAAAATTTAACGATTGTGCTAAACAGCCTTGTGAAACCTATGTGGAGTATGACCCTCTGCTCACCATTCTCCTCCATAGGGCACGTACGCTGGGGCAGGTGATGAGATGGCGTCATCCTCTGGTGTACAGACCCCTGGTGAACCTCTTGACAATGGAAGATAGACACATCATTATCACTTACAGACTTGATCGTGCAACAATCCAGGATCTGTGTGCCCAGTTGGAGCCAGACTTGATGTCAGTTATCCGCCATCCCACAGGGATCCCCCCTCTAGTGCAGGTCCTGTCAGCTGGCAAGTGGGTCCTTTCAAACAACAGTGGCCATGGCATCAGGGATGCCACAGCCAATGTTCTCTAACGTGTTGTCCAGAGTGTTATCTGCCCTGCTGAAACACATGTGCAGCTACATCGTTTTCCCTCAGGTGGAGGATCTGCCCACAGTGAAAGGTGACTTTTATGCCCTGGGACATATCCCCAACATCATTGGTGCCATTGATGGTTCACATGTGGTATTTGTCCCCCCCCCACAGGAAGGAACAGGTGTACAGAAACCGCAAAAGCAACCATTGTATGAATGTGCAGATGGTGTGTTTGGCAGACCAGTACATCTCCCATGTGAATGCCAAGTATCCTGGCTCAGTGCATGATGTATACATTTTGAGGAATAGCAGCATCCCTTATGTGATGGGGTAACTCCAGAGGTACCCTGTGTGGCTAATAGGTGAGCCTAAAGTCCCCACACAGTTTCATTTGATGTCTGGGTGTGGGAGACTCCCTAATGTTTGGAAGGATGTCTAACAGTTTTCCTTCGATATTTGCAGGTGACTCTGGTTACTCCAACCTGTCATGGCTACTGACCCAAGTGAGGAATCCCAAGACAAGGGCAGAGGAATGCTACAATGAGGCACATGGGCGAACTAGGAGGATAATAGAGCGCACCTTCGGCCTCCTGAAGGCCATGTTCTGGTGCCTCCATCTGACAGGTGGCTCCCTATACTACTCACCGAAGAAGGTGTGCCAGAACATCGTGGCCTGCTGTATGTTGCAACAGCCTGGCTTTGCGACACCAGGTGCCTTTTCTGCAGGATGGGCCTGATGGTGGTCTTGTGGCAGCTGTGAAGCCTGTGGACAATGAAGAAGAGGAGGCAGAAGAAGAAGATGTAGACAACCAAAACAACGTCATCATGCAATACTTTCAGTGAGACACAGGTAAGAGGATGGAACTGCTTCACACATCTCATACTATTGCAGGACCTAACATAAATCTGCATTTTTACCTCTGTGCATGGTCCCTGACTTGTCACTTTGGCTTTCCATTTCACAGATCTGGGTCCCACTTTGTGCCCTCTGCTATGTTTACTGCTGGCCTACAACTGTGTAACATTGGTATGTGAACAAGTACATTGACATTGCTATATATCAGAGATGTTGCAATTACACATTTGTGAAAGCACAGACTGACTCCAGATTGTTTGGTGATTCAAGGGTGTTTATTCCTGTGCCAATAAGTGGAGGGGGTGTGCATTGGGCTGGGGTGATGGTGGAGGAATGTCCATGGTAGAGTTCAGTCTCCTGGTCTCACAGGTGCATTGTCCAATGGGGGATAGAAAGAGGAGCAATGGCAGTTTAAGGTGGACAGAGTGATAAAGTGGGACAGAAGGGTGACATTCATGAGGGTCTTATTTCCTGGTGGGGGTCTTGGAAATGTTCTCTGTCTTGTTCCTGGATCTCAGGGACCATTTGCGGGCTGGTTCTCCTTCCTTCTGCAAGGGGTTGGGTGCTGGTGGCCTGTTGGTCCTGTGGCGGTGCCTCCTGTCCACTAGCGCCGGCGGAGGTGGAGGGCTGTTCATCGTCCAGGCTAGCGTCAGGGGCCCGTTTGTGTGACACTGTGTCCCTCATGGTGTTGACAAGGTCTGCCAGCACCCCTGCAATGGTGACCAGGGTGTTGTTGATGGACTTCAAGTCCTCCCTGATCCCAAGGTAGTGTTCCTCCTGCAGCCGCTGAGTCTCCTGAAACTTGGCAGTACCATGCCCATGGTCTCCTGGGAATGGTGGTATGCTCCCATAATGTTGGAGAGTGTCTCATGAAGAGTGGGTTCCCTGGGCCTGTACTCCCCCTGTCACACAGCAGTCCTCCCAGCTTCCCTGTTATCCTGTGCCTCTGTCCCCTCCCTGAACCGTGTGCCCACTGCCACTGACCCCATGTCCCTAAATTTCTTGGGTTGGTGAGTTTGCCTGGGTTCCCTGTAGTGGCGGACACACTGCTGATTGAAGTGTCCTGGGGACAGAGGGATGGGCCTGCTGGGTGGGTTCTGTGGTGGTGTTTCCTGAAGGGGAGGTTCTGTGGTGGCTTGTGACAGTGGCAGGGGAACCGACTGTCCAGTGGGCCGGGCTGGTCATCTTGATCCAGGTGTGCAGAGCTGTTGTCATCACTGTGGGCCTCTTCTGTGGGGGGACTGGATATGTCTGGCACCTCCTGTCCGGTGACATTGGGTAGGGGTCCTGTTGGGGTGTAAATGGCAAATGTCCCCCGCCAGTCCTCTGTACAGCAATCTGGTGTATGGATACCACTGAACGCACCTTCCCCTGTAGGTCGGTCCATCTCTTCCTGATGTCATCCCGTGTTCTTGGATGCTGTCCCACTGCGTTGACCCTGTCCACAACTCTCCGCCATAGCTCCATCTTCCTAGCAATGGAGGTGTGCTGCACCTGTGATCCGAATAGCTGTGGCTCTACCCAGATGATTTCCTCCACCATGACCCTGAGCTCCTCCTCTGAAAACCTGGGGTTTCTTTGAGGTGCCATGAGGTTGTGTGGGTGATGTGTGAGGTGCTGTTTATTGTGCTGTGTGAGGTGTTGTGTTGGTGTGTGTTGTTTGAGGTGCGTGGATGTTGTATGAGTGATGGTGTTGTGTGCCTGTGGATGCTGGTGTTGTGTTTGCTATTCTCTCTATCTCTGCTTTTTGAAAATATTTTGTTGTAAGGGGTTGTGGGTAATGTGGGTGTGTGTTTTATAGTGTTGTGGGTGTGGTGTGTGTATGTGTATAAGGTGTGTGTATTTTGAATTGTCCAATGTGGTTGTGTTTTGTAAATGTGTGTGTATTTTGCGCGCAGCGGTGTGTACTGCCAATGGATTACTGCGGTTGTAAGCCTGCCTCGTTAATTCGTGGGTCGCGATAGTGTGGGCTATTCTTGTTGGCGTGACGTGTAGGTTTTGGTATCGCCAGATTATCACTGACCTGGTGTGGTGGACTTGTGTGGGTGTCTGTATTGGGGCGGATTCCGAAATGTGGGTTGTAATACCTGTAGCGGAATTCCGCTGCAGCAATGGTATGTTGGCGGACTTCAGCACGGCAGAAAGTGGGATTTACCGCCAGGGTTGTAATGAGGTCCTAAATCTGTACGCCTAACTGCATTGATTGGTACCAGTTTGTTATTGGAATGGGTAGAGTGTTATTTCTAGTTGCGTATTTTAAGTCCTGTATGTACCCAAAATGACACACTACAATGCAGGTGACAGAAAGGCTAGTTTTATGGAGTTAGTTCCTTCCATGTTGAATACTTAGTGTCAGTGGTTTGCACTCTGATTATCTGTGAGGCTCCCTTTAGAAGTGGTTACAAACTGTTATTTCTACCAAGACTTTATTACCCTTAAAATTGTATGTGTAGTATTAAGCTACGTGTGAATTTAAGTACTTTTCCTTTTTAAAAGTAAAATCACTGACTAAACAATGTTTTATTGATTATCAGTATATGCATTATTGTGATCTGACTGTCCAACCAACATCACCTGCCTGAAGAAGCCTTAGGCTACACTGACATTGCTGTCTTAAATGGTAAGTGTGGGATAGATGTGCTTGGTCTTAGGTAAGAACAGTGTTGTGCGGACACTATGGCCTCATCCAAAACAGCTAGAACTATTTATCCCCGGCTGTGCCTGGAGCCTGAGCCAGTCCTCACAACAACCCTACATGATGGCAATTTGAACAGTTAATCTTTTACACTGTGTTTCATCTTCAGGTGTATTTGAGAAAAATGGCAATAGTGTAATCATCAAGTGCAAAAAAGCATCCTTGCTAAATTATAGTCATTTCTGCTATCTAGCCTGATTTTGTGCATGGTTTTTATGTTGGTGATGATGTGCAAAAACAGTTTCTCTGCATGTATTAATCAACCAAGAGCCAGTTATATATATATATATATATCTATGAAAGTGAAACAAGAAAGAGTGAAGCATGCGCTTAGCTTCTAATAGGCGCTATTGCTAAAGCGGGTGGAAGAAACAATTATATTTGTTCTAACTGTGTAAACACAAGGAATTTATTAATAGTTCTGATGTCATTTTATATACTGTAAAATAAATGAAAGAGAATGGAGATTTCAGAAAATACATTGTGTGGTGCTAATTGAAAGAAGCGGAACTCCTTGTCAAGGATCCACGATTCTGAGGAAACATGAACTCACAAAAAGCACCAAATTTACTAATCTTTTACAAAACATAATTACTAAATTTCCTGTGCTGCATTATGCAAGGGGGAAACACATCGCCAGGCCATATCTACAAAGACTGACATGCTGCTGTCATCTCCTGCGCTGGCACTCTACTGAGTAGTGGAGAAGTGGTGGGTGGGTGTTTTCTGGAATAATATTTTTGCTTGAAGAATATTCTTTAAGTACAAATTTGTATATCTAGTGAAATGGAAGTATACTGTGTACTGCAGCTTTGGTTTAGACCTGTCTTGCTAGCTTAGTAGAGCAGATTTTGCATCAAAACCTATGGGTGTTTGTGCTGATCTGCCCAAGTAACACCCCCTTGATGCAAACTACTGCAAAAAGCAGCACAACGTGTTTTTGCATTGAGAAAAGGGCACTTTTCCAGTGCAATAAAATTATTGTGCTGGATAGTATAAGCCACATGACACCAAGTTGCTTTGTGATGGCACAAAGCCTTAGTAAATGTTAGCCAAAGTTTTTATGGTTAAATTCCAGTTTAATTGATTTGTACACTAAAAGCTATTGTAATGACAGTGTTTACCATGTCACTAATTTGCAGAAAGAGCTTATATAGACTTCATGAAGGATTTAACACAATTCAACAAGAACTTCATATACAAATCGAAACACATCATTGTGAAGACTGCAATATAATAAACTAATAAATGAATTGGACCCAGCCTACTTCAACCACTGCCTCAACTTCCGCAATCCCCCCAGGCAACTGTGCTCAGTCTCATTCCACCTCACAAAAAAAACATGCAATGCAGGAGCAAGTCAGGACGGTTGTTTTCCTATATTGCAGGTAAATCATGCATGGCCTTCTACACCACATCAGGACCTCTACATCCCTCCTCAAATTCTGGAAGAAACCTAAAACCTGGCTATTCTCCTAGGGGCCCGTTCGGCCTACTCATCTACTCCAGTGCTTGGATACCCTCAAGTGATACACATGCTCTACAAATCCTCATAACATAACATAACATAACAAAGCATAACATAACATAATATAGCATAAGATAATATTCAATTTTCTCCACACAACTGAAAAGCAGTATGAAGAAGCCTGAGGTGCCCGTTATGACTGACCTGTAAATTTCATTTTAAAGTAATTATTGGACCTTAATCTGTATTACACTTTTGTCACTCTTACTAGGTCTGTACCATGGCACATATTTAACTTGGTGTATCAGGTGCAGACTGGGGCAGTGTGTCTTTTACTAAATTGAGCAGTTCCGATTGCAGGTCCAAATCTGTCACTGCACTGGGAACAGCACACAAGGAAATCACAGACTGGCCATTTGAAGCATTAGGTCCACGTGTCACTGAAGGTGGCAACACAGTTTCTTTTGCATAGGGGGCAGGAATCATTCAGAAAGTGTGTTTAGTGAGTCACTGCACCCACCTGCATGACAATGCCTAGACAGTCCTTCAGAATTGGGGGCAATCAGAATGCAATGTACCTCTGTGTGGCACACAGAAAGTGTGCCTCCTGACAGCCTCATTGCTTCTGGGCCCACATTTGTAATTTAACACAGTACAAAGGCAAATGTTCCCCTACTTTACATGGTGTCATGACTCCATGCACAAGAGACTGTTCCCTCTTGCACTAATGCAAGTATGATCCTTCTTACAGAAGCAACCACTCAAATTTCTGCAGCCTCCTATGTTAACCAATAGTTCTCTTGGGGCCCAAAAATCAGAAACAAATTCATGTTGCACCATTGGGGAACTGTGTATAAACAGTCCCTGGTATTTTTGTTCACACAATTTCCTCCAGGTCAAACCTGGTGAAATTTGTGGAGTAAATGCGTTCTTAGTGTGGGCACCATGAAAAAGAAATTGAAAAAATGTGGTAGTACCACACCCTTTATTTACCACATGCTGCAGTATTTAAATCTAGCAGGTACAATATTTCCTCACCAAATTCACCTGGGACTCATATTAAGCCCATTAAACAAAGAAATGACTCTGAGAGTTAATGCTGGCTGCTCACATTTGCAGTGGTTTAAAGATCATAAGTTCAAACTTTATCACTACAAGCTCAGTCTTTCATTCTACTGTAGTCCTGTCAAGGCCAAACACAGTAACAGGGAGAAGCTCAGCCAGGTAGTATAACTATAGTGTTTCCATTTCATTCCACTCAACAATCCAACTATTGTCGGCTGTGGCACACTCTGTGTTTTCTTCTTGGGTTTCTTGTTTATGCCCATGTTCACAGAATAGAAGGATGCTGGCGATTGTTACCGGGTGCCAAAGTAGGCCCGCAACTATACTACTGCATATAAGCCACTCACTTCTAAAGTTTATTCATTAAACATCACTGGAAAATCATTGTGCATTTTCTTTTCTCTAACACCTACCTAGTCCTTTCTTCATTTATTTGGGCTTCTGGATATTTCTTTGTGCTTTCCTTCATGTTGGTGATCTTTCTGTGCATGAGCCTCATGACTAGGGCGAGGTAGTTTTTCCTATCCAAGAGGACTCCTTCCACTGAGGATGACTAATCAATCCTTGGTGGTTACCTTTATTTCTCTTTGGTCTTCTCTAGTTCCTCTGTCTTCCTTTCCTGCTTGTTCACTGTTTATTTCCATGAGCTGCCACTCAGTGCTTTATAAATGCTCCACTATCTCTGGCTGTGGTTTCTTCCCCTGGGTATTTGCCTTTGGAATCCTACTTCAGTTCCTAAAAATCGGCACAGTTTCCTGGAGTCCTGTTCCATCTACTGGAATCCATCACCATCTCCTGAAAATCTGGTACTTCAACCTTGCTCTGTCTCCTGAAATCCACCTCCACGAACCATGCTCCATCTCCTGGATACCTGCTCCATATGGAATATTCCTCAACTACTCCAGTCGTTCTGCCTGCTTAGAAGTGACCTTGAATTTGGGGCATTATGTCGGATAGTTCAGTCATAAATGTTTCTTTTTACAATTTTATTCGATCCTATTAAAACCATACCTTAAGCCTGTGGATGGGCCTCCATTTAACTATCATTTTTTCCCCCTGGTTCTCGGTTGAGCTCAAGGCATACAGATTTCTTAGTAAGGGAGGCAGAAAGAAAACAATGTCTGACTTACTCTCCTAGCGAGTTACGTGTTTTCAAATGTTAACCTAAATGCTATTACAATTGTCTTCCTGTTGCTAAGACTGCCTCTCGCTGTAGTGTGATTCAGGAAGCTTCTAACTTAGTATCAGTTACTTTCCAAACTGTCAAGGATCCTATTAGATGTTCCTATTTCACCAATACTGTACCCTCCAAACCTACCCCAAGAACTGTGTAACCAATTGTCCTCTTACCCTACTTCATAAATAAGATCCAGGCACTATATGATAATATGAAAAAAGAATCTGAACTAGAAAATGTACTATAGTAGTTCCTCTTTGGAGCAGCATGTAAAGTTTACATCCAACCTTACCTCTTGACTTTTGTTGTCCATCAAATCAGACTCCTCAGTCGTGTTATGCACCCATAAGAGTCCAACATGAAAAAGCAGAGGTGATGTCCCCCAACATCAGAATTGACTTAGAGCACTTTTCTCAATCAGTCATTGTCTCAAAGAACTGGAAGAAAAAACTTGTTAATCTATTCCTCATCCCAATTCCTCATTTATAGACCCATCTCTTTTACCTTTCATGCCAAGGTCAAGGAAAAATAAATGGCAAAGTAACTTTCTAAGCAGCTTAAGCTTACCCTTCTGGAAATATAAAAAAAACTGATGTCTGTCTTGGGATGGGCGCTGAGACAGCGCTGGTCTGTGTCTTGAATGATTTGAAAATGTGTCACGAAGAAGGGCAACCTGCTTGTCTTATTTTTCTTGACCTTTCAGCAGGCTTTCAAATGATTAATCATTTTATCTTCATCAATTGTTTTGTGGAGCTTAGCCTGCTGCTTGCCCTTTCTGTCCCGATGTAGCCAATCCTTTTTGAAGGGCTCTCTCAGATCTAATGATATGAGCTGCAGGACCCCCAGTGTTCTTGCCTGTCCCAATATTCTGTTATATCTAAATTAGACTGCTATCCAACATCATTCGCTTGTTTAGACTGGAATGTCTTATGCTGATGATATGCAGCATTACCTTAGACTAGTCCCTCTATTCAGGAAATTCAGTCATCCCTCCAACACTAGATGAGCAGCAATATGCTCACACTTATTGCATACAAAACAAAAAGGTCTGTGGTCTGGCCTACATGTGGAATGTTACCTTTTGGGTAAGCAAGTTGCCCACCACCAGCAGTTGTGGTAAAAAAAAGTTAGGCTTTAAATTTCATAAAGAATTCTTCTTGGACCGTCACATTATGCCAATCCTTTTCCCAACTGAAACTTTAAAGGAAAACTCTGGAATATTCATCAATGGTGCTTGGTACCATCTTTCTTTAAAAACTGGACTACGGCAATACATGCTATCTAGTCTTTCCCCCATAAATTCCTAGTGAGAATACAGTTGATTCAAATTATGGCTCTCACATTGGTTGCAGACATGCGCAAGTCTGACCACATCACACTGAGCCAGGCCAAAACTTCATTGATTACCTGAAGAACAAAGACTCAGCTTCCAGTACTTTTGGATAACTCACTGAGCCACACATGGCATGGGAGCTCCTGAAATAAAGGCCTGTATTGAAAAGTATGCCCCAGCCCACAGTCGCGGATCGCAGGGCACGGAAGGGGCCGGTCGGCATGTGGAGGTGGGTTTGGGGGGAAATATATATATATTTTTTTTAAAACACACTTACCTGCACGCCTCCATACCGCTCCACTCCTCTGTCTCCTCTGATTCATCGCTGCAGGCACAAGCTCCCAGTCTCCCCTGTGACCAATCCTGACACTGCTTGGACTCCCAGGCAGACTGGTAGTCTGTGCATGCTCTCTCTAGCCCAGCAACTGTGTTGCCGGGCTGGAGAGAGCCTACTGCGCATGTGTGTTGGGCCGGCCAGAGACAGCTGGCAAAACACATATGCGCTCTGAGGGGAAGTGCACAGCTCGTCACTTCTGTGGCCCCGCCCTTTACAAGAAAACAAAAATAAACTCAGTTTATTATTGTTTTCTTGTAAAGGTTTTGCAACTGCCGCTGCTGGCGGGAGGGAGGCTACTCTCCTCTGCCCTAATGGAGGAGCCGTCCCAGTATACATATATATATATATATCAAGACCTTGGTGGTCAAAACGCGTCGGGTGTCAGGTGTTTGCAGTATTTCACATAATAAAAAATAAGATGATTCATATCCTGGCAGTGCCACATTCCCGACTTGTTTGTCAATTGTGAAAAATTATACTACATGGTCGATCTCTGACGTGAGCCCCAGCTGTCGAGCTCCCTGAGACGGGACTAGTTTGTATATATATATATAATGTGTGTGTTTGTGTGGGGGTGTGTGCTTGTGTGTGTGTGTGTATGAAAAAGGGAGCAGGTAAACACAAGGGGACAGGGTGGGGGGTCCTGCAGGACTCAGTTGTTGGCTGTTGGTAATAGGTTTTTGAACGACCTACACATACTATATGTCTCGGTGGCCAAAGTGCCTGCTGCAGGATATAAAATTTGTAGATTGACCTTCAGTGCAAACGCATACTGATGGAAAATGGGTTGCCTTCTTCATTTCTCACTTACATTCTGTGGATTTCGATAATTTGTGTATTTTGGAATCATTGAGCAATGTACTCAAATAATCCTTTGCTGAACTGAGAATGTTCTCCAGTTTTAGAAAATGCACCCATGACTTTCATGTGTATTTCCAGCTGAAACTGCAAGCAAGTAGAAACCGTAAAAATATAAAGGCAATGACCACCACGTACAAAAGTGCACAAACTGTAATAAAAAAGAAAACACAGTCTTGCACAGTACGTTTTTCTCACTATGTGAAACAAAAAAAAAGTCACAATTTTTAACTGTTTAGTCAAGCCTCTATAGTCTAAATCACAAACCCTTAAATTGCAGTCCTCGGTATGTGGGAAAATAATTGGCTTAGTTACAGTTAGTGAAACAAAAGTTATCAAGAATTACGCATGATCTGCCCCAAACGTTAAAAAAAGAGGATTCTGAGCTGCGGGGCGAGGGAAGGCTTAGCAACCAAGTGATTAATTGATTCTCTTCCAATCATCCTACCTTTATAACCGGTCCCTCATTGTCACCTAGCATGCTCATCACTTCTCTACTACTCCATTACTAGTTGATGTCCACATGGATCATTTCTGGATCCTCTTCTCTTCTGTCTGTACAATGCATCCCTTTCGTGACATTACATCCTATACCACAACTATTAAGGTACCGATTTTTTAACTTTGGTAAGATCTTCTCTTGCATTCCATTCCGCACAGCTAAAGCGATGATCAACTCATTGTGTTCAATAGGCTAGACTCACTATTAGTTTGTTCCAATCAAAAAAGTCCTATACTGTGCATACTTCCAACAGAAAGACTTCTATTACACGATTTTCTGATCAAAGTGTTTGCCACTGCTTATTAAATGAATAACAATAAAATAATTTCAGCGAAAAATATAACAATAGTTTGATTATTGAAATTCCTCCAAAACTTACATATGTTAGTCATCTAACTGGCATGCACTTGTGTTTCATAATTCTTCCTAATAATTAGAACAAAAAGGCAACAGTGTATTTTCATCATTAGCACTCCACAAATGATTAAATCCTCCCCTTGCCAGACAATTAAAGAAGAAACTGAAATAATTTAGATAATTTTGCACTTCTATGGTGCATTACCTTTTATTTAGGTTAACACGCGTAGGTGAATTTTCAAGATGCATATTTTGAAGGAATGGACACAGGGCAGCATCGCAAGTCTTTCTGCTGTGCTGTCTTACGCAAATTGGTAAGGGCAGAAATGCACTGTATTTACAAGATATGGTGCATTTCTATCCTTTCCCACTGCACTGGTGCACAATTTGGTGCCAAGTGCCAATGCAGGCACCCTTTGTTGCCAGGATTGTTTTTGTGCAGGAAGAGACACCTTTCTTCATAGAAACAATCCAGAGAGGTGTTTTTCCCTGTCTATGTGTGCTGCAGAATGCATAGAGAGAGAAAACAATGATGATAAATAAAGCTAATTCTCCTCGTTGTGTTTGCTTTGGGGAGGTGTAGAGTTTGATTCATTCCCAAGTTTACAACTTCTTGTAAATCTGGTAATACGCCAAACCCCATGTGTGTTTCATAGGAACACCCACCACAATGCCCATGGAATGCCTTCCCGACGCAGTGTAAGGCAATGCAGCGACTTGCGCTGCTTTCCTTACACCATATCTACAAGGCCATGAAAAGCCACACCAAGTGACTGGCGTGGCCTCTTAGACATGGGTCCGCACACTGCAATGCAAAAGCGTCATAAAAAGTGGTGCACGGCAGCACAGGGGTTTGTAAATATGCCCTTGAGAGTCAACACCCCTTCCCCACCCTTTCAGTATTTAGGCCCAGATTTATACTCTGTTTGCACTGAATTAGCGTAATTTGTTTACGCTAATTCAGTGCAAACTTAACTCCATATTTATATTTTGATGCTAGACTAGTCTAGTGTCAAAATATTGGAGTTAAAGTCATTTTCTGGATGTGTGAAACCACCTTGCATCAATGAGATGCAATGTAGGCGTTCCCATTCAAAAAATTACTCTAAGGTCCTAGCACCTTATTTATCCTCTGTGCAAAAATGGTGTACAGAAGGGAGGGGGGCCTAAATAATGGTGCTAAGCCTTCTTAGCACCATTATTTAATGCCTGGGTCTTGGCAGGCCTTAGGGGACCTGCCCTCCTCAAGCCCTAGGAACACCCTCACCAACACCAGAGAGACACCACAGGATTGGGGAACCCATCCCAGGTAAATACAGGCAAGTAGAGGTAAGTATTTTAAAACATTTTTTAAAGTGCCATTGGAGGCCCTGATATGGGCCCCCTACATGGCACAGGGTGCAATGGCCATGCCCAGGGGACTTTTGTCCCCTGTGCTGGCCATTGGGTTGGTGGGCATGACTCCTGTCTTTTATAAGACAGGAGTCATGTGGTATGGATGGTTTTACATCAAGAAATGACACTAGGCTGGTTTGAGTATTTTTTTTTTACTCTAACCAGCATAACGTCATTTTTTGGTGCAAAACCCCATTCTCCCATACCACCGCCCCCACCCAGCTAACATCATATTCCATGATGTTAGCCCACCCTTTGAGCCGGATTGCGTCATTTCATAAATTTGGCGTCCGGCTGGCATCCTGGAATGGTGCAAGCCGGCGCTATACTTTTTGATGCAAACTTCACAAATGAAGTTTTGCATCAGCAAGTATAAATCTGGGCCTTAATCCCCTAACCCATAAAGCATCTGATTCATGTACAGAGAAGAAATTGCAGGAAATTCAGAGAATTTGGTAGCCAACAAAAAATGTTCAAGAGACATTGCCCCTCCGAACTCCACCTCCTCGATCGCTTTTACATCATACATTGTGTGATCTGAAAGCAACAGGGTTTTTAAATAGTTTAATTCTATATGATTTTTGTAAGTTAACACATTTGATTGTACGAAAGATATATGCTGAAAGCAATTATCTGATTGAGAGATGTTACTGTTGCCTAGTTTATTATTACTCAGTTTATGGATCTGTTAATACTGTTGTGTCCTCATTACCCTTTTGTGTTGCCAGAAGTAGAACGAGTCCTCCCTGTAGTCACTGTATCGCCTTGCAGATGGTTTTATGCATGGAACACCGGCGAACTAATGAATGAATGAGCGAGTATTTATAACACAACATTTACCTAAAGAGGTGCTAATGGGACAAGAAGCAGACTGTCTCATATCAGTAGTCCAAGATTAAAGGAAAGATAGATATAACAAATTAGGCCGTTCAAATCCATTATAGGAAAATATGTGATTCAGTTTGTAAACGTCAGATGATCTAGGATTGTGTTGAGATTTTCATGCAGCTGATTCCATAATTGGGAGGACAATAGTGTGAAAGGCTTTTCCTCCTAAATGAGCACACCTGTAACATGGGATTGTGTTTGTGACATAATGGCAAGGTAAAGGGGCAGGCTGGTGGCAGCTGCAAAGCCCTTACAAGAAAACAATAATAAACTGCATTTATTATCATTTTCTTGCAAATGGATGGGGCCCTGGGGATAACAAGCAGCAAGGGGGAGTGCATAGCATTCCCCCTCAGAGCCCATGTATGTTTGGCCGGCCGTCTCGGGCCAGCCAAACACACATGCGCAGTAAGCATGCACAGGCTCCTGGTCTGCCTGGGATCACCCTGGCTGGGCATTCTCAGCCAAACCTGACGCTGCTCTGAGCAGCGTTATGATTGGCCACAGGGCCTGGGCCCGCAGCAAAGAAGCAGAGCAGACGGAGGAGCGGAGCGGCGGGCAGCAGCATGAAGGTAGGTGTTTTATTAATTGAATCATTTTATGTTTATTCCCCCTCCCCTCTCCACAGGCCGCCCAGCCCCTTCCGTCCCCCGCGAGGTGTGACTGTGGACTGGTGCATACTTTTCAAGACAAGCGTGCATTGTGGGAGCTCCCACGCCATGTATGTCTCAGTGAGTTATCCAAAAGTACTGGAAGCTCAGTCTTTGTTCTACAGGTAATCAATGAAGTTTTGGCCTGGCTCAGTGATATGGTCAAACTTGTGCATGCCTGAAACCAATGTGAGAGCCATAATTTGAATCAACTGTAATCTGACCAGTAATTTTTAGTCAGAAGATTCCCCATTAAATCAAACTTCCACAGGAGCAGATGCCTTTTACCCAACTCCTTCCAACAGATTTGTGCTCAGACTTTAACTGATTATCTGAAACCTGCATCTGCTAGGGGAAAAAGAGGAATAGAAAGAGAGAGACTGCCTCCAGATCCAGTTCCAGCCTGTGTTTCCCACTTGAAGATAGGATATTCAGTGAGTGTCTCTGAAAACCTGCACCTTCCTTCTTATTGGGATTTCTTTAAAGGAAGGACCTGCATTTGGGTTATAAGAGCATAGATAAGTACATTCCTACTGTGCATTCAACTGTTCCGCCATTCACATTCACCCAATTCTATCGTTCTCCTAACCTGGATCTTTTGAGAGACTAGCCTCTCTCTAAGAGAACAATGTTAACTTACCACCTTCTTTTCTCCAGGAGTCAGAGGTTTCCAAGGTTCTCTGAAGAACAATTCAAAATGTTCACACTTATACAAACTACTAATGTCTTTTACAGAAAACATAAACTCCTTCTCAAGGTTCAGTTTTCTCAATCACAGTCTCTAGGAATTAGTCTGAGCACTGAGGTTTGTCTCTAAGACTGACAAGTCTGCAGAGCAAAGAGTTCTTGAATATATATGTACATATATATATTGGCAAGTCTGGCAATCATGCAAAAGGATTCCTTACTGCAGTTGCTTGAAGTTCTGTTAAGCCAAAACTAATTCTACTCAGAAAGCCAATAGCCAGTTGTTGGAAAAAGGAAGAAATTCAGCTTGTACAGAAGGGAAAAAGTAGCTGGTGTGCACACCGTAAGAAGAAAAATAATTAATTTCTCAAAACTGGAAGAATTCTTATGAAACAAAGAGCCTCAGGAACACTGCTCATTCTCCTCAGGATGACAGTTGAAGTGCAGGGTTCCCAGAGAGAAACAGCTGGAGGGAAGCTTAAGCACGAGACTAAGGAAGAATCACAAGATTTGCGGCCACCATCTTGAGTTGCAGTTAAACCTAAAGAAGCTAGTTCTAAGAAAAGCCTCCGCAAGAGCCACCAGGAGTGAGGATGCCGCTGCAAACAACAAGGATACAATGAAAAGGGGAATTGTTTTTGCTGAGGGAAGAACTTAACAATGCTGGCAATAGTTTTCCTGACACTTATGGGGGAAGGACTAGCTAGCATGTATTGCTGTATAAATATATATCTATCTATCTATATATATATGTAATGGCTGCCAAAAATATTGTTCAGGTTGCGTCCAAACAATCGGGATTGACTTTAAAGTGGCCAATAAGAGCAAATCTATACACCAACACTCCAGATATACCTACGTTTTTAATCCATGACCAAACTCAAATTTCTCATATGGCTGAACAGATGTACATCATAAAAAAAGGCATGTTTTCTGTGTAAAGTTCTAGCTTTCTTCCCGATTTTGTGTAATTCCACTCAGCTGTGTTTCTGTATCCCTTCCCAAACTTTCCTATGTGAAATATGTTTTCTGACCTCCCAATCTTTTTCTTGATGCTTGATGGATCACTCTGAAACTTTCCAGGAAGGAGCTGTGGTGGATTAACTTACTTTTTTTTTAGCATTTGGTGAAGATTCGTCAAACGGGCAATTTAGACCCCCAGTCTGCCCTGAGGGGGCAAAAAACTGACTAGATCCTGAGGTAGGGTTGCAGCCCAATGCCAGGATAAGCCTGCCCTCACCCTATTAACATCTTTATATATTTATCACATAAAGTCCATAAAGTGTAGAGAGCTTTCTAGCCCCTTGTGGCAGGCAAATTGTGGGGAACCCCAATTCAACCTACTGGAGGTGTAATGATTAACTGAGCAATGGTTTGTTGTGTGACATGATCTTATGCTCGGGTACTCTCTAACCGGTAGACAATTTTTTGATTTCTGGATTATCCTTCTTGGACAGAAGCTGAATGGGACTGTGTGGATTCACCCATCGGGGCCAGTGGCACAGCTCCCTTTCAACCTCTTGAAGGACAGTAAAGGAGTGGACTTGCAGGTGAGAACCTGGAGAAGAAGTGTTCCGCTGGAACCTTTGAGGACTAAGCCTACAGAGTAGTAAACCCGATCAGAAGACCACTCTCTCACTTCTGTTGTCGCATAGATGACTTTGAAGTGGCAACACACCTATAGGACCTGAAGAGTTCAGGCATAAAGGGTATTAAGCTTTGAGGCCTATGTGGTGCTGCTAGAAGCAACCACTAACTGAGGAGAAGACTAGGAGCTGGACAGAGGACAGATCCTATGTTGGGAGAGCAATATAAATAAAAATTAAGCACCCCCAAAAATATTTAGAGCCCAGTAGGCTGAGCCACCATCAGGAGCAAATGACACCTCCTCTAGCCAGATTGGCCCAGTGGGGCCAGAGAAAACAGAAGGCCAAGAGTGGCCTCCTGAGGGAACTGAGTGCAACCAGTATCTAGAAAACAATGCAGCAATTAATGAGAACAAAATTAGTGCTTCTGTGCTCAGATGTTCAGACCATCCCTGAGGTCCCCATCTCCTTAGAGACTATATAGACAGAATACCTCACTTTTGGGTGCTTCTTCCCCTTGCATTCTGATCTCTGGTGAAGCGCGCACAACGTAGTGTGAGAAAGAGAGTGCATTATTGCTCCTGCTTGCACTTGTTACAGGTGGCAGGTGGATGAGCTTCCCCACAGCACACAGATATTATGGTGCAAATGCAGCAGGTTGGCAGGATCCATGGGGGTTATGGGTCTTCCTGATACCCTGAACAAGGCTGCATATAAAACAAAAAAGAGATGCAGAATTAGGACAAAAGAAGGAAAAAAAGAATGCTAAAGAAACAGCCCTGGGGCAATATCAGAGGCAGAGCCTTAGGCACCACCAGGAACAGCTAAGAAGGATTGCCCTATAAGTCCCTGAGACAGAGCCACAAATCTTAATATGGTGCCTTGTGGTGCCACTGAAAGGAGAAGGCCACCACTAAAGTATTATAAATCAGCCCCCAAATGATTACCCATTATTTCTTCAAATGTCATGCTAAGTGTTCCAGAATATTTGCTGATGACCCTAGGAGATGCCTTTTTGGAACTTGGGATTTTTCTCAAACACTCTATAGTAAAGGGATCCCTGATGGTGGGTCTTAAGGCTGCTTGGCAGCAAATATAAAAGTGAAAAAAATATGCATGAAGTTATTGACAAATGAAATGCTTTATTGATAGTGAATTATCACATGTATTGAATAAAGATCTATGAAAATGCTTTATTGACAGTCACAAAGTTAACAATGGGTCATTATAGCTTTAATAAATTTCATTAGAGGATGGTATAATGTTTAATGATTTTAATAGTGTTGCATTGATTTATTATGACACATTTCTGCATTTATTTATGTTGTGACCCCCTGACAATTGTAGTAAGCCTTTTGATAACTAATCATATTATTTCTAGTATATGTGGGTTTTATTGTGAGTACAGTATATGTTGAGAGCTCTAGTGTTGCCAACATGAGTATTTCCAATTATCTTCCTGTATAAATGTGAAAATTAATGTATAGTATTGGGTAGTGTGTGAGTAATAGGCTATCTTTCTTTTTTTCTATGCAAACACACTGACTAGACAATTGTTTTTTGTCTTTTGTTGGCTGAATGCTTTGGGTCTGTGGTATTAGCCTACATTGGCCTAACTACCCTGAGAGAGTCAACTGCCACAATGGAGTATTTGGTTCCCAGTAAACAGAAGGTTGTGAACTTATTAGTTGTGAAAGACATACATCCTCCATTGCATCACTATTTATATTTCTAGGTTGTCCTGTCCTGAAATTTTTTATTTTCCTGCAGATCGCTTTCTTGCTCTGCTTATGTTCTTGATTGATGGAAGCAAGGGCAAGGTGGGAAGCGTGGCCTTGGGCTGTTTGTTGAAAGTATTTTACACATTTAAACAAGTTCCTCTAGTTTGAAATTAATTCAGAGCACCAAGATGATCATATTGATGATCTCTTGTTCTGAGAATTTTTACAGCCAGATTGCACCTGATTAACAAAGTTAACCTTACACTTTTGTGCATATTTACTACTTTTAGGCATTCACAAACTGAGTGTGGAATTTTATGACTCTGCACACCTTATACTTATATGTGTGGAGTTCTCTGCCTCGATTGCAGAGTCCCCAGGTGCAGAGAACTCTGCACACCTGTAAGACTAAAGTGATTAATAAAAGAGCATCTAAGCATTGACCCCTAACTCTTTTTCCAAAGCGTTTGAGTTCTTAATGGCCACTGAGGCCTTAGAAGTTGACCAAGCTGTAGCAGACTACCACAAAGCCTTCAACTCACCTCTTGACACTTCCCACAGTGTGCAGTAGTATAGAGCGCGGCAAATACTGGCCCCATGTATTACAGTTATCTACTGTGGGAACCATCCCAAATGGCAAGCACATTGTTCGTATTGTATGTTTATCCTGAGGTCCCGTATGGGGAAATACTGCTTCAAGGCCATTTATTTTTTGAGATAACAAAAACAGAATTTCTTCTCGTTTGGTGGGTACTTTACCCATGATCGAATGTACAGTTGAAGGATTTATGCTGGGTGTTACTGCATGTGGTTATGCTGGAGCAGCACGTGCTGGGTTAGTATTTAATGTTTGCATTACAAACTGTACTAAACGTCTGTATATTGCCTTCAGCTCAGTATATAAGCGACAGACTTCAGTGACTGCTAAGTTTGCTACTGCAGGGTGAGGTGTATAAATGGCCAATAAAGGCCAGGTTGGACCGTCATTACTTAGAGGACCCAACCTAACTGGTAAAATCGTTTGGGGTAGGGTGCCATCAAGCCAATTATTATGTTCTTGATAAGATAAAGGTATTTCTCAATATATGCGTACGCTCTGTATTGTCTAGGTACGTTTGCAAGTGTATAGTGATGAAATTTATTTGAGTTCCCACCAACTGCTGGAAATGTGACCCAAGAATAGAAGAGTTCTGTTCTATAAGCTGCATGTGTGTCCACCACAAATGTAACTGGACCTCCCCGGGCCGTTAGGCCATTTGCCAATAAATGTGCAGTCAGGGGTTGTCTCATATTGACTACAATTGCTACCTACTGCGGATTTGCCATATTAGATGGTAAATTTGTTCAGAGATAAGCACACCAAATGGGGATTTTCCTTTTAGAGTTCAAGCTTGAACAACCTCCAGCATAAGATAGATGTTCCCTACTTAGCTGAGGAGGAAATCCTCAATACTACGGACGTCTCCGGATATAGTACTGAGGTATCTTTGTATATAGTGAGACAGAGATATTCAGAAGGACCCAAAAATTAGAGCCTGACCAAACGTCGGCGGTGCCATGTGGCGTAGGCTCTCATTGTTCTAATGAGACTACTGGATTTTGAACGGCAGAATCGCTTGCAGTGTGGGAGACTGAGTCTGACCCACCACAGTTGACACCTGTCGCTCCAATCCGGGTTTTGCTCCGACTTACTAGCAGTGCCTCATCTCGACCCAAGGGCAGGGACGATTAGGCAGCCAAGCGCATTACATAATTGATTTCTCAGGGAAACCGTGGTCACTCAGGTCTCATCCGTTTCTCTCAGTTACATTAGTATCACATACACAATGTTATGTATATGTTTCAATAATGTTTTAATGAAGCGACTGCATCTTAGATAGCAAAGCATGGGCTGCAATAACCAGAACGATACAGCATGACAAGATTAAAATAGTGACAAGGAGAGTAAAGCATAGAAATAACTCTACCATATTGTCACTAAAGTCAATAGACTAATTCCTACCTAGGCGATAATAGAGCACAGAGTGTTAAGCTCTAATTCTGCCCTTCAGGTTCCCCTGGGAAGACATCATCCCCCATACCTGAGCAAAGGCCTGAAGTCTGCATAAGGAGGTGTAGCGAATCGTTTAGGAATCAGAATACAGTCGTGGTTCTCTGGCTGAAATCTCCCTCTAACGTGTAAGGGACAGGGAAGTGTTTTAATAACAAAACAGCTGATGTTCTGAGAAAATGTCCCTACTTAAGGATGTGTGTTTTTCTATGAATGTCAGAGACAAAACTTGTACCACGTTCACTGGCAACCTATTTTACTGCAGCCTTGGAAGAAGCACAGAGTGAGCAAGAATGTGTTGTTTGAGAACATAGGGCTGGCCTAAGCAAAAACAGTTAGATACAAATAAATAAAAGAGTGGCTATTGTAACAATAATAAAACAAAGCCGAATAAAATATATCAAGGTTAAAGTGCAGAGTGGCAGGCCTAGTATGCTAAAATAACATGCATGGAGATATAACTAAAATGGCTACACAACAATAGTAAAGTTAGACTTTTGGTCTAAGTTTAGAATTTTGGTCTAAACTTGCACCAAACGTCTAAACTTAGACCAGAAGTTTAACTTTACTCATAGTAAAGTTAGACTTTATGTCTAAACCTTAGACTTTTCGTCCAAAGTTAAACGTTTGGTCTAAGTTTAGTTTTGTGAATCGAGCCCATAGTGTCAGCGAGCAGAACATTTAGAATTTCATCTAAAACAACAGGGTTTCAGCTACCTTCGAGCTCAAAGTCATGGACTCATTCTAGGGAGTTGGCTGCTACTTGTGTTGATGAAATCCATAGTTTTAATGTCTTCTTGCATGACCCATACATTGGAGAGTACAATACCAACATTTAATTAGTTGTGGTCAGTAATTCTAATATTAGATCACAAATTTCATTCAGGGAAAAGAGGATCTAACTTGAAGGAAGATTCCAATGCATGCAGTATTTCCAAACAGGTACATTTCATGGTATATTCCAAAGCTATTCCACCCCTTCCTTTTACATAGTTCTATAATATAGAAATAACAGCAGGAAAATCTGAGATATGTCTCTGTAGTAAAATAACATCTATAAATAGGGAATTACCAAAGTCTGATCACCAAAACGTGAAACATTGAACTACTTTCTTGAAATGCAGATATGGGATGAAATTGTTGAGTATTTGAAGAAATTTAAGTTAGGACCCTTAGCTAGTGATCTGGTGTATGTTTGTATGTTAAGGGTTCTCTCTAAAAAGAGACAGAGAGATTTAGCACATTACACAAGGGGAGATCTGTAATTTAGTGGTGTTGGCATACTCAGCCAAGACTGAAATAGTATGGAACACTTAGGTGGAAAGAACAAAAGGAAACTGTTTTGAGCATGTTCAACTTAAAACTGTGATATGTCATGAATGCTTGGATATCATCAAAAACACTGGCCATTAATTTCCATCTTCAGGGATAGAAATTTGCAAATAGAACTGGGTGTTATTACTGATGAAGTGGTACAGCGATTGGTACACAGTAGAAATGAGTGCTTCCGTATATAGAATGAAAAAAGTATGACAGTTTATTGAACCTTAGGAACTCCCTATTGCTTCATATTGATGTTTGGTTATTTTTATACATGGGTGCCAGACAGGGCCCTAGTTTTCATTTGTTTTCATTAGTGTACAGGCGAGTCAGTGCCAACAATGCACCTGTGCAATGATGTAAATGCTGGGTTTTACTACACAAAAAAGGAAAGGTGGCATTTTATTTGGTCATGATTGGACCAATGGCACTCTTGCTACTCAACTGGTCCCTTAAAATAATAGCACAATTGTTAAAGAACCAACATTTGACTAAGGGTTTCTCACTTGACTGACACTTGACAGCCATGATTATGCTACAAAATTATGGGTTTCCCCAAAAGTTTTTGTACTTCTTATATGACTTTTTATAATTTCTGTACATTACTTTATAAGCTAAGATATTGTGACTTTACAGCTGTTAGTAAAGAGTAACCTCCTGTTTGTGCTTTTAGATCTCCGGTATTTCAATCTCTGTTTGAGCTTCTGTAATGGAATGTCACCAACTATAAGCTCTGTCAGTGCAAGCTGTGTAATGAAAAGCTAGATGCCAGTGAACAGATAGGCTCTGTGTAGGTTGCAGGGGACATGTATAAAAAGTGCATGAACCCTCAAGGTTGTTTGCATGGATTACTGTGATCATATAGGGGGTCATTGTGGTAATGTGGTGGTGGTACCGCCAACAGGCTGGCGGTAAATACCGCTACATTATGGCATTGGTGGGTTGGCTGCAGCCAACCCACCAATTTACTATTCCGACCGCCATGGCGGTAGCAGCCGCGGGGCCGGAGATAACGATCTCCAGCCCGGCGGCCTCTATTGTACTGCCGGTGGCATTTTGAGCCTGCCTACCGCCATGATTTTCGGGGCATTCGCAATGCCATGAAACCTTGGTGATAGGCCCTACCAGTGAAAGGGAATTCCTTCCCTGTCACTGTTAGGAGACTCACCCACCCACCCAAACACTCCCCAGATGCCCCCACCCCCCTTCATCCACCTTCCCCCCTTCCAATCCACCACCCCCCATTCACGCATACTTGCAGACACGCACCATGAATACACACACTCATTCACATAGGGATACACGCATTCATTCATGCATGCATCCATTAATTCTCGCACACATCTGTACACACATTCACACTGACACGCAGACACGCATTCACATTTCCATTAATACACGCATTCTCACACATGCATACACCCACGCAAACAACACTACGCACACAGTCGCATTCACGCATACACTCACACATTCATGCACACAACCCCACACACACAAAACACCACCCACCCACCTCCCCTGTCGGAAACCCAACTTACCCGCATCCAGAGGGTCTTCCGGTGGGAAGCGGTATGGAGCGCTGCTACCGCCAGCAGCTCCCGCCAGCAGAACACCGCCAGCCAGGGCGTATTATTTTTCATAATACGGCTGGTGGCGATCTATTGGCGTGGGGCTGCTGGTGGTAGCAGCACCACCTTAACACCATCCGCCAGCATGGCAACCGCCGGATTTCTGCCCTTCTTCTGGCAGAAATCCGGCTGTGGTCATAATTTGGTGGACAGATGTTAGCCGTGGCGACGGTCTTTTGGTACCATCGCCGTGGCCGTAGGTGTCATTTACTGCCAATGTTGTAATGAGGGCAATAGTGTGTTTATTTTGGTTAGTTACATCCATTTATTTTAGATATCATATGTTTGTTCCAGGATAGAGATGAGAGAGAACCTGCCTGACAGGGATGCTAATTGATAGAACATTTTTGAGTTTTTTTCAAAAGTGGATAGGAATCCTAATAAATGAGGGAGGAACTGCAAGGAGAGTTCCTGCCTCTCCCTGCTCATTTGTCCCTTGGAGGTGTTACTGCAGGCTGCATTGTGTATTAGCTGAGTGGGAAGGTCTCACTCTCATTTGTGCCTTTGCCACAGGTTCTCCTGTCATGGCTTAACCAGCTGCACCCACTCTAACCACCAAGGGCCATATTTATACTTTTACACGCAAAACTGAGTTAGCGCAGCTTTGGGTGTAAAAGTATAGTGCCGGCTAGCACTATTTCTGGATGCCGGACCGGTGCCATATTTATGGAGTGGCGCTAGCTGGCGCTAATGCCCTGGCGCTAACCAGGTGGGGGAGGCGCAGGGGAAACCGGAGATTGTGTGCCGAATTATGGTGTTACACTGTTTAGAGGCAAAAAAATGCCTCTAAGCAGTGTAACGCCATTTCCTGTTGCACAAACCCCATGGATATGGCTCCTGTCTTAGTAAAGACAGAAGCCATGCCCAACACCCCAGTGGCCATGCCCAGGGGACAAATGTCCCAGCACCAAGCAGGGGGGCCGATTTGAGGGCCCCCGAGTGGGTAAAAAAAATATACTTACCAGGACTTACCTGGGATGGGTCTCCCATCCTGTGGTGTCCCTCTGGTGTGGGTTCAGGGTGTCCCTGGGGCTGAGGAAGGGCACCTGTAGGCTCTTTGCATGGTCTCTGACCATGGAAAAAGGCCCACAGGTCCCCTAATACCTGCCCATACCCAGGCCTTTAAAAATGGTGCTAAGCAGGCTTAGCACCATTATTTAAGGCCCCCATCCCAACCGTGCTTGAATTTAACACGGGGATAAATATGGCATTAAGGTCATATCGCCATTTTCCGGACCGGAACGTCTACCTTGCATCTCATTGACATAAGGTAGGTTTTCACGTCCAGAAAATGATGTTAACTCCGTACCTTTGACACTAGATGGGTCTAGCACCAAAGTATAAATATGGAGGTAGGTTTGTGTGGAATTAGTGTAAAAAAAAGTTGCTACTTCAGTGCAAACAGGGTATAAATAAGCCCCCAAGTCTAAGCAGCATTGGTTTCAGTCGGCCAGTCTGGAGCACATAAGCAACAGGCCACAAACTGCCTGAAATTGGATACAGAGATGGATCTCTCCAATCTATATCTAATCTTGAAAAAACTAGGATGAATACAGGAATTCAGATCAGGGTGTCAGGATTCTCACTGACTAATACCAGGACCCACACAGCACTGTGGGTGAAAATATTTGAGCTACAAGACCAGGATCCCTGATTTCTGGCTTCCACCATTGGTGGAGACAACCTGATCGATGCCCCTCAGCGAAAGCTGGAACTTGCATCAAAGAGCGGACAGGCTGCCATCTGAAGTCATCAACTGATCTCCCTGGTAACTAAGGGGATGGACACTGGACATGGCTCCAAACCCTTCTTGAGGTACTGAATGTCAACACCAGGGCAGTGTGCGCTCTACTGGCGACTAGAATGCAAAAACCCAGCACTCTCAAAACAACTTAATTCATGCATTGTGCTGATATGTTGTGGTTTAACCTTTTGCATTGCAGAGTTATTTTGAATGTGCTTACAAATACTGTTCCTTTGCAATGTATTGCTGCAGGCCCTCAGAGTGTGTTAGGGTGTGGTCCCTTTCCAGGGCCTTCCAGAGACTTTCCCTGCAGCATGCCTGGGTGTGGTTGTGGGCTGGGCCAAGACTCTATAAAAGGGAGCCAGCCCAACTCCAAGTGCTCACTATTCAGAGGTCCCGGTGCAGAGCAGCAGCTACTTCCTGAGCTCCTGTCCCGGTGGCCTATTTGATCTTCCAGGCCTCTGCCCTTCATCCTTCATTGGTGATCCTTGTTCTGGGCGGTAAGACTGTGGTTGGGCTGGCCCCCTCGACGCCGTTATTGAGAAATCTCATATTCTTGGGCCTAAGTCTTTATGATTAACAGATTACTTTGGGTATGTGAAATGTGCGCTTGAGTGTTTGTGGCATTTACATAGTGGCTTCCGAATCGGCGAGATGCGCAATTCGTTTTATGTTGACTTAACCCTGCTATTCGTTGCGCGCTACCATCTCTTGACATTTACATGGTGGTTTCTGAATCGGCAAGACGTGCGATTCGTTTCATGTTGATTTAATCCTGTTATTCATTGCGCGCTACCATTTCTTGACATTTACAAATCGGCAAAAATGCACGATTCTCTCCTCGAGCTTAATTCATGTTGTTCATTGTATGCCACCATTTTAAGACATTTATTTGGACGTATTCGACTTGACAAGTTGTGTGATTTATTATTTGAAATCCATATTGTGTTATTCAAGGTGCACAATCCTTCCATGGTGTTTACTATACATATATATATATATATATATATATATATATATATATATATATATATATATATATATAAAACAATCTGCAATGTGCGCAATTCGTGCTGAAACATTTCAAGAGAACACAAAAGGCCAGAGTTTCTAGATGCAATATTGTATGGTCCTAATATGCATTCTCAAAAAAAGGATTCATATGACTGGTTTAGAACTTATTCAGAATGTTTTCCTGATTCTCATGTAAAGGAAAGTACTTGAATTTGAAAGTTTCATTTAATCCATCTTGATTTCCTTACAGGTATCCGGCCATCTTGAAACTTAGTCATTTTAAGCCTAATTCTTAGGTTGTTCATGTTTTCAGAATGACAAAGCTTAGAGTCCTAGCCTAGTATTGATTTCATGAGATGTAATTTTGATATTGTGTGTTTTAACCTTTTTTCTTACTACAGGTCTCCTTCCCAGCTGTTCCCTTCCTAATCCCCTCTTCCCCTCTTGAACTCTCTTAGCCTCTGGGATTTATCTATCAGAGTCTTGGAGCTGTTCAGTGGTGGACGTGTTGGGAACGTGCGCAGACCCCGAGGATCTGGTGACTCTGAAACTGAATCTGCATTAAGGAAAGATGTCAATTCACTGAACAGAAGGAGTACCTAAACAGTGCCCGACAAGAAGAAAAGGAGACCACATCTTTGCCAGCACAACACAAAAGTGTGACCATGTGGAATGCTCTCTGTGAGAGGAGTTTTTCCCCCTGAGTGTGCCACGGACAAAATAGTGGAGTCTGTGTGGAGAAATGTTTAAATACCAGGATGGGTTTCCCCAAGAGACTGGAGTTCAACTTTAGGAGTTGTAACGAGGGCAGAGGCATATCACAGACAGCTCCTAATTATGGGAGCAAGTGAACCACTGAGTCTCCCTGAAGGGAGAACACTAGTACACAGGTACACAGGAACAGAAGGGCATCTGCTCGAAATGCCTTCCGGGTTCTAATCTTTTTCAATGTGCTGGGGCAGGAGGCAATTGTTACTGTTGTGTTAACCAGAAGGATTGCTAGGCAACTGGTATATAAAGGAGGAGTCGCGAAGCAGTTGTGACTCCCTCTGAAGTAAAATTGTGCCTCACTGTAATCATGTATTAGCTGTTTAAAGTCAATATGTCTTATTTTATTTATTATGAATATTTTTGTTAAAGGCTTTTTAGAAATGGGGTCTCTAGTTGACATTCAGTTTACACCTTGTCCAAATAGGAACCCTCACTCTAGTCTGGTTCAGGGAGTCACACACCGAAGATAACCCCTGTTCACCCCTTGATAGCTTGGCACAAGAAGTCAGGCAATGTGTAAAGTATTTGTACATACGCACACAGTACCACAGTGAAAACACAACAAACACAACTTTACACCAGTTTAGAAGAATAGTCATTATGCATCTAAATCAAAGAAGTTCAGAACAACACAAATACAACATACACAAGAAAAGACACAACTTTCCAAAGTAAAAAGAGTCTTAATCCATAAAATTTTATGATTATGTTGTTTTTGCACAAAGTACCTGGTTGGCGTGAAAAATAAAGCAGCAAGGGAGGCGTTGCATCAAAAAAGCAAGCAATGCATTGATAACTTACTTGCAAGTGAGGCCGTGCATTGATTCTTCCCCACTGGGTTGGTGATGCGTTGATTCTTTTCTCACAGGAGAATGATGTGTCGATTTCCAAACACAAAAAACTTGGGTCCGAGTGGTGAAGTTGAAGATTTGATGACCATGGATGATTCACGGAAAATTAAGACGCAGTGTGCGAAGGGTCCATGTTGATATCAGGCGATATATCGATTCGCCAGCCGAGAGGCAGGCACTGCATTGAATTTTCAGCAGCAGGTTGGGTGGTGCGTCCACTTTTCTCACATGCACACAGCAGTGTGTTGATTTTTCCCTGCAGGTTGCCAGCTCACAATCCAAGGGCCAGGGCACCACTTGGTAAGTCAGGGGTCTCAGAAAGAGAGCCCAGGTGATGGCAGATTAAGCCTTTCATGGCCCTCAGACTTCGTAACAGTAGGCAACCTCAGTCTAAACACTTGGTGACCCTTGGAAAGCAGGATGTAGAAAGCATAGTCCATTCCTTGCATTCCCAGGGCAGAAGAAGTAGCAGACCAGCACAGCAAAGAAACAGGCAGAATAGTAGGTCCTACTCAAGCATCCAGCTCTTCTCCCTGGCAGACTGTACACAATCCAGGAGTGTTCTAAAAGTGTGGGGTTTGGGTCCACTACTTATACTCATTTCTGCCTTTGAAGTAGCCAAACTTCAAAGGAAAGTCTTCATAGTGCACAAGACCTTGCCTCTCCCTGTCCTGGCCCTAGACACACTCCATGGGGTTAGAGAGTGCTTTGTGTAAGGACAGTCACAGCCATACTCAGGGACAGTGGAAGATCCTCCCTCAGCTCTAACCCAGGAAGACCCATCAGGATATGCAGGACACACCTCAGCTCACTTTGTGTGTCTAGCTAGAGTGAATTCACAAACAGCCCAACTGTCAGTCTGACCCATATGTGTATTCAACAGCCAGGCAGAGGCACTGAACGGTTACGCAAGAAAATGCCCACATTCTAAAAGTGGTATTTTCAAACTTACAATTTAAAAAACAACTTCACAAAACGATGCATTTTTAAGTTGTGAGTTCAGAGATCCCAAACTCCAAATCTCCATCTGCTCCCAATGGGAAACTGCACTTAAAAGATATTTCATGGAAATCCCCATGTTACCCTATGGGAGAGAGAGTCCTTGCAATAGTGAAAAATTAATTTAGCAGTATTTCACTATCAGGACATGTAAAAACACTAGTGTTTAAATACACTGCATCCTGCCCAGGGGGCTGCCTTCAGCCTACCTTAAGGGTGACTTACATGTAGTAAAAGGGAAGGTGTGGGCCTCAAACTGGCATTTTAAAACTACACACACAGACAATTCAGTGGCGGGAGTGGGACATGTTTACAGGGCTACTGATGTGGGTGCAAAATCAGTTCTGCAGACCAACTGGTAACATTTTGAATTACATGTCCTCTGCACCTCTAGTGCACTTTACTAGGGACTTACTAGTAAATTAGATGTGCCAATCATGGATAAAATCAATCATCAGCCCAATTTAGACAGAGACCACTTGCACTTTACCACTGGTCAGCAGTGATAAAGTGCTCAGAGTCCTAAAACTAGCAAAAACGCAGTTCAGCACAGGATCATAAAAAGAGGTCAGATGCCAAAAAGACAGAGGTAACCAGGCCAAGAGCTGAAAGGTCTAACAAGGATGTATGCTTTACCTTTAAATTATGAAAAGCTGATGACTAAATCTTTACACCAAACTGCATTGATTGGTACCAGTTTGTTACTGGAATGGGCAGGGAGTTATTTCTAGGTGTGTATTTTATGTCCCATAGGTACCCAAATTGACACACTACAATGCAGGTGACAGAAACAGACTAGTTTTATGGAGTTAGTTCCTTCCATGTTGAATACTTACTGTGAGTAGTTTGCACTCTGACTATCTGTGAGGCTCCCTTTAGAAGTGGTTACAAACTGTTATTTCTACCAAGACCTTATTACCCTTAAAATTGTATGTGTATATTAAGCTATGTGTTCATTTAAGTACTTTTCCTTTTTAAAAGTAAAATCACTGACTGAACAATGTTTTATTGAGTATCATTATATGCATTATTGTGATCTGACTGTCCAACCAACATCACCTGCCTACGAGAGCCATAGGCTATTCTGACATTGCTATCTTAAGTGGTAAGTGCCGTATAGATGTGCTTGGTCTTAGGTAAGAACAGTGTTGTGCGGACACTATGGCCTCGTTCAAAACAGTTGGAACTATTTATCTACCAGGTGTGCCTGGAGCCTGAGACAGTCCTCACAACAACCCTACATGATGGCAATTTGAACAGTTAATCTTTTACACTGTGTTTCATCTTCACGTGTACTTAAGAAAAATGGCAATAGTGTAATCATCAAGTGCAAAAAAGCATCCTTGCTAAATTACAGTTGTTTCTGCTATCTAGCCTGATTTTGTGCATGGTTTTTATGTTGGTGATAATGTGCAAAAACAGTTTCTCTTCATGTATTAATCAACCAAGAGCCACTGATATATATCTATGAAAGTGAAACAAGAAACAGCGCAGCATGCGCTTATCTTCTAATAGGTGCTATTGCTAAAGCGGGTGGAAGTAACAATTATATCTGTTCTAGCTGTGTAAACACAAGGAATCTATAAATACTCCTGATGTTATTTTATATACTGTAACATAAATAAAAGAGAATGGAGATTGCAGGAAATTCATTGTGTGGTGCTAATTGAAAGAAACGTAACTCGTTGTCAAGGATTTAAGATTCTGAAGAAACATGAACTCACAAAAAGCACCAAATTTACTAATGTTTTACAAACACAACTACTAAATTTCCTGTGCTGCATTATGCAAGGGGGAAACACATTGACAGGCCATTTCTACAAAGGTCGACATGCTGCTGTCATCTCATGCACTGGCACTCTACTGAGTAGTGGAGAAATGGTGTGTGTGTGTCTGGAATAAGATTTTAGCTTTAAGCATAATTTGTATACCTAGTCAAATGGAAGTAATCTGTGTACTGCAGCTCTGGTTTGGACCTGTCTTGCTAGCTTAGTAGAGTAGATTTTGCATCAAAACCTATGGGTGTTTTTGCTGATCTGCCCAAGTAACACTCCCTTGATGCAAACTACTGCAAAGCAGCACAAAGTGTTTTTGCATTGAGAAAAGAGCACCTTTCCAGTGCAATAAAATTATTGTGCTGGATAGTATAAGCCACGTGACACCCAGTTGCTTTGTGATGGCACAAAACCTTAGTAAATGTTAGCCAAAGTTTTTATGGTTAAATTCCAGTTTAATTGAAGTGTACACTAAAAGCTATTGCAATGACAGTGTTTACGATGTCATTAATTTGCAGAAGAGCTTATACAGACTTCATGAAGGATTTAACACAATTTAACAAGAACTTCATATACAAATCGAAACACATCATTGTGAAGACTGCGATATAATAAACTAATAAATGAATTGGACCTGCCTACTTCAGCCACTGCCTCAACTTCCGCAATCCCCCCAGTCAACTGTGCTCAGTCTCATTCCACCTCGCAAAAAAAACATTGAGGAAGTCTAACCAATCTTTCGTGGTTACCTTTATTTCTCCTTGGTCTTCTATAGTTCCTCTACCTTCCTTCCCCGTTGTTCACTGTTTATTGCCATGACCTGCCACTCAGTGCTTCATAAATGCTCCACTATCTCTGGCTGTGGTTTCTTCCCCTGGGTATTTGCCTTTGAAATCCTACTTCAGTTCCTAGAAATCTGCACAGTTTCCTGGAGTCCTTTTCCATCTTTTGAAATGCTGCCCCATCTCCTGGAAATCTGGTACTTCAACCTTTCTCTGTCACCTGAAATCCACCTCCACGAACCATGCTCCATCCCATATGGAATATTCCTCAACTACTCCAGACGTTCTTCCTGCTTAGAAGTGACCTTGAATTTGGGGCATTATGTCGGATAGTTCAGTCATAAATGTTTCATTTTACAATTTTAATAGATCCTATTGAAACCATACCTTCAGCCTGCAGATGGGCCTCCATTAAACTATCATTTTTTTCCCCATGGTTCTCGGTTGAGTTCTAGGCATACAGATTTCGAGTAAGGCAGGCAGAAAGAAAACAATGTCTGAATTACTCTCCTAGTTAGTTACATGTTTTCAAATTTTAACCTAAATGCTATTTCGATTGTCTTCCTTTAGCTAAGACCGGCTATTGCTGTAGTGTGATTCAGGAAGCTTCTAACTTAGCATCAGTTATTTTCCAAAATGTCAGGGATCTTATTCGATTTTCCTCTTTTACCAATACTGTACCCTCCAAACCTACCCCAAGAACTGTGTAACCAATTGTCCTCCTACTCTACTTCATAATAAGGTCCAGGTACTATATAAACAAAATAATCTGAACTAGCAAAGGTACTATAGTAGTTTCTCTTTGGAGCAGCATGTAAAGCTTACATCCAACCTTACCTCTCGACTTTTGTTGTCCATCATATCAGACTCCTTAGTCATGTTATACACCCATAAGAGTCCAACGTGAAAAAGTAGAGGTGGTGTCCCCTGACATCAGAATTGACTTAGAGCACTTTTCTCAATCAGGCATTGTCTCAAAGAACTGGAAGAAAAATATTGTTAATTTATGCCTCATCCCGATTCCTCATTTATAGACCCATCTCTTTTACCTTTCATGCCAAGGTCAGGGAAAAATAAATGGCAAAGTAACTTTCTAAGCAGCTTAAGCTTATCCTTTTGGAAATATCCATAACTGATGTCTGTCTTGGGATGGGTGCTGAGACAGCTCTGGTCTGTGTCTTGAATTATTTGAAAATGAGTCATGAAGAAGGGCGACCTGCTTGCCTTATTTGTATTGACCTTTCAGCAGGCTTTCAAATGATTAATCATTTTATCTTCATCAATTGTTTTGCAGTGCTTAGCCTGCTGTTTGACCTTTCTGTCCTGATGTAGCCAATCTTTATTGAAGGGCTCTCTCAGAATCAAATCTAATGATATGAGCTGCAGGACCCCCAGTGTTCTTGCCTATCCCAATATTCTGTTATATCTAAATTAGACTGCTATTCAACATCATTTGCTTGTTTAGACTGGAATGTCTTCTGCTGCTGATATGCAGCATAACTTTAGACTAGTCTCTCCATTCAGGAAATTCAGTCATCCCTCTAACATTGGATGAGCAGCAATATGCTCACACTTAATGCATACAAAACAAAGGTCTGTGGTCTGGCCTACATTTGGAATGTTACCTTTTGGGTTAGCAAGTTGCCCACCACCAGCAGTTGTGGTAAAAAAAAAAGTTAGGCTTTAAATTTCATAAAGAATTCGTCTGGGACCCTCACATTATGCCAATCCTTTTCCCAACTGAAACTTTAAAGGAAAACTCTGGAATATTCATCAATGGTGTGCTTGGTACCATCTGTCTTTAAAAACTGGACTACGGCAATACATGCTATCTAGTCTTTCCCCATAAATTACTGGTAAGATTACAGTTGATTCAAATAATGGTTCTCACATTGGTTTCAGACATGTGCAAGTTTGACCACATCACACTGAGCCAGGCCAAAACTACCCGTAGAACACCTGTAGAACAAAGACTCAGCTTCCAGTACTTTTGGATAACTCACTGAGCCATACATGGCATGGGAGCTCCTGCAATGATGGCCTGTACTGAAAAGTATGCCCCAGCCCACAGTCGTGGCTCGCTGGGCACGGAAGGGGCGGGGCGGCATGTGGAGGTCGGGTTGGAGGGAAAAAAAATCAATTTGTTTTTTTTTAAACACTTACCTCCATGCCACCACACCGCTCCACGCCTCTGTCTCCTCTGCTTCATTGCTGCAGGCACAGGCTCCCAGCCTCCCCTGTGACCAATCCTAACACTGCTCAGAGCAGAGTCAGGATTGGCTGGGAGCGCCCAGCCAGGGTACTCCCAGTCAGACTGGTAGCCTGTGCATGCTCTCTCCAGCCCGTCAACTGTGTTGCTGGGCTAGAGAGAGCCTACTGCGCATGTGTGTTTTGCTGGCCAGAGACGGCTGGCCAAACACATGTGCGCTCTGAGTGGGAGTGCACAGCTCGTCACCCCTATGGCCCGCCCTATACAAGAAAACAATTATAAAACTTGGTTTATTATTGTTTTCTTGTAAAGGTTTTGCAGCTGCCGCTGCTGGCAGGAGGGGGCAACGCTCCTCTGCCCCAATGGAGGTTCTACCACTGTATATATATATAGATATATAGCAAGACCTTGGTGGTCAAAAAGCGTTGGGTGTTTGCAGTATTTCACGTAATAAAGAATAGGATGAATCATATCCTGGGAGTGCTGTGTTCCTGACTTGTTTGTCAATTGTGAAAAATTATACTACAGGGAAATGGTCCATCTCTGACGTGAGCACCAGCTGTCGGGCACGCTGAGACGAGACCAATTTGTGTTTATATATATGTGTATGTGTGTGTGTGTGTGTGAAAAATGGAGCAGGTGAGCACAAGGGGTCAGGGTGCGGGGTCCTGAAGGACTCAGTTGTTGGCTGTTGGTAATAGGTTTTTGAACAACCTACACATACTATATGTCTCTCTGGCCAGAAGAAATTTGTAAATTGACCTTCAGTGTAAATGCAGACTGATGGAAAATGGGTTGCCTTCTTCATTTCTCACTTACATTTAGTAGATTTCTATAATTAATGTATTTTGGAATCATTGAGCAATGTACACAAATAATCTTTTGCTGAACTGAGAATGTTCTCCAGTGTTAGAAAATGCACCCATGACTTTCATATGTATTTCCAGCTCAAACTGCAAGCAAGTTGAAACCGTAAAAATATAAAGACAATGATCACCATGCTGAAGAAGATATGCTTATTAAAATTATTAATGAGTGTTATGCATTATTAAGTAACCAAGAGAAATACTGAAATGAAAAGTCCATAGAAATTAATGTGCAAGTTTGAAAATGTGACCACAAAGAGTGACTGCCAATGTCCAAGAAATATACTAAAAATGGCTAGAAATATGAAAAATAATGAAAAAGAACATAACAAATTTAGTAATATGTCATAATGAGATGTATAACATATGTTTTGCATTACATCATAGAGCTAACAGATGAAGTTGTGGCCTAGTTTTGCCAAACCTCATGCCGAAGCAGAATGAACGCACACTGTACTGAAGTTGGGACATGAACTATCCTTGAACCACTACTGTTAACGTTAGCTTAGCTAGAATTTTCTGCAATGTACCGACGGACAGGAGATGAGGGAATCAAGTTGATACAATTATGTGTAGAGTAGACTGGATGTACTTTCCCAGGACTTGAACAATAGAGACACTGACTAGAGAGGAAGATGCAACATTTTCGATACCTGATGAGCAGGATGATGAGGACATTGTACAGTGAACCAATCAACGAACTATGAACGGCAAAATGTTAGAATTCATAAATTTGCAAAAATAATATTATTGGTAGAGTCATAACTGGTGATTAGTATACCAATTAGGAATTAGGGGGATGGGCTGAGAAACTCTAACAAAAAGTCATGACAAGGGGCTAAAACTTCAGATGTGAGGGGAGATTTGATGACCTCAGAAGACACGTTATTAGATCCTGTCATTGGGCTTATGTGCTTGATAGCCTGATGTGTTGCTGATCGATTGATGGCCTGAAGACGAAGACTGACTTTGTTGCTGATCCCTTCTGTGGATACGTAGCTATGACAATGTGAGTGATTAACTTTTGTGTTTTTTCTTCTAGGTACCAACTGAGCTGTTTTATAGTTTTTTCTTAGCTAGATGTTTTTTTCCAAATTCATGTTTTAAATTGTTTTTGGCATGAAGTCCCAAATGCTAATGCTAATCTGGGTTAGGTAAGAGTTACCTTGGGTGATGCTGACAGTGACAAATGATTGACAAACTGATTGCTGAACTCTGATATTAATGTTGACATATTCATCTTTGTTAATGTTGAAGCTTTAGAGCAAATGTTTTCTCAAGTTATGATTAGATTATGTTATTGGTGGTCACTGCTGAACTAAGATTGAGCTGAATGAATAAAGTTTGAATTACCATTATGCCTTAGTATTGTAACAAATAGGGAAATAACACTGTTAAAACATATATTGAGTTGTGGTTATTCATGGATTGTTGATGAAATTATCAGTTTGATTATTGTTTTTCATTAGTGGTTATTGATTACTGATATACACTGGTCACTACATGGCTGGGATACTCCATGCGATTCAAAAGGTCCATCGGCCTATACGCGTCCCCTTGTAAGTTGACTTACTGAGGACCAGGCACGTTAACAGTTTTGTGGTAGCAGCTTGATGGTTAGTTTCTTTGTAAAGCTAGTTATGTGGTGATTAGTGGTTATGATAGTAGTTTGAGTTAGGGTTGGTTGTTTATTTTTTGATATTTTAATTTTGTTTTTCTGAAATGGCAATTGTAGCAAAGATGATGTCCCCTTAAGCCCAGAAATGACTTTCCCAGATCCTGGATCCTGCTAGTAGAGTTGGGTATGTTCTTGGCATTCTTGTGATAGTGTGAAAGTGGTAGGTTGCGCTTTCAAAGGATTATGCAAATCACTGGTGAATTGTAACGTATGAGAGGTAAAAGTAGGGAGTCTGCGTACTCCAGTTGAGGTGTAGTAGGAGTGTACTCCGCAGTATGAGAGTAGGGAACTCGTTGTAGTTCATATGTGTGTGGCGCTTTGTGCTAAAAAATTGTCCACATGGTTGTTGGTGATGTATGGATCCTGCGTGGTCTAAGACTCCAGAGTATATTGACAAGTGTAGGAGACACTTGGTAATATGTTGTAATCTATCTGGTTTAGTAGGTTGATCGGGCGTGGTCAACAAGTCGATGTGTAAGTTAAGTGAGTAAGGAAAATGTTCGACTGAGATTTGGCAAGTCTTATGCGCACCAGGACAGACCCATTGATCAGTTGAGAGTAAAATTCACGGGTCGAATTTTGCTTACGAATGTGGGAGACTGAGAAAGAGGAATAGCTGTATAAGCAAAAGGGCCATCAGTGAAAATCATAAGGTCTCTGAAGCGATTGTGTACCTTCCTGTAGTAAACCAGCGGATTTTTTTGGGGTTAGTGCTCGCAATAATTTTGCATTCGTTTTGCGTGAATTGAAGGTCAGGAGGACAAGCCACAAGACTTTGTCAGCTGCAGTGTGTGAGTGTGACATCAGAGTGAGCCGCGCTGGGATAGGTTGGCTAGGTAGAAGAGTTGCAACCAGATTGGCAGTCTTCTGCAAGAGGCAATTGGTTGAGAAAGCGGGTGAAAGGAATCTTGGGAGTAAAAGTAATTTCCTTATTGAATCAAATACACAAAAGATGATGTTTTTTCTAAGCGTTCAGGAGTGCCATGAAGAGCGATTCTTACATTAAGGTGACAGTTGGGGAGCCGACCACACCGGAAAATTCTCCGGCATTTACTATAATGGAGGAGTGAGGAGTCGGGCCATGTCTTTGGTTAAAGCAGTGGTGCAAATTGACTGAGAAACAGGGAGCTTTAGCATTTCCAGAGCATGGAACGTTTAATTTGAGAATTTTGGACAGTTACAAATGACATTCAATGAGACAAAGGGGGTTATTCTAACTTTGGAGAAGGTGTTAATCCGTCCCAAAAGTGACGGAAAAGTGACGGATTTACCACCAGCCGTATTACGAGTCCATTATATCCTATGGAACTCGTAATACGGCTGGTGGTATATCCGTCACTTTACCGTCACTTTTGGGACGGATTAACACTCCTCCAAAGTTAGAATAACCCCCAAAGTCTCTTCCGAGACGGCACAGTTTGAGGCATTAGTGGTTTGGGGGATCATAACGAGACAGCAGCAAGAAATGAAATTCCAGAGGAGAATAAGAAAGGTAGAGAAGTCTTTAGCAGAGGCGAGATGGTATTGGGAACAGAAGAAGTGGAGAATGGAGACATTACAGAGTGTTAATTTGTTTACAGCTATCACAGAGGAAGATGAGTCAGAAGAGAAAGAGGAGACTGGTAAGAGTGATAAAAGTTCGTCAGGGGGTAAGAAGAAGAAAAAGTCTTACGTGGAAGGATAAGATTCAGATGTTGAGGATCTTATTACTCAGATATTGAGGGATCGACATCCGCCATATGTGGCGCATGATGGGGGTCCAAATACTAATTCTGTTACAACTGCCCCAGCACAGGCATTGGGGATAGTGGGACCAGTGCAAACAGATAATGGAAAAGTACAAGGGGTGCAGAGTACTCCAAATGCAGTGACTACTTCGGTAGTCTAAGCACAAATGCATCCACCACCGACACAGAGAGTGTATCTAGAAGTACCGATTCTTGAAGCAACCTCGAACTTAGTGGTTCCTTTGGAGCAAGTGGTTCCTAGGCCAATGCTAGTTCAGACAGAGCCGACTACAATGTTATTGTCTCAGGCACAGCCACAGGGTTTGCCGAAGTTTACACCATTGACAGGGACACAGTCAGATGTGACACCAGTGTTGAATCAGAGTATGGGAGCAGCCCTTCGACAGAATACGGGTGCCAGGGCAGCACTAGATGCAATATCGTTGCCAATGACTGTTGGTCCAGTGGTACCATTGTTTGCACAAAAGAAGCCATATGCAAAACAGGGTGAAATGTCACAGAGCCTTGGGAGGAGGGGAGTAAGAGACCATGTGCAAGTAATGTCATTTATGACAGACCTTTGATGGATCTAGGCCATTAATGGATCTTAGTCCATTTGCTGCGCTTCCAGATGCCGTAAATGGTCCGAGTGTATGTCAGAGCTTGAAGCTTCTGACACCACAAATCCCGGGAGCAACGGTAAAACAGGTGTCATTGCCAAATGCAAGTAATATCTCATTGCAGGGATTAACAGCACAGCAGTTAAGCGAGTGGTTAGAATACCCCTCATAATACATCCAGAGGTGAGGAGCAGATTGATCGTGTGAGACTGGCTACAGAGATAACAGAACTAGTCGAGGGATCGATGGGAGTGAACAGGTTAGAATCCTACACAGAAGAAGTGCTGAGATATTTGTGTCTGAGGATTATGAGAGAAGTGTGCAAGATACATCAGAAATTGGCAGACTTGGCAGATAAACATGATATAGAAATTGAGAAAACAAAGCATTTGAAAAGGAGCTACAGATTAGATTTTGAGGCAAAGGATTTTGAACACATGAGGTCAGCAAGTATGAAGGTGTATCTCAAGGAACTATTGCAGAGTGCTCAGATTTGGGGAGCTTTAGAGAAGTGGGAAGGCAGTTGGTCAAAGAAGAAGGATAAACAGAAATGTGATTCACAAGAAGGGTCCGAAAGTGTGCAGAAAGAAAAGGATCTAGTAAAGATCTTACCGATGAGAGAAATTCCAGGAGGGCAGTTTGTTCATGTTTCCTGGCACAGGAGTGATGTTCTGTCACTCACAAATGATTATCCAAAACTAAGAGAGAAGCCAGTTGAGTGGTACCAGCAGACAGATAGATTTGTGAAGCTTTCCAAATGTCTGTGGGAAGGCTTGAATACTCTATTGGAGATAGTGGTTCTAGCTGATTTGTCGGTTGAGTGCAAGAGAGCAGTGGATTGGCCGACAAGTGAACCAGAAAGGGATAGAGTTACAGGTGCACCATCACTTGAAGTGATGAAACATTATTATAAGGTGATCGAGTTCTTGAAGACGAAAATATTGCCTAAAAGTATTGACTGGCAGAGAACTGACAGGATAGTTCAGGAAGTAAAGGAGTCGATAGATACCTATTATGAGAGATTGTTGAAAGTGTTCAACGAGTACAGTGGCAAAGAAGCAACCGAGCCAAAGGACATGTTGCACTTTGTGTTCAGGTTCGTGGAAGGATTGAGACCTGAAATAGGTCAGATGATTAAGAGTAATTTGATTTGTTGGCAAGCGAAGACAATTGATGAGGTGTTGCAGTATAAAAAATACTGTAGTGATGAGACTGAGTTGAAGCAGAAGAAGATGAAGGAGAAGGCAATGGTAATGCAGATTAAAGCAGTTCAAACAGGTGTGCAAGGAGCTCTAGTTCAGCAGATACCGCAGCAACAGGGAACTGTTATGTTCCAACCTCAGATGAGAGGTATGAGTCATGGAGTCAATATGAATCGTGGACCGGATTTGAGTACTGCAGTGGTTCAGAATGATGTGCAAGGGATGAAAAAGATGTTACAGCCCGCCTGTGCGGAAACGTGGGACACTGGAAGATGGAGTGTCCGTTGATGGTGCAGAATGGTGTTGTTCAGCAAAGTAGTGATGTCAATACATTTCAAACTGTAAAAGTCCCTAGGATGAGAAGACTGAATCCAAATTTTCAGAATAACATGAATCAAGTGAAGAATTTTCAACCCATACAACAGGTGCAAATGCCTCGTGCACAATTGACACAGTTGCAACCAATACAGCAGCAGGTTACCATGGTACCTAGACAACAAATGCAGATACCTCAAGCCCCGATGGAACAGCAACAGCTGATGCTTACTCAGCAGGTCACAGGTCAGAGACAAGACAGAAGTAGTGACACAGTGCACCATTCCCATTACATAGTGAGAATGAAATAAACAATGAATGGATGAGTGCCAGTTCAGGTGAGGAGCCCTGTATGTTTGCAGCTTCATTAGAAGTAGATCAGTGAGGATCTTTTGTAAAGGGAAAGGTGATGGGTTATAGGGTCTCATTCTTGGTGGACACAGGAACTACACGCTCTACAGTGAGAAGTGCAGAAGTTCTGAACTTACCTCTATCAGGCAGAACAGTTCAGGTTGTAGGAGTAGCAAACAGACAGTTGACAAATCCAATCACAAATCCAGTACAGGTGGATATTGGCAACTTCTAGGGACTGCACAAGTTTGTAGTCTGTTTCGAGTCCAGTAACCCGTTTGGGAAGGGACTTATTGTGCAAAACCAGATGTTCGATTAATTGTTCAACTGCTGGAATAGCGGTGCAGACAATTAGTGATGATGAGGAAGAAACAGACTCCTGAAACTGAGAATTAAAGCATTAATGGAGACTACCCATTGATTGAGTTTTTCCCAATGTTCACTGTGAAAGAACTGCATGCAGATTTGCAGGGAACAGTACAGGAAAATGTGTGGGATCTGACAGGCAAGGAAGTAGGTCTGATTAAGGGTGTGGAGCCGAACAAAGTTACCTTGAAGCCGTATGTAGTGTTCCTGCAGCTTCCACAGTATAATATGGCACAGGATGTTATGCTAAATGTGGCGCAGATAAATATTTTCTGAAACAAGGGGTTTTGAAAGAAGTGTTGAGCAGTCCATGTAATTCACTGATAATGGGCATAAAGAAGCCATGTGGAAAAGTGTGCATTGTTCAAGACTTGCGAAAGTGAATGACATGGTGGTCAAGTGTTGCCCCGTAGTGCCAAGTCCAGCAGTAATAATGTTCCAGATTCCATGCGATGCAGAGAGGTTCACAGTGGTTGACATTTTACAAGCTTTCTTTTCTGTGCCTCTACATGAGGATAGTCAGTTTCTTTTTAGTTTCAAATTTCTGGAAAAAGTCTACAGCTGGTGCAGACTTCCTCAAGGGTACACGGAGTCACCGTCTCTGTTCAATCAGATTCTGAAAAAGAATTCAGAGTCATTGGAACTACCGTACCAATCGACTCTAGTACAGTACATTGATGACCTATTGATTGCTGCAAGAACGAGGGACGAGTGTAAGTACGAATTGATTGCCCTGTTGAATCATTTGGGAAAAGGTGGACATAAGGTGTCACCTTTGAAATTGCAGTACTGTCAGAAGTCAGTGAAATATTTGGGTCACCAGATTGAGAAAGGGTCAAGGAGAATATCTAGAGAGAGGATTACAGTGATTTTGCAGAGAAGTCCACCGACTTCACAGAGAGATGTCAGAATGTTTCTGGGAATGGTAGGCTATTGTCGTCAGTGTATTTCAAATTTTGCTGAGATTGCCAAACCATTACAGCAGCTGACACACAAGGATGTCACAGACCACATTACGCTAGATAAAGATCAGATGAAAGCGTTTACTGAGTTGAGAGTTTGTGCAGAGCTCCAGCGTTGGGAATGCCTGATTACACAAAACCATTTACATTGTTTTGTCATGAACGTGATGCATGTTCTCTGTCTGTCTTGACACAGGTCCATGGAGGTGCTTATCGCCCAGTAGCCTATTTTTTAGCTACCTTGGACCCAGTTGCAGCAGCCTTACCAGGTTGTTTTCATGCCGTTGCCGCAGTTGGTTAAAGTCTTTCTCAATGTGAGGGAGTAGTGATGGGATACCCTTTAGCGGTAATGACTCCTCACTCTGTTGAGATTTTACTGACAAGGACAAAAACACAGTGTTTGACTGGTGCCAGACTGATGAGGAATGAGTTGAGCATTCTAGGTGCTCTAAATGTAACATTGAAAAGATGTACAGTGCTGAACCCGGCAACATTACTTCGAAGTGACATTGTTGAAATTGAAAAAGAAGAAATTGAGCATGATTGACTTGAGGTAACTGAACTGTGTACCAAACCAAGGCCTGATATCAGAGATACTCGATTGGAAGAGAATGACCAAATTGTCTTTGTTGATGACTTATGTATCAGAGATGGTACAGGGACATTGAGAGCGGGATATGGTGTGTGCACAATTACAGGTACTTTAGAAACTTCCTGGCTTCGAGGAGTGTATTCTGCACAAGTGGCAGAATTGATAGCTCTTACTAGAGCATGCCATGTTTCTGCTAGATTGAGAGTCACTATCTACATGGATAGTCAATATGGATTTGGAATTGTTCATGATTTTGGTCAATTGTGGTCGCAAAGAGTTTTCCTGACCTCTACTGGTTCACCAGTGAGAAATGCCCGCAGAATAAAAGAATTGTTGTTTGCATACAGTTACCTGAAGAAATTGCTGTGGTGAAATGCAGTGGTCATCTAAAGACACAGGATTACATCTCATTGGAAAATGGATATGCGGATAAAGTCGCAAGGTTTTGTGCATTGAATAGTATATCGTTCAAAGACAATTGGGAATTGATGTCAGAGGAAGAATATACCTGTACAAGTTTTGCATTGAAAGTGATCGATACTTTGGAAGAGTTGAAAACATTGCAGAGTAACGTTGACAAGGAAGAGAAACGACTCTGGGTAAAATTTAAATGTGTCCAAAGACCTGATGAGATGTGGGTCTCAGAGGAGGGCCAGATGGTTTTGTCAAATAGCTTATTGTCGCAAATGGCCCGCTATTATCACAGACAGGCACACATTGGGAGGGATGCCATGGTTCAGTTGTTCAAAATAGACTGATTCGTTTTTAGGTTTAGGCAGGCGGCAGAAGCAGTATGCCATCGCTGTATAATTTGTCAGCAGCTAAACGTGGGAAAAGGGATAGTGGTGAATTTGAGCCACACTGGGAGAGCAGGAGGATCATTCAGCAGAATGCAACTGGATTTCATTGATATGCCTACGTGCGGAGGTTTGAAGTATGTGTTGGTGATTGTGTGTGTTTTTAGTCACTGGATTGAAGCATACCCTACACAAATGAATGACAGTCTCACAGTAGCAAAGCTGTTACTCAGGGAGTTGATTCCAAGTTTGGGGTTTCCGAGCTCTTTAGAATCGGTTAGGGGAACTCACTTCAATAACAAGGTGATTAAACTCTTATGTGCAGCACTAAACATCGAGCAGAAGTTGCATTGTAGCTAACGCCCTGAAGCATCAGGATTAGTGGAACAGATGAATGGTACCTTGAAATCAAGAATTGCAAAGATGTGCACAGTCACCAACCTGAAATGGCCAGATGCATTACCTTTGGTGTTGATGTCGATGAGAAACACACCCGACAGGAAGACAGGGCTATTGCCCCATGAGATCCTCATGGATAGAGCAATGAGATTGCCAGCAGTTCCATCCAATGCACTTTTGAATATTAGAGATGATATGGTGTTGGACTACTGCAAGGGTCCGGTTGAAGTGGTTTGCTCTTTCTCTCAGCAGTTGCAGGCCACTACCCTGCCATCCATCCATGATCCAGGGCTCAATCTGAGAGCTGATGACTCGGTCGTTGTCAGAAACATGTTCGCAAGACGTGTTTGGAGCCACGGTGGAGAGGCCGGAATCAAGTGGTCTTAACGACAACGACAGCAGTGAAGTGTACAGGACTTCCGGACTGGATACATGTGAGCCATACAAAGAGAGTGGTGTGTCCACAGGAGCATGAAGAAGCGTTGTTGATAGCACCAACAACAGCGAAACAGTTTGCCGCACCTGAACCGGAAAAGGAGCCAAGAGAGCCTGAAGTTGAACAAGAGCTTGTGGAAGATGGTTTAATTACCCCTGTAAGAGACGAAGGAGAAGAATTACAGGAGGGTGCGGAAGAATCAATCTCTATGGATACAGCAGGAGAGCCTAGCTCAGTAGAGGTTCTCCCAGAAGCAGACAGTGCTGAAAAGCAAACAGAGCAAGTACCAAACCAAGAGGGGGAAAGAGTTGAGATGGATCAAAGTCAATGTGATCTAACTTCTCCTGAGCCCATTGCAGGTCCATCAAGAGAAAACATCATAGAGAAAGAAAAGGAGAAGAGTCCAATCCTGAGAAGAATATTGACAGAAGGATCGAGGAAAGGAGATAACTGGCCTGAATCACCGATAGGGAAGAAAAAGGAATTGGTCATAAATGAAACAATAGAGGAAGAAGTAGACACTACAAGGAAAGAATAATTGAGTGAAGGAGAACTAAGTGGTGATCGAAAGTTGAAAGGAAAAAGAATAGCAAGTCAACGATACGCAGGTCTTGAATGGGCATATGCAACTACCAATGAATGGCAACACAAGTTCATGCCCTTTTGTTTTGATAGAGAAGTTCCGAGTCAGTAATTTGATGTAACCTGAAGGTGATCAGGAAGCTGAATTGTTGAGCTAATCTGGAGAAACCATAAAAGAGTAAAGTAAGCTGGAAGAGAGGTTGATGACCTAATCTGACATTGAAAACCGGATGTGACAAGCTGCTAATCTGCTTTGACAAAAGAAAAAGGGTTCCTGAGTGTGAAATTGAACTGCAAAAGAAGAATGTTTCCTTTACTGCACTTCATACAAGAGTTATTTCTTCTTTCCAATTCTTTACAGATCATGGCTGAGTTAAATAATCAAGTTAGAAATTGTAGGTGCTGTAGATATATGAGTGTTGTATTGGCAATTATGTGTGGAATATTGTTTATAATAGTAAGGGTGAGAATGTCTGTAATGGATGTGAGGGAGGGGAATAATATACCTGCTTTTGAGACTACTACACTAACAGCTCTGGAGAAGGCCAACTTAGATGAGAAATATTTGCATGATTATTCTAATGCACAATGAGAGACTTCTTCTAATGTTTTCTATTGTTTGTTGAGTAAGTATGTTGGAACGATGGATGCGAGGGATTGGCTTGTCTGGATGCAAATTTCTTCATCAATAGAAGAAGGAGTCACGTACCACAGCTTGCCTTTAACCTACGGAATAGGTTGTAGTCTGCTACTAACAAGGTTCTATAATCAGGAGTATATACAGTATTTTTATTCCAATCATGATATTGTGTTTTCATTTGTTCCTATTATTAGGTATTTGAGTAAGGTAGCTAAGGAGCATGATATAGTACTAGTTAGAGGATTCTTTGAGCCTGCACTAACATTTGGGACAGCCTACGCGCATAAAGATAATTTGACATGCTTGCTTACACCTTTAGAAAAGAGCTTTATAGGGCATACTGATGATAGAAGAAAGGCATTGAAGGAGAAATTAGAAAAAGGGTTAGAGAAAAGAACTTACAAGAATTATTATGCTTACACTGCAATTAAGACGCAAGGGAAATTAGCATTAGATGCATTACATGTAGGGAAGCTTTGTATATATAGGCCAAAGTCATGCACTGACACTTTATTTGTGGGAACGAGTGAATGCAGGCATGTGTTTTTGTTTCAGAGTAAGTGGACTTTTCTGTTAAATGGTGAGGACCATGCGATTCCTGGAATCTATTATACATGTGGACTTAGGGCCGTAGTTATACTCCGTTTGCGCCGAATTTGCGTCGTTTTTTTCGACGCAAATTCGACGCTAAACTAACGCCAACTAACGCCATATTTATACTATGGCGTTAGAGGCGTATAGCGCCAAAGTTCCCGGAATGTGCGTCATTTTTTAGCGTGAACCCCTTCCTTGCGTTAATGATATGCAAGGGAGGCGTTCCCGTCTAAAAAATGACTCCCAGGCCTTTACGTGGTATTTATACTCCCGGGCAAAAGAGACGCCCAGGAGTGGGCGTGGCTAAAAACGGCGCATTTGCGCCGCTTTTTAACGCCTGGGTCAGGCATGGCGTTAAGGGACAAGTGGGCTCAAAATGAGCCCAGAGTGCCCTCCCCTGCCCCCAGGGACCCCCCCTGCCACCCTTGCCCACCCCAGGAGGACACCCAAGGCTGGAGGGACCCACCCCAGGGACATTCAGGTAAGTTCAGGTAAGTATATATATTTTTTTTTTAATAATTTTTTTTGGCATAGGGGGGCCTGATTTGTGCCCCCCTACATGCCACTATGCCCAATGACCATGCCCAGGGGACAGAAGTCCCCTGGGCATGGCCATTGGGCAAGGGGGCATGACTCCTATCTTTACAATGATAGGAGTCATGTTGATGGGGGATGGGCGTCGTTAAAAAATGGCGCAAGTCGGGTTAAGACGATTTTTTTGCCTCAACCTGACTTGCCCCATTTTAAGACGCCCTAACGTCATTTTTGCCCAACGCCGGCGCTGCCTGGTCTACGTGTTTTTTTTCCACGCACACCAGGCAGCGCCGGTCTGCTTGCGCCGGCTAACGCCATTCCATAAATACGGCGCCCGCATGGCGCTTCAGAATGGCGTTAGACGGCGCAAAATTTTTTGGCGCTAAACTGCGTTAGCGCAGTTTAGCGTCAAAAAGTATAAATATGGGCCTTAATGCTTATTACCATCTTCCAAGAGGATGGTATGGGACATGTTTTTTGGGGATAGTTTTCCCAAAGATTTATCAGATAGATGACCTAAAGAAGTTACTGAAATTGACAGAATTACATCATAAGCGACAGAGGAGGGAAACCTCTTCTGCAGTTGTGGGAGATATCTTTGGTGCAGTGATTCCTTCAGGAGGAGTCATTCTGAATTCAATCAAGATACGAAAGTTGTCTACCATTGTGGATAACATGCTGACAAATTTTACAGGATCAATACTCCTGATAGATACTGAATTAGCTGCGGATAGAGCTATGACGCTTCAAAATAGGCTTGCTTTAGACATTATTTAGTGAAAGACGGCGGAGTCTGTAAGATGATTAACGCTAGGCTTTGCTGTTCTTATATCCCGAACAGTGATAAGGAGATACGAGATTTGCTCACTAATTTGACTAACTCAAGTAAGGATTAGAAGGCATTGGAAGAACCAGGTGTTTAGGAAAAGGTTCGAAAAGGATTTGTTTCAGTGGGAAACTGGCTTAGTAGCATTTGGAATGTGGTATTATTAAAAATCATACAAGGAATATTAATTGTGATTGCTTGCATATTAAGATTGTGGGGTTCATGCAAATTATGTCAAAAGATCAAATTAAAAAGAGCTAAGGTATTCAGGAGGGAAGAACAAAACAGGGAAAGAATCTATAGAGAAGATTTGAGAAGAAGACAAAACACTGAGGAGATTGAGCTATACAAATGTTGATGGTGAAGTAGTGTGATGACATATTTAGTAATCAGAGGAGGGATTGCTGAAGCGGATATGATAATTAAAATTATTAATGAGTGTTATGCATTATTAAGTAACCAAGAGAAATACTGAAATTAAAAGTCCATAGAAATTAATGTGCACGTTTGAAAATGTGACCACGAAGAGTGGCTGCCAATTTTCACGAATTATAATAAAATGATTACAAATATGAAAAATAATGAAAAAGAACAATAAAAATGTAGTAATATGTCATAATGAGATGTATAACGTATGTTTTGCATTATATTGTAGAGCTAACTTAGCTGAAGTTGTGGCCTAGTTTTGCCAGGCCTCATGCCGAATGAATGCACACTGTAGTGAAGCTGGGACATGAACTATCCTTGAACCACTACTGTTAACATTTGCTTAGCTAGGATTTTCTGCAATGTACCGATGGACAGGAGATGATGGAATCAACTTGATACAATTATGTGTGGTATAGACTGGATGTACTTTCCCAGGACTTGAACAATAGGGACACTGACTAGAGAAGAAGATGCAACATTTTCGATACCTGATGAGCCGGATGATGAGGACATTGTACAGAGAACCAATCAACGAACTGTGAACGGCGAAATATTAGAATTCATAGATTTGCAAAAATAATAATATTGGGTAGAGTCATAACTGGTGATTAGTGAACCAATTAGGAATTAGGGGGATGGACTGAGAAATTCTAATAAAAAGTCATGACAAGGGGCTAAAACTTCAGATGTGAGGGGAGATTCAATGACGTCAGAAGACGCGTTCCGAGATCCTTTCATTGGGCTTATGCTCTTGAGAGCCTGATGTGTTGCTGATCGATTGATGACCTAAAGACGAAGACTGACTTTGTTGCTGATCCATTTTGTGGATAGGTAGCTATGACTGATTAACTTTTGTGCTTTTTCTTCTAGGTACCAACTGTGCTGTTTTATAGTTTTTTCTTAGCTAGATGTTTTTCCAAATTCATGTTTTAAATTGTTTTTCTCATGAAGTCCCACATGCTAATGCTAATCTGGGTTAGATAAGGGTTACCTTGGGTGACTCTGACAGTGACAAATGATTGACAAACTGATTGCTAAACTGTGATATTAATGGTGACATATTCATCTTTGTTAGTTTATGTTGAAGCTTTAGAGCTAATGTTTTCACAAGGTATGATTAGATTATGTTATTGATGGTCACTAATGAACTAAGATTGAGCTGAATGAATAAAGTTTAAGTTAACTTTATGCCTTAGTATTGTAACAAATAGGGAAAAAAAAACTGTTCAAACGTATATTAAGTTGTGGTTATTCATGGATTGTTGATGAAATTATCAGTTTGATTATTGTTTTTCATTAGTGGTTATTGATTACTGATATACATTGATCACTACATGGCTAGGATACTCCATGTGATTCAAAATGTTTATTGGCCTATATGCGTCCCCTTGTAAGTTTACTTACTAAGGACCAGGCACGCTAACAACCACGTACAAAAGTGCACAAACTGTAATAAAAAAGAAAACACACTGTCTTGCACAGTACGTTTTTCCCACTTTGTGAAACAAAAAAATGTCACCATTTCTAACTGTTTAGTCAGTCCCTATAGTCCAAATTACAAACACTGGACTAGCAGTCCTCAGTATGTGGGAAAGTAATTGGCTAAGTTGCATTTAGTGAAACAAAAGTTATCAAGACTTAAGTATGATCTGCCCCAAACGTTAAAAAAAGAGGATTCTGAGCTGCGGGGGCGAGGGAAGGCTTAGCAACTAAGTGATTAATTGATTCTCTTCCAATCATCCTACCTTTCTAACCGATCCCTCATTGTCACCTAGCATACTCATCACTTCTCTACTACTCCATTACTAGTTGATGTCCACTTGGATCATTTCTGGATCCTCTTCTCTTCTGTCTGTACAATGCATTCCTTTCGTGACATTACATCCTATACCACAACTATTGCCTTAAGGTACTGATTTTTTTAACTTTGGTAAGATCTTCTCTTGCATTCTATTCCGCACAGCTAAAGCGATGATCAACTCATTGTGTTCAATAGGCTAGACTCAGTATTAGTTTGTTCCAATCAAAAAAGTCCTGGACTTTGACTACTTCCAACAGAAAGACTTCTATTACACGATTTTCTGATCAAAGTGTTTGCCACTGCTTATTAAATAAATAACAATAAAACAATTTCAGCGAAAAATATAACGATAGTTTGATTATTGAAATTCCTCCAAAACTTACATATGTTAGTCACCTAACTGGCATGCACTTGTGTTTCTTCATTCTTATTAATAATTAGAACAAAAAGGCAACAGTGTATTTCCATCATTAGCACTCCACAAATGATTAAATCCTTCCCTTGCCAGACAATTAAACAGCAACTTAAATAATTTAGATAATTTTGCACTTCTATGCTGCATTACCTTTTATTTAGGTTAACACGCGTAGGTGAATTTTCAAGATGTTCCCATCAGTATCTCGGATATTCTGGTATTTTAGATGAAAAACACTTTTAAACTGGGTGGAGTGCCATTAGATATTTGGCTCATCCTCTCTAATGTATTAATAAGCCATCTGTCCTTACTAGAGCTTGCCATGTATTCCCACATATAACAGACACATCCTGCAATATGTATTGGACAAGCTAAAATTGGTCTGTGGTGGTTAACAGTTCATATTATCAACGCATGTAAGTGGAATAAAATCATCTAATCAAAGCAAAGCCACTATTGTACAGAAAGGATGAAAAGAATGAGTTTTCGTTTGAGCTATTTGGGGTTATTTTAAAAATAGTTTTTTCCATATCTTGTTATCCTGCACTTCAGTGGATTCTAAGGGGCATATTTTGAAGGAATTGGCGGAGGGCTGCGTCGCAAGTCTTTCTGCTGTGCTGTCTTATGCCAATTTGAAAGGGCAGAAATGCACTGTATTTACAAGATATGGTGCATTTCTGTCCTTTCCCACTGCACTGGTGCACGATTTGGTGCCAAGTGCCAATGCAGGCACCCTTTGTTGCCAGGATTGTTTTTTGTGCAGGAAGAGACACCTTTCTGCATAAAAACAATCCAGAGAGGTGTTTTCCCATGTCTATGTGTGCTGCAGAATGCATAAAAAGAGAAAACAATGAGGATAAATAAAGCTAATTCTCCTCGTTGTGTTTGCTTTGGGGAGTTGTAGAGTGTGATGAATTCCCAAGTTTACAACTTCTTGTAAATCTGGGAAAATGCCAAACCCCATGTGTGTTTCACAGGAACACCCACTGCAACTCCCATGAAATGCCTTCTCGACACAGTGTAATGCAATGCAGCGACTTGCGCTGCTTTCCATACACCATATCTACGAGGCCATGAAAAGCCACACCAAGTGGCTGGCGTGGCCTCTTAGATATGGGTCCACACACTGCATCGCAAAGGCATCATAAAAAGTGGTGCACAGCAGCACAGGGGGCTTGGAAATATGCCCCTGAGAGTCAACACCTGTTCCCCACCCTTCAGTATTTAGGCCCAGATTTATACTTTGTTTGCACTGAATTAGAGTCATTTTTTTACTCTAATTCAGTGAAAACTTAACTCCATATTTATATTTTGATGCTAGACTAGTGTAGTGTAAAAATATTGCAGTTAAAGTCATTTTTTGGATGTGTGAAACCCCCTTGCATCAATGAGATGCAAGGTAGGCGTTCCCATCCAAAAAATGACTATAAGGCCCTAGCACCTTATTTATCCTCTGTGCAGAAATGGTGCACAAGAAGGAGGTGGGCCTAAATAATGGTGCTAAGCCATCCTGGGGATGCACTCCCCCTCAGAGCGCATGTATGTTTGGCCGGCCATCTCATGCCAGCCAAACACACATGCGCAGTAAGCTCTCTCGAGCCCAGCAACACAGTTGCCGGGCTGAAGAGAGCATGCACAGGCTCCCAGTCTGCCTGGGATCGCCCTGAGTGGGTGCAAAAAAAGTAAAAAGCAGACGCTGCTCTGTGCAGCGTCATGATTGGCCGCAGGGCAGGCTGGGAGCCTGGGCCCGCAGCGACAAAGCAGAGCAGACGGAGGAGCGGAGCGGTGGGGGGCAGCATGCAGGTAAGTGTTTTATTAATTTAATAATTTAATGTTTATTCACCCTCCACACGCCACCCAGCCCCTTCTGTGCACCGCGAGCTGTGACTGCGGACTGGCGCCTACTTTTCAATACAAGCGTTCATTGCGGGAGCTCCCGCGCCATGGATGGCTCAGTGAGTTTTCAAAAAGTACTGGAAGCTCAGTCTTTGTTCTACAGGTAATCAATTAAGTTTTGGTCTGGCTCAGTGATATGGTCAAACTTGTGCATGCCTGAAACAAATGTGAGAGCCATAATTTGAATCAACTGTAATGTGACCAGTAATTTTTTGTCAGAAGATTACCCATTACATCAAACTTCCACAGGAGCAGATGCCTTTTACCCAACTCCTTCTAACAGATTTGTGCTCAGACTTTAACTGATTATCTGAACCCTGCATCTGCTCGGGGGAAAAGGGGAATGGGAATAGAAAGAGAGAGACTGCCTCCAGATCCAGTTCCAGCCTGTGTTTCACACTTGAAGATAGAATATTCAGTGAGTGTCTCTGAAAACCTGCACCTTCCTTCTTATTGGGATTTCTTTAAAGGAATGACCTGAAGTTGGGTGATAAGAGCATAGATAAGTACATTCCTACTATGCATTCAACTGTTCAGCCATTCACATTCACCCAATTCTATTGTTCTCCTAATCTGGATCTTATGAGAGACTAGCCTCTCTCTAAGAGAAAAATGTTAACTTAATACCTTCTTTTCTCCAGGAGTCAGAGGTTTTCAAGGTTCTCTGGAGAACAGTTCAAATTGTTCACACATAAACAAACTACTAATGTATTTTACAGAAAACGAAAACGCCTTCTCAAGGTGCAGTTTTCTCAATCACAGTCTCTAGGAATTAGTCTGAGCAATGAGGTTTGTCTCTAAGACTGACAAGTCTGCAAAGCAACGAGTTCTTCAATATATATGTAAATATATATATATATATATGTATATATATATATATATTGGCAAGTCTGGAAATCATGCAAAAGGATTCCCTACTGCAGTTGCTTGAGTTCTGTTGAGCCAAAACGAATTCTCCTCAGAAAGCCAATAGCCAGTTGTCTCCTCAGAAGGCCAATAGCCAGTTGTTGGAAGAAGGAAGAAATTCAGCTTCTACAGAAGGGAAAAAGTAGCTGGTGTGCACACCGTTAGAAGAAAAATAATTATTTGCTCAAAACTGGAAGAATTCTTATGAAACAAAGAGCCTCAGGAACACCGCTCGTTCTCCTCAGGATGACAGTTGAAGTGCAGGGTTCCACGAGAGAAACAGCTGGAGAGAAGCTTCAGCACAAGACTAAGGTAGAAACACTAGAGCGCCGATCTCACAAGATTTACAGCCACCATCTTGAGTGGTAGTTAAACCTGATGAAACTAGTTCTAAGAACAGCCTCGCAAGAGCCACCAGGAGTGAGGACGCCGCTACAACCAACAAGGATACAAGGAAAAGGGGAATCGTTTTTGCTGAGGGAAGAACTTAACAACGCTAGCAATAGTTGCAATAGTTTTCCTGACATTTATGGGGGAAGGACTAGCTAGCATGTATATGCTGTATATATATATATATATATATATATTTATATATATATAGCAAAAACGAAGTTGTCCTCTGTGAAAGCGCACTCCCAACAGGTTATATAAACGGGAAGAAAAGCAAAGCCAGCAACTCACAGTGAATTCTTTAAGCAATTTCATTATTCCAGGCCTAGTCTCTTTAAATACCAGCCTCGCCCCAGTGGGCCTCTCAAGTGAGTAACAGTGCATAGTGGTTACAGTAGTTCTGCAATTATGTCATTTTGCCCCAAGTGGGTTGCTGGAGCCAAACAAAATAATGAAAAAAAGTGTGTAGCCTACGTAGGTGAATACAAAGTCAAATTGTCATATTTGCTGTGAATATCCCAACCTGATTGCTCAAATGTGACAGCTTCAGCATGAGACTAAGGTAGAAAGACTAGAGCGCTGATCTAAAAAAAATTGCAGCCACCATCTTGAGTGGCAGTTAAACCTGAAGAAGCTAGTTCTAAGAACAGCCTCCGCAAGAGCCACCAGGAGTGAGGACGCCGCTGCAACCTACAAGGATACAAGGAAAAGGGGAATCGTTCTTGCTGAGGGAAGAACTTAACAACACTGGCAATAGCTTTCCTGACATTTATGGGGGAAGGACTAGCTAGCATGTACTGCTGCATATATATATATATATATATATATATATATATATATATATCTGTGTGTGTGTTGCGGCCATACAATCAGGATTGACTTTAAAGTGGCCAATAAGAGCAAATCTATGCACCAACACTCCAGATATACCTACATTTTTAATCCATGACCAAACTCAAATTTCTCAAATGGTTGATCAGATGTACATCAGATAAAAAAGGCATGTTTTCTGTGTAAAGTTCTAGTTTTCTTCCAGATTTTGTGTAATTCCTGAGGTAGGGTTGCAGTCCAATGCCAGGATAAGCCTGCCCTCACCCTATTAACATCTTTATATATTTATTACATAAAGTCTATAAAGTGCAGAGAGCTTTCTAGCCTCTTGTGGCAGGCATATTGTGGTGAACCCCAATTCACCATTCTGGAGGTGTAATGATTAAATGAGCAATGGTTTGTTGTGTGACATGATCTTATGCTGGTGGCAGCTTCCCCCCTTAAAGTAGTATATTTCGATGTGGTATCTAGATTTCTGCTAAGGGGTTACCCTCCGGAAGCAATCCTAGACATTCACTTTGTAGCTATCTATCTGCAAAGAGAAGAACCTCTACTTTACAAATATTCCTCTCAAATTTGGTGTTCAAGGCCTAGAAATCAGTGCTCTGCATCGGGATTTCCTTGCTGGTGACAATGTGCTCTACAAATGCACATTATATAAAAGAGCCGACATGTGTCCTCAAGTTCCACTGATAAACAGTTACAGTCAAAATATGATGCCTGATTACACTTTAAATAGAAATGACGTTAGCATGCCATGTTCACTGATTGTCAGGCACAAAAACATTTATAAAAAGCCTAGTGTTGCTGGGGCAGTTCTTCCTCTGCAGCTCAAGATGGGGAGTCTGAAAAGGGAACACCTGAGGTTTGCACACCAAACAGTATATCAGCCTTTGATGCTACAATATGTTATGCTTAGCATTCTCTAGTCAATTTAGAGGATGTGTTCAGCCCATCCTTGATATACAAGAGGTTAAGAGTTGAACACCTGAAGCTAACGGACATAAGAGAAGATATCAGTCTGGGGTAATTAATAGTGCTAAAGGGTGGTGGTTGCGTGTACAGAAGTGATGACGTTAGGTATGTTTTAAACAGATGATTCAATGGAATAGCAAGACTAGAAATGTGATTTAAGCAGATTCAGTAAATTGTTGGAACTCGAAAAATAGGGTATGTTGGTTAAAGACAAGGTGTGCCACTGTTTTGGAGAGGAAAATAAGTTGGGATACAAAACCCTAATTTGAGGGGTCCTAGGTTCTGCTGTTTCTTTAAAATACGTAGCAGCATAGCAGATTGACGCTTTACATCAGAAGCATGATTTAAATCATAAAGCGCAGGCACCAGGAGAGGTCAGGCAGAGAAGACCCTGAAAATGAGAGTGAAAGGTCTGAAAGGGTCAGATGGAGCACATGAGTTTGAATCATTGAGAATACGAATTGGTTTTCTAATTGATTACAGAGCTCCTGTTCAGTTTGTTATGGAGCTCTGGGGTATATGAGGGTAGAGATGATGACGGTCAATAGTAAGTCAAGAGTGTGTCTGATTGTGGTAATTTTGTAAATTGTTTGCGCTTTGCAGGATTAGCGTAAACATTTTTTATGTTAATCCTGCAAAGCACCCAGAGGCCCATTGTAACAAATGGGTGCCTTTTTTTAATGCCTGCACAAGCAGCCATTAAAAGTGCAGAAAAAAATGACACAAAGAAATATCTTAGATTTCTTTGCGCTATTTTTTTGGCCACCCTAATGGGGGAATGCCCCCTTTGCATACATTTTGCCTGACGCAGGCATAATGTAGCGCAAAGTGATACAAAGTGACGCAATGCATGCATTGCGTCACTTTATAAATATGTTGCGGCATTTTTGGCCATCTAATGCCACAGTAGCATAAAAGAAAAATGACCACAATGAGTCGTTAGAATGGCACTAGGCCCTCTCAAATCTAGGCCTAAGTATTTAGTAAAATTGGCAGCTGAGAGTGAAGAAAACATGATTGAGTGACTGAAGCTAAATTGTTTATGGTGCATGGTTGGTGTTTTGGATGCCACTTTATGCATTTTTAGTTATGAGGGAAATTTTCCCACAAATAGGTGGACATGTCTGGCCCTGTCCTCTTACAATTAACTTAAAATGAAGAAGCTACTAACAACTGTAACCACAGTGACTGTCTAATGCCTAACATTGTTACAGACCAGCCAGTCGTACAAGGGACTCCACACAAAGCTAAGGGAACATCATTTAAAGTACAATATGTGTGGAAATGCGTTGGTCAGCAGCTTAGCAATCATTGATCAATATAGTGGTCTTTATTCTCCGATCCAGGAAAGCACTTACAAAGGGTAAAGATGGAGCAAAAGGCCACAATCCTATCTAATCCCTCACTGTCAATCTAAGGCATTTTCAAAATAATGGCTGTCTCTGGCTACAGTTTCCAAGGCAGGCAACACATTTTGGCCCACTGCTCAAGCAGGTGATGAAATCCTTCAACTGCAGTACCAGAAGTCCTTTAACACAGGGCCTGGTGATTTGGTCCCTCGCATGGGTGAAGTGTGCATATCTGAAAATATACCAAAGATGGGGCTAGGGCAAGCAGCACACAAGGAAGGGACTCAACAGTGTTTGCATACGTATTTCACTCCCATGCTGTGGTACTCCTGATAATGCCAAGGTGTATTCTTAGGACTCTTGGATCACAGAAGATCATTTGAAAGATGACTGTTTTAAACCATTGTGCTTCAATATTGTTATAAAGTCTCAAGCATAAGATCCCATATATATGGATTCACACAGAGCAGAAGGCCACTTAATTCAAGTTTGCAGGTGGGAAATGGGATTCAATTGAGTCCCACCAGGATGGGTTTGTTGATATCATATTTCTTCACTTCCTGGATGAGATGTGCTGTGGCAGCAGAATTTCCCTAAGGAGTTCCAGTGTGGAATTTGGGAAGCCCATTATTATCACCAAAATGCATGCATATGAGGGCTTGAAATAGCAGTTCTGAAGTTGCTTTCTGAATAAAACAGTGTAACTTTCTTTAGTAGAGAGATCTAACACCTTGTTTTGTTGTTAATGTGTTTCTGGTGGTGTCCAGGGTGAATCTAGGTGACTTGGCATTGTGGGGACGATGGGGCTTGAAGCTGTCATGGTTAAAGTCATTGGACCATGTTTGCTCTATATTTTGTTTTTTGTTAGAACTTCCGTCTCGGGAGGGTTGAGATTCATGGAGGCGGTGGCCATCGAGGTGTGAGGTGGTGAGCCCAGAAAGACAAGGCATGAACTAAATTGTACAAAACTTAACGGCCATACTTGGATTTCAACAAAAAGTAGATAGCTGATCCATAAGCATAATTCTTCAGATTTAGCAACAAAAAGCAGTAGCTGATGCATTATATAGAGCAGAGCACAGGGTTGTGGCAATTTAAAAAGCTACGCGTTTGAGAGAATAACTTCTTAAGGTCTCTGTGTGATGGTGGGCCCTGGCACTTCATTAGTTTTCCTATGCTTAAAGTTAAGCATTTCCACCATAACTGATTATGCCTCGCTAAACCTGTGTTGTACTGGGCACAGCTGCACAAAATCCCATGTGCAGCAGTTTACCTAAATGCAGTGCTAGAAATGGCTGCATTTGGAAGCTGCACTTGCAGGAATGTATCGAAAAACTACTAATATCCCTACAGCTAGAGCTTTATTGGAAGGACCCCACTTAGGTTGGCCCAGACACAATAGAGATTAAGAATTAGTATTGGTCACTTAAATTATAAGAAAAACCCACTAACATTATAATAAGGTAGGTTTTAAGCATGCTGCCTTGTATGTAAGTTAGAATTAAGGGCTGGAAAGTACCTGAATGCAATCTATCCCAAATTAAGATGTACTTGGGGGCCTTCCCAACTAGAAAATACCTATTGAGATGTGGCAAGCTTCAAAAATATATCCCTTTCCCTCATGCCATACCTTACCCTGTTGGTCAACTCCTCCATAGGTCATGGCATAGTACCTTGAAATTGGCCCAGAAGAAGCCATACAGGGCCACAAATTACCTCATCAAGTTCATCCTATCCCGAACTAGCAAGATTGCTAGAACACTACATCTTGCCAACTTAACTTCATAAAGAAGAATAACCTCTTTGATGCTCACTTGTTCAGCATCAGATCCAGCTGCACCAGAGAGACCACAATGCTGTAAATAATTGCTGACACTCTTCACATCATAGCAACAGAAAATCCTGGCTTCTAGATCTCCTAGATCTGTCTTCAGGTTTCAACACAGTCAACCACGCTTTCAAAAAAGTCAATTACTCCTAACTTATGAAGCGATCCTAACAGGTCAATCTCTCCAATTCCCTCTCCAACTCTGTGCCGCTGTAACAAGGAGTACCACATGGATCTATCCTATCACCTACCCTCTTCAGTCTCATCGTGGACCCCTGTGCCCCCTCCTAGAAAATTCACACAACACAGTCCGTCTCTATGCTAATGACACCCAGCTATAAGTAAGAGTCTCCTCTTTGTAAGACTTTACAAACAACCAAGAACCCTCACAGATCTCCAACCATGAATGTTGCTCCTCCATCTCTAACTCAACATCCAAAAAACAGAGTTCCTTCTACTCTCCCCTCCTCACTACTACCCTCCTGTGAAAGCATGAATAGTCTCCTCAATCTTACTGAACTGCAAACCAGCACTTGTAGACAAGGCAAAATTCCTGGGTTTTACCCTCTAAATGGACATTAATCTTCCCATACACATCTGAACCTTATCAAAGGGTGCTCAATTCCAACTCATACTTGTCAGAGGGATCAAACTGCTAATTCCTACAGACTAGTTTGAATCCGTAGTTCAAACGATGGTCCTCTCAAAGCTTGAACATGGCAAATCTCTCCTAACAGATATTTCCAAACTCCACATAGCCCCTATGAAAGCAGCCCGCAACTCTGCAGCCCGCTTCTTCTCTGACACAAGACGATCCAATCGCATTACCTGTGTCATGACCTCACTCAGATGGCTCCCAATCGAATCAAAAAGGACCTACTAATTTGCCTTTATCATCCACATACCTCTTCATAAAGGCTCAGTGAATTATCTCATGAAACAGCTCGCCATCTTAGGTGGCTTATCACTCAGTTTGGAAAGCCATGCTATCAGGATCAATCCCTCCTAAGTTTTCTTTAAAAAAAAGAATGAAAATGCTTGGGGGGCATGGCTGGCAGCCGATGAGGCTGCAAGCTTAGTGCGGAGCTCCGGAGCTGGATCGGGGCCCGGCCGGCATATATACCGCACTGAACCAAACAATTTAACAGCGGACCACCGTGGGCCCTTCCGGAGTTCGGCTGGACCTAGATGTGCTACTTTTTATTGAGTATTGCACTCTGTTAGAGGAGAGCTTTGTGAAACTCTCCGTCTGCCGGAGAAAGTAGCGCGAAAACAAAATGGCAACCGCGTCATACGCGGCGCCCATGGAAGGCCACAGAACGAAAGGAAACCCCTGAGCAAGCGCAGCAACCGGAGCCCGACGCCGAGTCCAAAAAAGTGCAACAAAGAACCCGGTAAGTGAATGAGGGCGTGCACAAAAGAGAGTGGTGCAGCTCCGCCGGAGAACGGGGAGAGCGCGGAGGGCCGCCTTCGGCATTGGGGTATGAAAAAGAAAAGAAGCAGCTGATCACCGGGACCAGTTTGACACATTGGAAGACTCGGGGGCCGCTGCCGCATTCCCAGTCTGCGCTGAGCGGAGATCACTCATTACTGGCTCGGAGAGAAGGGGGAAAAACCAGAACTATCCCATTGTGGAGACCCGGGGGAAAATAGGACTGCTAACACCCGCAAGCACAGTGGGGATCCCCCATTTTAAGAATCGGACGCCCGAGCCACTACACCTGCATGACTCAGTAGCTGAAGAAGGGTCCGGGTGCCGCAACAAAGTACCACCGCTTCGGGGCCTGCGTGGTAAGGAACCTGAGACACTACTTACCGGGGCGAACCCGCAAACCCGCAGGACCTCCTACCTGACTCACCGCTCTGATTCAGAACCTCGTGCTGGCCTCACCGAGAAACAAACGCACCGACGAGAGGTGAGGCACAGCAGCTTGTCCCGGACGTGGCCCTCGGATCCCTCTCTGAGGGTTGGAGCCGACCCCCCTAGAGGCACACTAGATAACCGACGCGTCAAAGCCAAGGGAGTAATCATTAACAGCAGAGGGTCTACACTGAAGGATCTCAATGGTAAACAGCTATAAAACACCCGGCACACCCCAACCTGCACCGCGAAACCTGGCCCCGTATGAACACCCCAAGCAGAACGCGCAAGAGGTCACAGAGTGAGGGGCGGGGAAGACCCGAGCACCCCCCTGTCAATGATAGAAACTTGTGGACAGTGGTAATTGGATGGGGAAAAAGACAGGCAACCTGAGCAGAAACCGCTAAGTTAGACCCCTGCACTGGTAAAATTTGCACAACTCACCCTCTTTATCCATGGCACAGTTCCAGCCATGGGGAAATCCAAGAAGCGAGACAATCAGGCCCAAACGGAATGTACAAATGTGAATCAATCCACCCAGCCCTCCAGCCAGAACTCCTCACACTGCCCTGCCACTCAAGAAGCAACGTTAGACACGGTACTCCTGGCTATCAAAGAATCCCATGAAGCACTCGAGGGGAAAATCGACCACCTCACATCTGAACTCTCATTACTCAGAGATGACCACCGCAAATTGAAAGAAAGAGTGGACAAGAGTGAAAAATCTTTAACCAATATCGACCTCAAGCAACAAACTGCATCCAAGGAAATGGTACATTTGACTTCCCGAATTAAGGCATTAGAAACCAGAGCGGAAGATGCTGAAAACCGAGCACGTACGAATAACCTTAGGCTTATTGGAATACCGGAAGGCATGGAGTCCTCAGCAACCAGCACTGAAGCCTTTCTGGAGGAGTGGATTAGAACCAGTATGGCACCAGAGGACTTCGCAATAGAAAGAGCACATAGGATCCCCAACAAAACACCGCCCCCGGGAGCTAGACCATGCACAATCATAGCTAAACTGTTGCACTACAAAGACCGAGACCACATCCTCGCCCAGTCAAGACAACTAGGTGAAATATTATGCAACAACCAACGGGTCATGATCTTCCCGGACTTTACGAGAGAGACCCAGATGCAGAGGGCTTCCTTCCACGGGCACAAGCGCACTCTAAGGGACAATGGGATTAAATATGCAATGCTCTTCCCTGCCAAGCTCAGAATAGAACACGAGGGCAAAAAAAGAATTTCTCTTCGCCACAGCTGGTGGAGGAATGGCTAGAGTCACTGAACCTAACCTCGTCGACGATGCCATCCGGCCCCCTCAACTAACCGAAGAAGAAGCGCAGCCGCTCATCTAAACGGATCACGGAGACAGCCCCCCCTAAGCACCAATCCTTACGGGAGATGCGAGATGCTGTAGAAGCGGCAGCGGCCCTCAGCAAGGGAACTAACCCTAGACACCGAACATTGAGCAATTTGTCAGATCCTGACTCCAGCTGCGGGGGCTCATCCATATCCTCTAGAGACATGGCCACTAGCCTAGCTTGAATAACTCCAGGAACTTCTGAAGAAATCAACTGACGCTAACAAGAGTGTGTCCTCTGATCCGTGAGTACTGAAGAGAAAAACCTATAAACCCGGCTAGGATCCTTACCCAGCAGTTGGGCCGGGACAATAATTGTTAATTCTTGGGATAAAAGAGTGCATAACTTTGATCATACCATTTTGAGGCCGGGCCCCAGGAAAAGCCTGGGACACGCACTCTCAGCCCCTACCACGCCACCCTCCTATAGGATTATAGAACTGGAATGCTATCAGTTTGGACGGGAAGAGTTTTTGTAACCGGTCCTGGGGAGTGGGAGTTGGGATTTCTGTTTTTTCAATTAGTTATAAGGGAACTTCGTGCACTGAGGCCTAGAATGGAAGATATATCTAGTCCCAAACATTTACTAGAAAGTTGTAGCGAAAAAGCATCCCTGAACCACACCTACATTATCTACCAACAACCAGTGAACCAAGTCCATGACTTCAAACTACAAGCTAATAACCTGGAATGTTAGGGGGTTAAATAATATAGCCAAGCGATATAAGGTACATAGCTACATCAAACGCAGAGGGGCACATATTGTTATTTTATAGGAAACCCATTTGCTAGAGCAGGAAGTCACGGCACTGCGAAAAAGGTGGAGAGGCCAAATATTTGCCACTAACTACTCGCCATTCGCGAGAGGAGTACTAGTTTGGATACGTCCTGGCATCCCTTTTCAAGCATTACATATATACATAGATAAAGATGGTAGATATGTAGTCATCTCAGGCAGACTAGATGGGAGAGAAATAACCATCGGAGGCCTCTATGCGTCGAACCAAGACCAGAAGAAATTATTTGAAAAAATGTCTGGGGAGTTGAGTCCAATTCTGGCGAATCCGAAAATAATAGGAGGTGACTTTAATTGCATCTCTGATATTACTATGGACAGATCACACCCCCCTCTCACAGACTCAATCTATAAAAGCAGCTAAGGCCCTTTCAGAATGGCAATAAGGCTGGCAAATCAGAGACTGCTGGAGACACCTCTACCCACATAATAGAGAATATTCCTTTTATTCCACGGTTCATGACCTACACGTAAGATTAGATACAATACTAGTCTCTCTGGAGCTACAACCCGTTGTAACCTCAGCTGAATAACAGAGCCGTACCACCTCAGATCACAACCCCTTATTAATCTCAATTAATTGGCATAAAGAAAAAACAGTAATACACACATGGAGACTCATTACTGAGATATTAGAGGACGAGGCCTTTAAACATCACCTCCTCAATAGTATCAAAGAATACTTCAAACTAAATGCAGGAACTGCATCCTCTAGAGCACTAGAATGGGAAACCTTTAAAATAGTAACCAGGGGTAACTGTATTGGGAAAAGTATTGGAGTGCGCAGATCTATCGAAACAGAGCTTAATAAATTAGAAGACTCCCTAAGAGATACTGAGTGCAAGCTCCCCTCTAACCCTGAACTGTCCTCTCTTTTGAGGGAAACTAAAACAAAAATAATAGAGGAGAACATTAGACTTTCTCGCTTCAACTATAAGCAATACTTAAGTAGACAGCATGCGGAAGGGGATAAAGCAAGTGCTCTTCTGGCTTGGCTAGCTAAACCCCCCAAACATCAAACTATTATCCTTGAAATAGAGATAGATCCAGAGATAAGAGTACTTAGCGAAAAATAAATTAATAATTGCTTACTACTCCTCTCTATATGGTCCACCCTCCGAAACAATTAATTGTACCCAGATCGCGGAACTGGAGTCACTGAGGCTCCCTAGATTGGAAGCTAAAGAAAGCACAACCCTAGCAGCCCCTATCTCGATTACAGAAATCAAATCTGCAATACAAAGCATGGAAAAGGGTAAAGTACCGGGAGCAGACAACCTCCCGTCAGAGTTCTCTCAGCTATATCAGGACACTTAAGCACCCAGACTTTGCACACTATATACGGAAGCTTGGCAAAATAACAAATTACCGCATTCCACTAATGAGGCCATAATGATTCCCTTATTAAAAACAGACAAACCTGCTACCGATGTCCTCTCATACCGACCGCTTTCAATGCTGAATTTAGACTATAAAATATTAAGTAGAGTATTAGCTAACAGACTTTTACCACACATGACCTCTTTGATTCACCAGGATCAATCGGGATTTATCCCACTACGCAGCACAGCGCTAAACATCAGGCGATTAATATCACTTCTTCATTCCCTACCTGGCACCTTATCCCAAGCTGCTATAATCTCAATAGACATCGAAAAAGCATTCGACAGCCTGAGATGGGATTACCTATAGCAAGTCATGTTAAAACTTGGACTGGGAGAGGGCTTCGTCTACTGGACGAAATTACTATACTAAACCCCACAGCAAGAGCACGTACGGGTAACACCTTCTCTGAGCCCTCCCCTCTTTTATTTGCAATCGCAGTAGAACCCCTTGCACAAACTACAAGATCCAAAGGTCACTTTGAAGGCATCCCAATTAACAATTGGACACACCACATTGCGCTATATGCCGATGACATGCTATTATTCATCAAAAACCTGGTGGCGGATCTCCCCGGAGTGATAGAAATGCTAGATAATTTCGGCTCGGCCTCGGGACTCAGGATTAATTGGAGAAAATCCTCAATTTTCCCAACTTCCAAAGACCCCCCGAAACCCCCTGACACCAAGGGCTTACCCTGGGCCTCATCCACCTTCAAATATCTTGGAGTCAATATCTATCATTCAGTAGAAGATTTACTAGAAGGGAACATACAAAGGGCAATCAGGGGAATTAAAGCTAGAATGCAATTCTGGAGCACCTTACCCCTTACAGTCGCTAGAAGAATTGCACTGATTAAAATGATAGTACTGCCCAGGCTTTTATACTTCTTCTCCACGCTACCTCTAATAATTCCCTGCTCGATATTTAAAAGTGCTGAGTCATTAATTGCAAGCTTCATTTGGGGTCCCAGTAGACAAAGAATAGCACTTCAGACCCTACAAAGACCTACCTCGGAGGGAGGATTAGCTGCGCCTAACTTAGAAATCTACTATTGGGCAGGACAAATGCAATGGTTAGCAAGACTGATTAACAAACCCCGAGTCGCAGCTGACTTACAAATACCATTAACCTGCCCATTAAGCAAAATCCTGCACATAATACTGATCCCCAGGAAACAGAAAGTGCCGCTTCCTATAGAATGGGAATCCATCAGACACTGCTGGGAACAGTACCTCAAACGCTCCCGTTTAAAAACACCTTATGCTCCTGAAATCCCCTTGGAAGCTCTGAATTGCTTCCCAAATAAACAAATCTTCAAACATATTAACAAACTGACCCCGTTCAACATCACGAAAATAGGTGCGCTATATGCTAATGGGAAACTTTGTTCCTTTGTGGAGCTGCAAGACCAGTTTGATCTCCCTCCTGAATTGTTTCTCACACATACTGCCATTGTAAGAATCATTCAAAAAATGTGGGGTAAGGGCACCTGTGAACCCCCAGCCCATAAGGGATGCAAACTCCTATGCTCAATGGGCGAGCAGAGGAGGTTAATCTCTGGTATATATAAACTCATGCAAGGTGACACCTGCACTCCGCTAAATAAACTCAAGACAAAATGTCAAAATGACCTTTACATGATATTAGAGGACAATCAATGGGACAGAATTACATCCCACGTCTACACTATCTCTAGAAATGCAAGATTTAAATTGATAAATTTATATATTTTCCACATAGCTTACCTAACTCCTAAAAGGATAGCCAAAATATATAATACAAATAAATCGGATTGCCCACGTTGCTCTGATCCGGCTGCAGACATAATAGATATGTTTTGGAAATGCCCCCTAATTAGCGCATACTGGTCGGAAATATTCGGGAAGCTAGCTGGCTGCACTGAAAGAACGCTATCACCTACCCCGATAGCAGCAATCCTGGGGGACTTCCCACGCCCATCGACACATAAGATGTCAAACAAATTCATAGACCTAGCTTTGATCTTAACGAGGAGAGAAATAACATTACATTGGAAGGACCCAGGTGGCCCACTAATAATTAGATGGCTAGGTGCACTAGAAAAATGGTCCGAAATAGAGAGCACGGTACTAATGAAAGAAGCATCCCGAGGCCAAAGAACCAGAGAGAGTGTTACGCAATGAGACTTACTGCTTGAAAACTTAAAACTGGCTGATGCCCCCTCCTTGGACGAAGACAACTCTTTATCGAACTCAGACTCCGAACACGCTGCTACAACTACTTAATAACAACGCCGGACGGTTGACCTAACTCGAGACTTTTGAGACCTTTCATCATAAGAAACATATTGAAGGACTTAGTGCACGATTGGGGGCGGGAGGGTTTAAGTTGCCGGGGATTATCACAACATGTTTTGATTCATGTTATCACCCTTATAAAAGTAATAAAAGATATATTAAAAAAAAAAAAGAATGAAAATGCTTCTCTTTCAACACCGTCTGCCACCTTAGAATTTTGAGGATTCTATCTCTAGCCTCTAATTAATACTGATTCACTTCTATCCATCAGACTTTAAGAATCTGTTGCTCAATGGTCCTATCTGAATTGCTCTATGTGTGACTACTAAATAAATAAATAAATCAAAAAGAAGGTGACTATTGTAACTGGACACTTGGTGGAAAAAAAACTGTCAAGCTCCTTCTGCTATTTGAACAAAGTGTAATAAAGCTTGCCAACATTGGCTATTTCCCTTTTTTTAATTGTATGGTACTGGGTCAGTACCTCAGGCCCAAACACTCTATTACAGGAAAGATGATCAAATAATTTTTCTTTCTGTCCTCCTACTTGTGAGCAGTGTGGCTATTACTCAAGCACCATGTTAGATTATACTAAGACGTAAAGTAAAGTATACTACTGGCTGAAATATAAGACAGATAACCTTCATGAATGCTGAATGCACATTTGTTATGTTCAAAAGCTTGTGGTGGATGTCCTAATTGTACTTCTGATAAATTAAGATAATTATGTATTTGTTGTTAGAACGCACTTAGCGAGCTATGGTCCACGTAGCCAGATGATTATATGGTCCCAATTGTATTGTTCATATCTATATGGGAGGATGGTTTTATTAAGGATGGGAAAATCATGAGTACGCCCTATAATGTGGAATAAGAGTTTTGTGTTACTCTCTAACCTGTAGGGGATTTGTTTGACTGCTGCATTGTCCTTTTGTGGAAAAGGAAATACTATGGCCTGATGGGAATCTTACACAAAGATCAATTTCATTAATCACATGTGGGTTTTGAACTATTTAATGATGAGCTGAATATTGAATGGATCCCTTCATAGTAGGTAAGAGCCTGTGACTTCTAGTTCTAGAGCACCTTATGATAGGTAGTATGACCACTGGCTGAGTATGGGAAGTGATAACAGCTTGGGCAGCACTTGTAGAGGGTTTTAGGATTGTTGTTTCAAATGCAACTGTTAAATGTTAATGCTGAACTGTTGTAATGTTTTTGAATTTAATTGTCATATAGGCTGTTTGCTGACAACAATAAATTGATTGCATGATTCAGGTCTGGAGATGTGCACAAAGCACTTGGTGAGTTGGGTATCTGAGGCAGAAGACACTTTCAAATACAGTTATGTACAGTTGTGTATTATCAGTACATTGGTGAATCCAGATAATGCTGTTATCTGTGAGTAAAGCGCCATGTGAATCCATGTAGAGTTTGGAATCACAGGAAATAGACAAGTTTTGTGAGCTGGAGGGTCAGCAACTGATACAGTATTCTTTCACTCTGGATTAGAACTTAAGGAACATGTGCAATGGGTGTGAGCTGTTGCAGTTGCAAATTTTGAACTGTAAGAGGTCACACTCAACCTCACTGATGGAGCCGACATTCATTGGAGTGAGATTTTGTCCTGAATTTAATTTGATTTCCTTACCAAAGAACTCTGTAAAAAAGCTTGCAAGAGAAGGTGTTTTGCCCCATTTAACTCCCTGCATATTTTGGACTACCAGGCTGAGTCTCACTGAGTCTCACTAACTGTCAACACTGGTAAACTGGGTTTGGAATGCTAGTTGGCAGCATACAGCATTTAAAAACAAGGTCCACCCCTACAGAGCTGGGCTAAGAGGCTATGGGTCGGCTGCACACTGCTATGTACAGATAGTCAGTCACGCGAGGGATTATTCGCGGATTGGTGCTGACCTGTGCAGACGTTATAATGCGATTGGGCATTTATAGTGTACGTCCGTAGTATGTAACTGAAAACTGTGAGTACCTTACTGTTTTATATATTATAGTTTAAATCTGCAGTAGAGTTTTGCCGTAGTTAAGCCCAGAGACTAGAGACTTGAGTAACACACTGATCTATGGTAAACATGGATTCCAAGTGCAGATTCAGTGCTAATTTTGTCATATATGCACTCCTTCTGTTGTATGACCTTTGTAATAGGACTCAATTCCTGATTAAATACCTGGCTTTTGTTTCCCCTGCTGGGCCAGGTTAATGACTGTGCTGGTCAGCTGGATAATTTAACCCCCCACACACAATAGGGTCATTTTCTATGAAAAGAAAGGATGAGAATGAAATCTAAAGGTGATAACTTTTGACACTGCACTAGGCCTGGGAAGGCTCACCCTAAGGATAGCAAAAGGGAGAAGGCCAGAACTCTGCAGCTAATCACAGGAGTGCCCTGCTTTAGAGGTTGTAAAGGAAGTGGACCAGATATCTATGACAGTGAGGTGTAGGGTTTCAGACTGTAAGAGGTCTTTCAAAACACCACTTCACGATGCCATCTTGAAATGTCCCAAATTGCTGGTCAGGAGAGTTGGGACAGGTGTAGACTAATGTGTTATTTCAGGAGTGGACAGAGGTGCCTACCTTCTGGAACTTTCTGCCCCACTTAAAAACCTCTGCACATTACAAAGAGAAGGAGAGAAGATGGATTTTGTAGGAGGCTGAAGAAGACTGGAGTCTGTCTGGGGTACTGGAGCACCCTGGACATAAACTGAATGGGACTGTTTGGATTCACCCATCGGGGCCAGAGGCACAGACCCCTTTCAACCTCTTGAAGGACAGTAAAGGAATGGACTTGCAGGCGAGAACCTGGAGAAGAAGTGTTCCCCTGGAACCTTTGAGGACTAGGCATACAGAGTAGTAAACCAGATCAGAAGACCACTCCCTCACTTCTGTTGTTGCACAGATGACTTTGAAGTGGCAATGGAGCCTATAGGACCTGAAGAGTTCAGGCATAAAGGGTATTAAGCTTTGAGGCCTATGTGGTGCTGCTAGAAGCAACCACTAACTGAGGAGAACACCAGGAGCTGGACAGACGACAGATCCTGTGTTGGGAGAGCAATATAAAAAAATATTAAGCACCCCAAAAAATATTTAGAGCCCAGTAGACTGAGCCACCACCAGGAGCAAATGACACCTCCTCTAGCCAGATTGGCCCAGTGGGGCCAGAGAAAACACAAGGACAAGAGTGGCCTCCTGAGGGAACTGAGTGCAACCAGTATCTAGAGAACAACGCAGCAATGAATGAGAACAAAAATAGTGCTCCTGTGCTCAGATGTTCAGACCATACCTGAGGTCCCCATCTCCCTAGAGACTTTATAGACAGAATACCTCACTTTTGGGTGCTTCTTCCTCTCACATTCTGATCTCTTGTGAAGTGTGCACAACGTAGTGTGAGTAAGAGAGTGCATTCTTGGTCTTGCTTGCACTTGTTACAGGTGGATGAGCTACCCCACAGCACACAGAAATTATGGCGCAAGTGCAGCGGGTTGACAGGATCCATGGAGGTTAGGGGTCTTCCTGATACCATGAACAAGGCAGCACATAAAACAAAACAGAGATGCTTAAGAAACAGCCCTGGGGCAATATCAGAGGCAGAACCTCAGGCACCACCAGGAACAGCTAAGAAGGATTGCCCTATAAGTCCCTGGGACAGGCCCAAAAATCTGAATATGGTGCCTTGTGGTGCCACGCAAAGGAGAAGGCCACCACAAACGTATTACAAATCAGCCCCCCAAATGATTACCCACTATTTCTTCAAATGTCATGCTAAGTGTTCCAGAATGTTTGCTGATGACCTTAGGAGATGCCTTTTTGATCAAGCACTCTTGGAACTTGGGATTTTGCTCAAACACTCTAGAGTAATGGGACCCCGGTTGATGGGTCTAAAGGTAGCTTGAAAGCAAATATAAAAGTGAAAAAAAAACACGTATGCACAAAGTTATTGAAAAATGAAATGCCTTATTGATAGTGAATTATCACATGTATTGATTAAAGGTCCATTAAAATGCTTTATTGACAGTCACAAAGTTAACAATGGGCCATTATAGCTTTAATAAATGTAATTGGAAGATGGTATAATGTTTAATGATTTTAATAGTGTTGCATTGATTTATTCTGACACATTTCTGCATTTATTTATGTTGTGACCCCCTGACAAATGTAGTAGACCTGCCTTTTGATAACTAATTATATTATTTCTAGTATATGTGGGTTTTATTGTGAGTATATGTTGAGAGCTCTAGGGTTGCCAACATGAGTATTTCCACTTACCTTCCTGTATAAATGTGTACATTAATGTATAGTATTGGGTAGTGTGTGTAGTAGGCTACCATTCTTTTTTCTATGCAAATGCACTGACTAGACAATTGTTGGAAAATGGGTTATTGGTAAGGGCAGGTAGGTACCTACACTTAGCAATAGGCTACTAACCTCCACTTAGGTCCAGTTGGGTCTCAGTAAATTAAACCCAGCTCAACCCTTGGTAGCTTGGCAACGAGCAACAAGGCTTAACTTAGGAGACAGAGTGTAAAGCATTCAAATATCACAAAACAGTAATTAAATAAACATAGTAAGGAGTTTAAAAATCCAAAATAAATTTATAAAAATAGATTATATTTGTATCTTTAAAATAACACAAAAACTAATAAAATCGGATAAGGGGAACCGGAGAAATGTTTTTTACAGAATTACTGTTTTCTAGCGCCTAGAAACAAAAAGCACCATTCTGGTCCTCTGGTCGCACCTCAACCGCGGCAAAGTCAAAGTTTAAGGCCGACCGCGATGGAGCCCGGCTTGGCTTCAGCCCGCGGGAGGCCTCGGTCAAAAGTTTACCTTTGCACTTAGTCGTTTTTCTGAAGATTTTCTTCAGCGGAACGAACCTGCCAGTCCAATCCGACCTCCTGGAACTATTCTCCGGATACGCATCGCGGGAACCCTCTGTGGAGATTTTTACCTTCGGACTTAGTTGTTTTTTCGAGGTGAAAATCCTTCGACCCGGGTAAACCTGGATCTTGATCCGACGCCCTTAGCGCCCTCCTCGGATACGCTGGCTGGGAGGTCCTGGTCAACTTCCTACGTTCGGACTTAGGGGGTGATTCTAACTTCGGCGCGCGGCGGAGGCCGCCCGCCGAAGTTCCCCCACCAAAATACCGCTCCGCGGTCGAAAGACCGCTGAGGGTATTTTGGGATTTGCCCTGGGCTGGCGGGCGGCCGCCAAAAGGCCACCCGCCAGCCCAGGGCAAATCAACCTTCCCACGAGGACGCCGGCTCAGAATTGAGCCGGCGTAGTGGGAAGGTGTGACGGGTGCAGTGGCACCCGTCGCATATTTCAGTGTCTGCATAGCAGACACTGAAATACTTTGTGGGGCCCTCTTACGGGGACCCCTGCAGTGCCCATGCCATTGGCATGGGCACTGCAGGGGCCCCCAGGGGCCCCGCCGCACCCCCTACCGCCATCCTGTTCCTGGCGGGAGTCCCGCCAGGAACAGGATGGCGGTAGAGGGTGTCAGAATCCCCATGGCGGCGGAGCGCGCTCCGCCGCCATGGAGGATTCTGCAGGGCAGCGGGAAACCGGCGGGAGACCGCCGGTTTCCCGCATCTGACCGCGGCCGAACCGCCACGGTCAGAATGCCCTGCGGGGCACTGCCGGTCTGTCGGCGGTGCTCCCGCCGACCCTGGCCCCGGCGGTCTCTGACTGCCGGGGTCAGAATGACCCCCTTAGTCTCTTTTTTGGAGATTTTCTTCACCAGGACGAACCTGCACGTCAGGCTAGGTCGCGGTTGAGGCAAGCCGGCTAGAGTTGCCGTGGTGGGTCAGTCCCTCTATGGAGCTTTTTTTTCAAAAGTTCTCCAAACTTCTCCAAACTTCTGGATCTTCTTCCAGATGTTCCTTTGAGGTTCTTTTGGGGTCCACTGCTCACCCTAAGGATCCAGAAGCTCTGAGATGATCCTTGGGGGTGTGGACTACAACGTCCAGAATGCACCTGGTGCAAACTCCTTTTTGGCCACTGGACAGTGGTTAGCTGGTTGATTTCTTCAGGAGTTGGTACAGGGGACTCTGGTTAGCAATTTTTCACCTGTAGCAAACAGGGAGTCCTGTTACACCGCGGCGCTCGCCGCGGCCGCGGGCTCAGGTTGCCGCGGCGCGGCACGTTAATTTTGCCGTGGCCGACGCCCGGGCCGCGGTAGACGCCGAGGCAGACACCCAGGTCGCGGGGGTCGCCGCGGCTCCGGCGAGGGCCATGAAGGCTCCAGGGAGCCGGTCTGGGGGTCACGGCGCTCGCCGCTCCCCCTTTTTCAAGTTCTGCCTTAAAGGCAGACGCGGCAGAGCCTGAAACCCCGAGGGGGTTTCAGGCATGGCCGCACACAGCGCATTATGCGCTTAACATTTATTTTTCTTGCATGTATTCACCTGCCCACCACCACTTACCGATGTTCCTAGGACAAACCGAACCCTTACACTGGGGGTTCTTTATACTTGCCTTTTTTCTCTTCCCAGCATGCTTACCACTTCCTCTCTACCCAGCATGCATTGTTTAACACACATACCTAATTCATTACTGTTTTCTTTTCCCCAATCCAAGATGGCGGTGTTCTACTTCCTGTTTCCTGTTTCCTGTCCAGGGGTATTTAAGGGGATTCCAACTGCCTGTTCATTGCGTTGCAACACTCCTTGGTGATAGTCACGCTCCTATTTGATATCCTTCTGCGAATCCTGTCTGTTCCTGATTGCTTTGTTTTCCTGCCTTCCTGAACTGCGGTCCTAATACCCTGGTGTCCTCCTTTTCATTTCAGGGAGTTCCTGTGGAGGTTTTTTACCCTACTGGGGTTTTTCCTCTGGGACTCCTTCTGGAGGGCACGGACTGTAGTGGTTCGCTCATACCAAACAGCACCGTGGCTACCGGAAGGGGTCGCCCCTACCTCGGCCAGAGCAGAACCCGTCGGAACAAGGACCGTTCCCCTACGCCTCTCCGCTGCGAGGGTAAGACCGTTGAGAACCGCGACAGATTGCAACGCCCACAATTCCTGTTGCAGTCCGGAACTATGGATAACCCAGTGGTAAACACGGAACCTACTAACCAGGACCTACTGGCGAAGATACAACAACAGGCTCAAGAACTCCAGCAATTACGTACTGAGAATACTGTTTATCGACAAGCCTTTGCCTCCAGGACCACAGATGTCCCTGCAGTAGCCGCCTCTACACCTCAATTTTCCAGGGATCCCACCACATTAAAAGAATTCCTGGATGCCTTAACGGTGTACTTTGCCTTTCGCCCCTCGCAATTTGTACAAGATAAGACCAAGGTGGGGTATTTGATTAGTGCCTTATCAGGACCAGCCTTGGCCTGGGCCACACCTCTAGTAACCAGAAACGATCCCTGTCTATCTAATTATTCCACCTTTATCACTACTTTTAAACAGATGTTTGAACGCCCTGGACTCGAGGCGTCAGCAGAAGAGGCTCTTTGCGAAGTCCAACAAGGGAGTCAGGATGTATTACAATACATCACCCGTTTCAGACAATTAGCTGCAGAAACAACCTGGGTGGAACGTACCTTGGTGACACTCTTCCGTAGAGGTCTAAGAGAGGACATCAAAGATGAACTAGTACATTCTGCCAGGATAGAAAACCTCAAAGGGTTGATGGACCAAGCACTAACTATAGAGTATCGGTTAAATGAACGACGAATGGAGAAAAAGAAGAGTCGTTTGCCTTTTCACTCAGTACCATCTCGTCCCTTCGCCCATCGTTCCGAGGAAGCCCGCCCTGAATCCAAAGGGAATACCGAGGAAGAGCCCATGCAGATTGACACAGCTCGCGGACCTCTATCCGCCAGCGAAAGGGAACATAGACGAAGGAAGGGGCTTTGCCTATATTGTGGTGCAGCTGGTCACCTAATTCGCGCCTGCCCCATTCGTCCAACCAAGCCCTTGGGAAACGCCAACTCCCGTCCCCAGTAAGAAGGGTGAGGACGGGATATCGTGATATACCTTCTATTTGCTCTTCCAGGGAGGAAGGAACTGCTCTTTTTCTCTTACCAGTTACCCTCCATTTAACTGATGGCCGTGAAGCAAGAACTTTGGCTTTATTGGATTGCGGAGCCAGTGGCCTATATTTAGATGAAACCTGGGCCAAAGAACAACAAATAACACAAATACCCAAAGAAATACCAGAACAGGTACATACTGTTGATGGGTCACTCTTGGCCTCTGGACCGGTACAATACACCACCCCTACTTTCTGTTTACAGTTCGGTAAACATCAGGAAATTCTCTCGTTTGACTTAATCTCATCACCACACCATGTCATGATCCTGGGAATTCCATGGCTTACACGGCACAATCCTTACATCAACTGGGAAACAAAAACCATTTCGTTATCCTCCCATTTTTGTCAACACCATTGCTATCCGGCCGGGGATTATTGGTCCCCAAAAAGTCTCTCAACAGCACCTGCCCAGGTGGGAGGATCCATTAATGTTCTACAGGGAGTTCCCAGACAGTATCAGGACTATATCGATGTATTCCAGAAGCCAGAAAGACCTGAATTGCCACCCCACAGAGAATACGACTGTGCCATTTCTTTAGAGCCAGACACTGTAGTTCCTTTTGGGCGGATGTACTCCCTCACCGAACCAGAGAAACACATTCTGAAGGAGTACTTAGATGAGAATCTACAAAGTGGGTTAATAACTCCCTCCTCTTCACCCGCCGGGGCTCCTCTTTTCTTTGTACCAAAGAAAACCAAAGACCTGCGTCCCTGTATCGACTTCAGAGGGTTAAACAGGATCACTATCAAAGACCGGTATCCGCTACCCCTCATCAAAGACATCTTAGAAGCAGTCAGAGGAGCCAAGAGGTTCACTAAGCTGGATCTCCGAGGAGCCTATCATCTGCTAAGAGTCAGAGAAGGTGATGAGTGGAAGACCGCCTTTAGAACACCTTTTGGTCACTACGAATATAGAGTAATGCCCTTCGGACTCACTAATGCCCCGTCCATCTTTCAAAGATTCATGGATTCTATCTTTTCTGATCTTTTGCAACAAACAGTGGTAGTGTATCTTGACGATATCCTAATTTATTCGGTTCATCCAGAGGAACATTCCAAACACGTCCGCCAAGTCTTAGAAAGACTCCGACAACATCATTTGTTCTGTAAGCCCCTGAAAAATGCGAATTTGATCAGATAGAAGTGAAATATTTGGGATACTGTATAGACCAAACCGGAATTGCCATGGACTCAGACAAAGTACAGGCTATATTGAACTGGCCATCTCCTTCTTCCATCAAGGAGACTCAATGTTTTCTGGGACTAGCCAACTTCTACCGGCAGTTCATAGCAGACTTTGCCCAGAGAACCAGCTTCATTACTCAAACCCTCAAAAAGGAACACCTAAAGAAAGGTTTTTGTTGGACACCAGGCGCTGAGTCAGCTTTTCAGGACTTAAAGAAAGCCTTTAGTCAAGCCCCTATTCTTCGACACCCAGACACTAGCAAACAATTCATTGTTGTCACAGACGCCTCAGAAAGAGCCATTGGGGCTGCCTTGTTACAAAGACAAGACGATGATGACCTAGAACACCCTGTATTCTATCTATCCCACATTCTATCTGATTCTGAGCGAAACTATTCCGTGCTAGAATGCGAATTACTCGCCTTAAAGGTCGCGTGCACTGAATGGAGACACTTTTTGATGGGATCAAAGGAGCCCTTCGAAGCCCGGACCGATCATAGAAATCTACAGTGTTTAAGAAATTTCCAGTGCCAAAATAGCCGGCAAGCTCGATGGGCCTTCTTCTTCAGCCAGTATGATTTCTATATCACCTACATCCCTGGTTCTCAGAACATCCTGGCGGATGCCCTGTCCCGACGTTATCCTGGGTGCGGTGATTCCGCGGTTCAAAACTTATTCGACAACAATAAAATCATAGGGGTAGCACAGACCTTTTTAGATCAAGTTAAGTCTGAATATGCCCGTCTACACGAAACAGAACTAAAGAGGTTACGTCCACAGCTGCACATAGATCATGACTACTATTATCATGATAAGGCCCTGTTTTTACCCACTAAAACAGTGCAAATCGAAGCCTTACACATGTGCCATGATTCTCCTATTGCGGGTCATCGAGGAGTGAAAGCGACTCAAGATCTTTTGCTTCGCTCTTTCTGGTGGCCAACTCTCAAGGCTGACACTGAGGCATATGTGTTATCCTGTCCTACATGTGCTCAAGCCAAGACACCCCGAACCAGACCTGTGGGCTTACTCCGCCCATTACCTGTTCCCCCAGGCCCATGGCTTACCATATCCACCGATTTTATGTGCGCCTTACCTTCCTCAATGGGAAACCACGTCATAATGGTAACTGTGGACTCCTTCACCAAGATGGCCAACTTCACGGCCTTGAGAAAGTTACCCACGGCAAAGGAGTTAAGTCAGGTCTTTACTCAAGAAATTTTCAGGCTACATGGGCTACCCCAAGTTATTATATCAGACAGAGGTCCCCAATATATCTCCCGTTTCTGGAACCAATTCTGCAAGATCTTGGGGATCCAGGTGGCCTTGTCATCCGGGTTCCACCCTCAAACCAATGGACAAACAGAACGACTCAATCACTTAAACTTTTGTGTATATTTACTACTTTTAGGCATTCACAAACTGAGTGTGGAATTTTATGACTCTGCCCGCCTTATACTTATAAGTGCGGAGTTCTCCGCCTCGATTGCGGAGTCCCCAGGTGCGGAGAACTCCGCACACCTGTAAGACTAAAATGATTAATAGAAGAGCATCTAGGCATTGGTAGACAGTCACTCCTAACTCTTTTTCCAAAGTATTTGAGTTCTCACTGGCCACTGAGCCCTTAGAGGTTGACGAAGCTGTAGCAGACTACCACAAAGCATTCAGCTCAAATCTTGACACTTCCCAAAGCCTGGGCAAAAAATTAAGCATACATCCTATGCACTCTGGTACACCACCAAAATACGTCAGGAGAAATCATCTTCTAAAAAAATAGAAAAACGCTGGTGCATGACCAATAATCAGAAGTCTATAGAGTATCTCTCACTGTGTACCACCGAAAAATCAAAGTAGCTTGCAAAATGTTTATTACCAAACAAATCGGCAAAGTTGGTAACTCTTCCAAAGAGCTTTTACAGTGCTAATCAACTTTATCAATCCACGTGCACGCTCCCAAGAAATTCAGGCTTCTCAAGAATTGTGCGATTGCATAGCTGGCTTTTTGTATGATAAAATAATTCTTATTTACGGGAACTTTCCCAGCACGCTCGATCAGACATATGTCAAGCCACATTTCAATTCTCCTCCCTTTAATTGTATCTGCAGCTTAGGAAGGTTTAACTATTTTACTTCGGAGTTTAACCAGAGATCTCCTGAAACAGCCAAATTTGGCTCTTCTCTGGATTTATTATGTTCCCCTAAAATTTCAGCACTAGTTTCGAATCAACTCGCCACTGCAATATACTCCCTGTTTAACCTATCAAGCAACAGGAGGAATATCCCCTTGGTCTGAAAAGCTCCGCAGTTAAACCCATAGAAAAGAAAGCCAATATTGCACCTATAAATCTCACAAACTATCGGCCCATCTCACTGCTCCCACTACTAGGCAAGTTGCTACAAGGTCAAAAAACTTTCGGATTACTTGGAGGAAAACATGATCCTAGACCCTTTACAATCTGGGATTTGGTCCTCACACAGCACAGAGACTGCCTTAGTGGCGGTCACAGATCACATTTGGCTTTCTCTCTGCACTGATGCCATCTATGCTTGTTTTGTTGGATTTATTAACAGTGTTTTACAATGTGTCTCATCCAAAGGGTGTACGAAATTGGTATTTACGGGATAGCCCTACAATGGTTCTGTGATTTTCTTAAAAACAGAACTCAAACCATCACTTTGGGATTTTCAAACCCTGCATCATGCTGATAGACAAGGGGGTGTCTCAGGGCTCATGTTTAAACCCTATGCTCTTTAACATATATGTAGTCCTCCTTGTCAAGATCGTCAAAACGCTGTTGGTCATCTCCTTTGACAATGATCTGGTCAAAGTAAAATAGAGTTTTGCGACAGGGATAAAAGCAATTGCAGCTGGAATGAGCACAAACTGGCTACAGCTGAATGCAGAAAAAAACAAGGTCATGCTGGTCGGTAAGGCCCAACAGCTTTGGTTGGCCGACTGATGGACTTCAGAACTTGCCACTTCACAAATACCTAACCAGGTAGTTAAGAACCTCGGTATCCAACATGGCCAAATCCTAACTATGAAACAGCAGATTCTGGTTATCGTCAGCACCAGTTTGCACAAGATGCACCTTTTGAGAAAACCTCTTGCTTTTCTCCCTCTCTCGCAAGGAAAACCTTGGTGCAGGCACTTATTATCAACAGATTAGACTATGGAAATGCTCTTCTTGCTTCTGCTGATGAGACATTACTTTCTAAAGTTCAAGTTGTGCAAAGCACAGTGGCCCATCTCATTCACAATTGGAGGAAACAGCCCTTTTTGCAGGGTTATTCCCAAACTTTTTGCCTCTGACCTATTTTTGCCTGTGCTGCATTTCGTTTTTGCTGGCTTTAGGACTTTGGACACTTTACCACTGCTGACCAGTGCTAAAGTGCAAGTGCTCTCTGTCTAAATTATATTGGTGATTGGCTCATCCATGATTGGCAAATCTGATTTACTAGTAAGTTGCTAGTATAGCACTCCATGTGTGCCCATGGCCTATGAATTAAAAAATGTTACTAGTGGGCCTGCAGCACTGATTGTGCTACCCACTGGAGTAACTCTGTAAACATGTCTCAGATCTGTCAATGCAGTGTCTGTGTTGGCAGTTTTAAACTGCCATTTTGACTTGGCAAGTTCAGAAACTTGCCAGGTCCAAACCTTCCTTTTTACTACATTAAAGTCACCCGTAACGTAGACCCAAGGCAGCCCCCTGGGCAGGGTGCACTGTATTTAAAAGGTAGGACATGTACTGGTGTGGTTTACATGTCCTCATAGTGAAATACTTTTAAATTCATTTTTCACTATTCCAAGGACTATGCCTCCCATAGGGTAACATGGGGATTGCCTTCAAAAATCTCTTAAGTGTAATTTGCCATTGGAGCAGATAGAGATGTGGAGTTTGGGGTCTCTGAACTCACAATTTAAAAATACATCTTTTGGTGAAGTTGTTTTTTAAATTCTAAGTTTGAAAATGCCACTTTTAGAAAGTGGACATTTTCTTGCTTTACCATTCTGTGCCTCTCCCTGTCTCTGGAATGCACGTCTGGGTCAGAATCATATTTGGGCTGTTTATGTTTCCACTCTAGACAGTCACACAAAGGGAGCTGAGGTGTGCCCTGCATATCCTGATGGGTCATCCTGAGCTGGAGCGGTGGGAGGATCTGACACTTGCACCTAAATATGTCTGTGCCTGTCCTTACACAAAGCAGATTCCAACCCCCTGGAGTGTGTCTGGGGCTAGGGCAAGAAAAGGCATCGTCTTGTTAACCACAAAGACTTTTCTTTAAATGTTGCCTACTTCAAAGGCAGAAATGTGCTTAAGTACTGAGCCTCTGACCCCACAAAGTTAGAATCCTTCTGGACTGAGGACATTCTACCAGGAAGAAGAGCTGGATGCTGTAGAAGGAACTGCCACTCTCCCTGTTGCTTTGCTGTGCTGGCCTGTTGCTTCTGTCCTGGGAGTGAAAGAACTGGACTTTGCTTTCTACATCTGCTTCCAAAGGTGGTTGTCCAAGGGCTTGGACTGAGCTTGCCTCCTGTTAAGAAGTCTCATAGACATCAACAACTTCATCTACTAGCACCTGGGCTCTCTTACTAAGAGGCTTGGCATGCCAAGTGGTGCCAAATCCAGTTCCTGGGCCCGTGGTAGTGAGTTCTGGGATAACCAAGAAGAAACAAGCACATTGACTCCAGACCGATTTTGGAACAAGTGGCGCTGACTGATGGACTCCACACTGCTGCCTGCATCAGAACCGTGGTCACCACTTAGTACAATGACTGTGACCGAAGCCACAGGCCCAGTGCCACAGCACCTCAAAAGTCCCACCACAGTGTGAATCCAGAGTATTGTGTCACCGAAGTCTGTGGCACTCAGCTCGAACCCCATGCAGAATCTGGGCCCCGTGGTGTGGTTACAACACCGTGAAGATGACGCATCGCATCTTGACCTACTGGACTCATCGACCCCACCTTTTTGTAAGGAACCAATGCCTCACCACTGACGCCGCATCCCCTCCTTTTCAACCATAAGGAATGGAGACCTCACATCCCCTGCCTAGCAGTAAGAAACCAACACCTCACCTCCCCGGTAGTAGTAAGGAACCACCGTCCCATCCAGCTCCAGTGACACCTCACTTCCCTGACTCTCACATCCGTATGTGCACATAGCACATCAAATTCATAAAGCTGCTCAAGACAGTGCTCTTTTAACTCACCCCCTCTCCTGCCTTTGATCCGCCTGTTTGCCGATATACCCACCTTGGGTGATTTGTACATGATATCAAATTAAATTAACATAACTTAACACATATAAGTATGGGGAGTGCTGAGTCATAAAACTCCTTACGTATTTTGTGAATCTCTAAAAGTAGTAAGTTTACGCAAAAGTAACAGGTCGCTAAAGTTATTGAACAAGTCGGATAATTTCATACCTTGGAGTATATTGTTCTTACTTTTGTGTTGTATTCAGTTCACTGTAGAAAGTGTAAGGCTACTTCCTCGATGCTCCTAGTGCACTGGTTATCTGTTAGCTGAAATTCAATTTAGGTCTGCCAGATGGTCCACATCATTTGATGCTCGCTATCAAGGGGTAGAAAAGAGTAGTCAATATTACTACTTCATCAGAGGCAGGTTGTGATTTCTAAGTATTTGCACCACTTCTATTTAGATGACTCAATCTGCCTACTTTCTGGAATAAGCCGATATCAAGAACGTCAGTTAACAATTGATTGCACAGTTTATAAAACACTTAAAGCCAGACATACGTACATTGGATTTACTGAAAGTTGTTGGAATTTGCACGCCAGCTTTTAGCGAATCCAGTGGTATTTTGCAAACCACCTGATGTACTAATATGTCAGATCACAAAATTCTGATTCACTGTGGGTTACAATTCTTTTTTTTAATTGCAGCTCAGATTCCTCTAAAGGAAAATGGGATGTGTTCAAAGAAAAAATAAAAGTTTGTAAAACTATTTGTTAGGAGTAGGCACTGGTCCAATGGAAAAAAAGTGTTTCTTTGACCATTGGACTCTGGGGATCCCATCCCATTTGCAAACAGGTTACCATCTTTTTTAAGATGTTGGTAAAATATTAATGTTTTAGCAACCACATTTTGTCTAAACATGCCCTTCAAAATAGAGATTCCCTTTGATTTCCTAAACCCATTTAATGATTTAGTAACATGCTACTGATTTGCTTAATAGGTTTAGTACATTCAATACCATCTTTTCATTTTGCAAGACTTGCAATTTACCAAAAGAAAATGCGTTAGTACATCTGACAATAAGGGCCCGATTTAGATATTGGCAGATGGATTCCACCGGAATCCCACAGTAAATAAAGGGATTTCGATTTCAGCAGAGGGGATATCCGTCACCATTGTGATGAAGTAACCCATTTAACAATCTAAATCAGGACCAAAGTCTCCTAGACACAGTTTAGAGTTAATTGCATGTTGTGCAAGTCCAGATATACATACAAAGGGCTGATAGGAAAGTGTGAGAAAATGAAATATTATTTAGAGTGAAAAGTAGTCCATTACAAGTAATAATATCACTATTTTTACTAGGTCCACTAAAGGTTTCAGTAATTTAAATCTGAGATCAACCTATGGTAGGTAGGGCACAGAGCAGACAGACTTAAGTTGAGAAAATTTTAACATATTTACCATTAGCAAAATAGTTAAAAAGACAAAAACACAACCCAATAAAAATCTTAATCTAATTTATTCAAATAGAAAATAACAAATTAACAAAATGACACCAAAACAACAAAAATCCAATAAAGGGTACCAGAAATATAAATTTTTAAAGGTTTTATAATCATGGGCCCTCATTATGACATTGGCGGTAAATCCCGCTTACTGCCACAGTGACGGCCGCCAACATACCGTCCGTTCCTCATATTACGACACATATACACACCAATCCAACAGAATACTGCCACATACACAAATCCGCCAGCCCAAAGGTCAGTGCTAAAGTGGCGGCACCAACAGCCATACCGTTACACCAACAAAACAACGCCCACCACATCATGACTCACGGATCACCACAGTGGATATTCAATGGCGGTAAACCATTGGCGGTACATACCGCTGCGCTCAGAATGGACACCCACATACAAAACAGCACTACATTGGCCAATACTAAAAATACGCACCTGACGCTCATACACACACCACACCCACCCACCGCACCATAAAACACACCCACATTACCCACAACCCTTCACGAACAACAATGACTGGCAGGAGATTGACACGAACAGCACATTGACAATTAGACACACACACCACATACACCCATACGTCTCTCACGCACCCTACATCACACACCCCACCACATTACTCAACACACTCTAACCAACACACAACACCCATGTCCCCACTAAGGCACCCCTGTTTCACTGATGAGGAGTTAAGGGTCATGGTGGAAGAAATAGTCAGGGTAGAGCCACAGCTGTTTGGAGCACAGTTACAGCAGATATCCATTGTCAGGAAGATGGAGCTATGGTGGAGAATCCTGGACAGGGTGAATGCCGTGGGACAGCACCCAAGAACAAGGGACAACATCAGGAAGAGGTGGAACGACCTACGCGGTAAGGTACGTTCCGTGGCAGAAAGGCACCAGCTTGTCATACAGAGGACTGGCGGTGGAGCCCCACTTCCTCCCCCACAGCTCACAGCATGGGAGGAGCAAGTCTTGGCATTACTGCACCCTGCGGGACTCGCTGGAATAGCCGGAGGACTGGACACTGGTGAGTCAATAATTACTACTTATCACCCCCCATACCTGCATGCCATCACACCCACTCACCCTCAGTCCCATCACTCCACTCGATCCCACACACTGCACCTACACATATGACTAACCCCAATGCCAAATACTGCAGGCCATATCAATGCATGGACAGCCCTCCCAGCCATTCATGGACACCCATTACTAAAGCATGCACAGGATAGGGAAACTAACAGTCCCACAATACATCACCATACACAAACAAAGGTGGCAGGGCAACAGCAACGACAGAGGGGAAGCCAGGCATGTGCAATATGTCACAGACATGAAGCACATAATATATCACTTACAACCCCACAGGTGCCCAGCCAATCCCAGAGGAGAGGAGGGGCCCCCAGTGATGACAGTAACTCTGGACTTCAGGATCTGGACCAACAACCTGGCCCACCAGGGACCACTGGACAGTCAGTCACCCCAGCCCACTCCCAGTCCACCAAAGAACCTCCCCCTTCAGTATCCAACACAACATCACCCACTCAGCGTACCCACACCTCTTTCCCCAGGACATGTCAATCAGCAGTGTGCTCACCTGTACAGGGACCCCAGTCCACCCCTCGCCCCCAAGACAATCAGGGATCTGGGGTCTGTGGCAGTGGGCACACCATTCAGGGGATAGAGGAACAGGGCAACAGGGAAACTGGGAGGACCGCTATTTGCCAAGGGGAGGACAGGCCCAGAGAACCAACTCTCCAGGTGGCACTCACCAAGATCCCGAGAGCCTACCAACATTCCCATGACACGATGGGCCAGATCCTTGACAACATGCAGGAAAACAGGCGGTTGCAGGAGGAACAGTGTCAGGGGATCAGGGAGGACTTGCAGGCCATCACCACCAGCTTGATCTCCATAGCAGGGGTGCTGGCAGACATGGCCAACATCATGAGGGAAGCAACAGCAGAGCAGCGGGCCCCTACCACTAGCCAGTCCATTGACCAGTCCTCAAATTCCCCTTCAGCTAGTGGGCAGGAGGCCCGGCCACAGGACCCACAGGCCACCAGCACCCATCCCCCTGCAGAAGGTGAACCAACACGCAAACGTTCCCTGCGAACCAGACAGAAGCCAGAGACACTTGTCAAGAGCTCTGCCAGGAAATAAGACTCTCCTGATTGTCCCTCTTTTGTCCCACCCTGTCACCTTGTCCACTTTGAACTGTCTTTTGCTCCCCTTCCTATGGCCCCTTGGGCATTGGACCTGTGATACAAACAGTCTGGAACAATACCCTGGACTTTCCTCCACCATCACCCCATTCCATTGCACTTTCCCTCAGTTTCACTGCACTACATTAAACATCCTTGAACACAACTTGAATACGAGTATTGTATGTGTTAAAAATGTGCATTTATGGAAACAGTCACATCTAGTGCAAATGATCTGAACACAGTGAGAGCATGGAAATAATGTCCTGTAGCTTTCTGTAGTCATCACATAAGTACACAGTTGTTATCTCACCAACATCTGTAAAATGACAAGCCATAGGTGACAGTAAGTTGAGATGCAAAGGAAGTTAATGCCATCATGCTACAGTCACAAAGAAAACATCAATAGTCAGAGGAATGGTCAGTTGCACTGTCTCACCTGTGTGTCATTGGAAGTATTGACGTATAACTGATGTTCAGTTGTCCTCCACCTCATCCTCTGCCTCCTCATCCTCACTGTCCTCAGGGTCCACTGCTGCCACAGGGGCATCTCCAGTCTCCTCCTCCTGCAGAAAAGGTACATGCCGTCTGAGGGCCAAGTTGTGAAACATGCAGCATGCCATTACTATCTGGCAGACTTTCCCGGGTGAGTAGCACAGGGATCCACCTGTCAGATGGAGGCACCTGAAACTGGCCTTCAGGAGCCCGATAGGTCCTCTCGATGATCCTTCTGGTTCGCCCATGTGCCTCATTATAACGTTCCTTAGCCCCTGTCCTGATATTCCTCACAGGGTTCAGCAGCCACGATAGGTTTGGGTAGCCTGAGTCCCGTGCAAGTATTGAGGGACAACATTTAGCCTCACACACTGCTATGGGGATGACACATGAAGGTATACACTAACATACAGTGGGAGGGGACCATGGCTCACCTATTAGCCACACCCTGTGCCTCTGTAGTTGGGCCATCACATTTGGGATGCTGCTATTCCTCAGGACAAAAGGCACCATGCACTGACCCAGGATACTTGGCAGTGATGTGGGACTTGTACTGGTCCACCAGGCGCACCATTTGCACATTCAGTGAGTGGAAGCTCTTACGATTCCTGAACACGTGTTCATTCTGCCGGGGGGGACTAACGCAATATGTGTCCCGTCAATCGCCCCAACAATATTGGGGATATGTCCCATTGCATAGAATCCGGCCTTCACAGTGGCCAGATCTTTCACCTGGGGGAAAGCTATGTAGCTGCACATGTGTTTCACCTGGGCAGACAATACTCGATTGAAAACATTGACTATGACATTTCTGCTGCCAAGCCCACTGTCACCAGTTGCCAAGAAATGGAGCACTGATAGCACTTGCAGAAGAGGGGGGATCCCAGTCGAATGACGGATAGCAGATATCAGGTCAGGCTCCAATTGGGCACACAGCTCTGTGATTGTGGCCCTGTCCAGTCAATAGGTGAGTATGATGTGCCTGTCCTCCAGTGTAGCCAAGTCCACGAGGGGTCTGTACACATGGGTTTGTGTCCTCCTCCTATTCATCCGCAGCGGTAGGTATCTAAGGGACACAAGAGTGAGTAGGCCATCACAATGTGAACAATGGAACTACCACCTCACTGTACATAGTGCATTTATGTGATAGGACAGTGGCAATGGCGAGGTATGTGCTAATCTATGTGCTAATCTAGCTGTGACGCAGTTAAGGTTGATATGATTGTGGTCCACCACCATGAAATGGTGACCGTCTGTCCTACATGTAGAGACAGGTTGAAATGAGGTAACTCCGCCAATGCTGGGCGTCGTGCGGAAGGCGTCTTGCACCACCGTTCAATTCCTCATTGGATAATATGGGGCTCTATGGAGTACTGTGGCCTATAGGGATCAGCGCCGGCGGGGTTTGGTGTACACCGCCTTGGACATGACCGCCATTTTCCATCAGATTCCTCACTTGTTTCCTGTCCTTCAACAGGAGAACACCTACACTGCATGTGCTGCTTTGATCTGTGTCTGGAGCCTACCATGGCCTGTGTGACCAGGGAAAGGGCCCCTGCCTTCACTGCAGAGGAGTTGGAGCGATTGGTGGATGGGGTCCTACCCTACTACGGACTGCTGTAAGGGCTCCCAGACCAACAGGTGAGTACACCTTGGACATGATGCATGTGTGAAGGATACATGGAGATGTGTGTGCAAGCATCGTGTCATCGGGGGATGTCTTGTGGTGGTGCACATGGTGTGTGCCAGGCGATGGTGTGCCAATGGTGATGGAAAGGGGACTGGTGGGCCATATGTGTGCCAGGCTGGATTGTATGTGTAATGGTGTCCTCCCAACGAGGAAGGGGTGCCCGTCAGAACTTGACCCCCCTGATGGCCAGCATTGTGGCGGTGGCTGACCCAGAGCTGGATGGGCACTTGAGGGCATCACAGCAGCCACAAGGGGGTGAGTACAGTTGGTATTACTACAATAATTAGCAGGTGGCATGGGATTTGGGTGTTGGGTGTGAGTTAGTGGGTGCCCCTTAATATAAGGTCAAACACTGCAGTGTGATCCAGCTCAAGGATAAAGGGTGTATGTCAAAGGCAGGTAACCTAGTTTGTTAGAATTCCATGTCAGTCAGGGCTTTGTGGGTCCCAGGAGGGGTGCATTTGGTGGTGTGTGGGCCTCATCATGATCCCTGTGCGTGACGGTGCTGTGTATGCCAACTGTGGTGTTAGTGCAGTAATTGACCCAGTGTTTCCTTTCTCTCTCTTCCACATTTTATTCTTCTGCCATCCTGTCCATGTGTGCATTAGCATAATCTGGTGGAGGAGCAGGGGCACCAATGACAGAGGGAGCTGCATCACACAGCACCCAGGAGGCATGGTCCACCTACACCGAGGGAACCAGTGGGACAGAGGGCGAGGGGAGCACCTGGTGGAGACAGGAGGCGACAATACAGACTCAGATACCTCCTCTGATGGAAGTTCCCTGGTGGTGGCGGACACCTCTGTGACCACCCCAGCTGCAGGTACAGCCATCACCCCCTGTACCAGCACCACCCTCCTAGTAGCCCCTCAGCGAGTTGCCCGTGCCCGCTCACCCAAAAGGGTGGGCATCTCCTTTGCCCCAGGCACCTCAGGCCCTGTCCCACAGAGCCCTGCTGCCCTGAGCGAGGAGGCTGTTGATCTCCTGAAATCCATACCTGTAGGGCAGTCAACCATGGTGAATGCCATGCAGGGGCTGGCATCCCAGATGCAGCAATGCAATGCATTCCTGGAGGGCATCCACAGTGGATTGGCGGCCCAACAGAGATTGATTCAGGCTCTGGCCTCCTCTCTGATGGCAGCCATTGTCCCTGTTCCTTCTGTCCCCCCTCGAACTTCCACTTCCAAGTCCCAGTCTCCACTAACCCAACCCATCTCATGCATACAATCAGATGAGCATCCACACAAGACAACACACAAGAGTGGCACAGCCAAACACAGGCACCACACTTGATCCCACAAGCACTCACGCAAACACCAGACAGTTGCAGACACAACCACATCCACTGCCTCCACTGTCCCCCCTCTTCCTCCTCCTCTTCCTCCACCTCCCTCACAGTCACGTCCACACTCACACCTGCATGCACTGCATAAACATCTACCACCAGCATCACTACACCAAGCAGCACACACACCTCACTGGCAGACACCTCCACTACATCCATCAATGCGTCCCCTGTGTCCTCTCCCACTCTGTCTGTCCCCCCTCCTAAAGGACACAAACGCAAGCACTCAGACACCCAACTGAGATCCACCTCACATCAGCACACTGCCCATGCACCTGCACCCAAGTCCAGCAGGCATACACCCCCATAAACCACTCCCTCAACCTCCACTACCATCCCTCCTTCCTCATCCCGCCACACCATCTCTAAGAAGCTTTTCCTAACCCAACTTGACCTCTTCCCTCCCCCCATCCTGCCCGTAAGAGCAGGGTCCCAATGACCCTGCCCAGCACCTCAGCCCAACAGTCCACGTGGACAGTGGAGGCACCTCCTAGTTGTGGTGGCAAGACAGTGAAGTATCCCCCTCCACCGGCCAGGAATGTTCAGGATCCCACACCTCCTGCCATTAGGGGAAGGAGCCCACACCTCCTGCCATGAAGGAGAAGAAGCCCTCAACCCCTGCCATGAAGGCTCAGGATCCCACAACTCCTGTCATGAAGGGGAAGAAGCCCTCGACTCCAGCAGAGGCTGTCAGGGTGACACCACAACCGCAAGTGGTCATGGAGCCCAACCCACCAGCTGAGGAAGTGCAGCCTACTCCTCTTGCAGAGGCTGCCCAGGAGGCACCTTCACCTGCTGAGACAGTGCAGCCCTCACCTCCAGCAGAGGCTTCCCAGGAGGCACCTTCACCTGCTGACACAGTGCAGCCCTCACCTCCAGCAGAGGCTGTCAGGGTGACACCACCAGTGGTCACGAAGTCCTCACCACCAGCTGAGGAAGTGAGGCCTACTCCTCCTGCAGAAGCTGCCCAGGAGGCACCTTCACCTGCTGAGACAGTGCAGCCCTCACCTCCAGCAGAAGCTGCCCAGGAGGCACCTTCACCTGCTGACACAGTGCAGCCCTCACCTCCAGATAACACAGTTCAGCCCTCACCACCAGCGGAGGGCATTTAGACCACCCTCCAGGGACTGCTGTACAAGGGGCCCCCTCCAGAACCAGTGGGCATGTTCCCCACCTGAGAGACTGTGACCTTGCACTCCCCAGCAGAGAGAAATGGGCCTGAACCCCCTCCAGAAGCATGGGGCACGTTCCCCACCTGAGAGACTGTAACCTTGCACTCCCCAGCAGAGAGGAATGGGCATGGAGCCCCTTCCAGAAGCAGGGGGCATGTTCCCCACCTGAGAGACTGTGACCATGCACTCCCCAGCAGAGAGAAATGGGCCTGGAACCCCCTCCAGAAGCAGGGGGCATGTTCCCCACCCGAGAGACTGTGACCATGCACTCCCCAACAGAGAGAAATGGGCCTGGAACCCCCTCCAGAACCAGTGGGCATGTACACACCTGAGAGACTATGACCTTGCACTCTCCTGCAGAACAAAATGGGCATGGGCTTGTTCCCGTATTCGGCTGAGGTGCCCCCACCCCACATCCCTCATGAGGTGCCTGCCCACCTGCAAACTGATGACTCTGCAGAGTTCTGTCCGGCTGAAGTCAGGATTCATTTGGGCCTTGGACTATGCCCTGTGGCCATGTGGGCCCTTAGTACTAGGACTGGGCATTGGCCCTTTGTGTACATTTGCACATATCTGTTTTTCAAACAATTGGTTCTTTTGGTAGCTGTTCACAATCAATACATTCTCATTACTGCCTTTTTGTTGTCTTTGCATTATTATGCCGTGTGTCGTGCCATTGTTTTTCGTCTGCAGCTTGTTGTGTGTATGGTGTGTGTGTGTCGGGTGTGTGTCTTGTGTGCTAGGTGGCTGTACTCACTGTAGTCATCTTCGTCGGCGTTGGTGTTCCAGGTGGAGCATGGCATAGATGATCATAGGGAAGACTTGCAGTTCCGGTTCAATCTTTGTCCTTCTCTGTGTCTCCAATGGTGAGTCTTTGGTCTTTTGTGATGTGTTTCCACCAGGCTTTTGATGGCATTGGTACCGCTCTGGAAATCGTGGCTGTTTCCTGGGTCATGATATGGTGGGCAGTACTTTGTTTTCCATCTGGGTGTTGATGGCTACTGCTATGGACAGTGGTGTTAACGCCCTGCTGGTTGGTGTGGTACATTGGCTGTCTATGGGAGTGTCGTGGGTTGGTTAGTAGATATCATGGCAAAGAGTATGCAAAAGAATAGTCCTGACAACTATTTATGGTAGTAGGGTATTGTAAATTATTTTATTCTGTTTGTATTTGTCCATATAAAGCTTTTTACCAGATTTTCTGTTTAACTGTTCCTCTTTTATGTCTCTCTGTTTCTTTCTGTATTTTCTGTTCTTTCAGTTCTTGTGGGCTCTGTGACGGGTTTTTTCATAATTCCTTCTTGTTTTCCTTTTTTGTATCTTCCCAGGGTCTCATTGGTAGATGGTCCCGCCTTAGGATGTTTCCAAGAAGAACAGAGAACAGATGGGAAAGAAGGAAAGTGAGCTTTGTTTCTGTTCTGTCTCTTTATATAGGGGAGGGTAAAAGAAAACCAGAGGAAGAAGAAGAAGTGAGTAGAAAAGGAAAGACCCTACAGGTAAGTGCCTCCTCCTAGATATCGTGATGGGTAGTGTGCAATTCTTGTTGTGTTACTCCTTTACTACTTTTCTAAGGTGCCATAACTCGTGCCGGTGAAATACGTGCAGCCCGGTAACCACAGTACCCAGCGTTATAGGAGAAACTCCCTTTATAGTCCTAAATCAAGATTCCTTCTCTCCGTCGTTCTGCCCGTCTTTCCCTCCTCCCCACTTCCACAAATAATTAGCAGGATTTTGTATACAGGCACGTACCTGCATGAGCCACATCGCTCCTGGGACGTGTATAGTTACTTTGTTTCCTCTCGCAGGTTGTCTCTCTCCTGTCTCAATGGCTGCTTCCCTTTTGATTTCTCTGACGAGTGTGCCTCTGCTCTCTGTGTCTACCTTCTCCGTCGCTCTCCCTCTCATCTATCATCCTGATGGTATCTTGTTTTCAGCATCTGTCTCTCTGGTGTTCTCTCTGTCTCCTCCATTGTGTGTGTCTTGCGGCGCTTTCGAAACCCGGATATACGGGTTAGTGAGCGCGCTCCACTTCTTGTCACCTTCGATAGTGCCCCCGGGGTACGCAGTTGTTGGCCCTACCCCCGGGATGGTTCCCACAGCCGGAGTAACTCTGTTACAGGGAGTTATCACCGCCATGGTCATAATTTGGCAGGAATTACCGCCAGCCTGTTGGCGGTATATTCCCGCCACTTTATCTCTTACCGCCAATGTCATATTGAGGGAGATAGTGCCAAAAAGCACTAAGCGCCAACCGTGGTCTTCTGGTTGCATTTGGCTGAGACGTACTTGCAATTTAGGGCAAATCATAATGGAGTGTGAGTCGGACACAGAACCCAGGCTTGTTACGGTCAGACGTTTGACATTTTGACTTAATGTCTGAAATGTAAGTCAAAAATCCTCAGTGGGTCAAGGCAGCAGGTTCTGGCTGAGGAAGGCTCCCTGAGGACAGATAGCCATCTGGTGAAGCTGTTGACTTTAAGCTACGAGTGGAGAAATTAAAAAAATGTGCCCAAGAAAAGTCACTAGCTGGCAGAAAACCTTTGGTGCCTTCTGGTGAAGATTTCTCTGATTGGACATAGTAACTTTTTTGGAGCTTGGATTTCTCCACCTCGGCAACACTGCAAGCTGTAGCTGAATCTGGCTCCACGAGGCTGGATACCCTCTCTGCGAAGTTCCACTGTAATGGATTTTCTGTTGTGGAAAACCTCAGAACGTGAGCCACCTGAATCTCTGGCTTAGCGGTAATGCACATTTGAGCATTGACTCAGAAGGTTTGCTCTGGGCCTCTGGATGCCTTTTTTTCTACAAAGTTTAAGTTCCAGGTTTTTCAGGATGTTAGGAGGAGGATACTTTAACCCAGCCTTGGGTCCCAGGACCTCAAGAACATCACTTACTGTTCAAGACTGTGTCCTGCAGAAGTCACCAGCAGGGTCTAGGGCAGGCAGGTTCAATTGGAACTGGTCAGCTAGGATCTTCAGGAATAAGGGCTTCTTGCAACTTGTTGTGCCCACGTAGATTAACAGGGTGGCCAGCCAATAGACCCTCGGAGTCCACTGACTTCTTTGTCCTCGGTACAAGTAGGAGGAAGTCGTACCTTTCAGGTCTCATTTCAGGTTTTAACTGCAGGTGCAGTCTTTCAACTGTCTTCCACAGTTCGAGTAGTATTCTGAAGAGGGTACTTAGGGGTGCCACATGTATGCCTGGCATTAATTTGTGGGTGTTTCTTGACCACTAGCACCTCCCCAACCAATAAGCAAATGTTCCCAGAGGTAACCATACCCACATTTGCAGCAACACCTGTGTGCCCCATTGCAAACAATCCTACTGTACCACTCTCTACCTAGATTCAAGATGTTGAAATCCTTCTTCCCTTGTGCAGAGCCTATGTGCCCAACCCAGAGAAGTGGGCAGAGAAATTAACAGTTCAGGAGATACTTCTTCTCCCACTAGAATTGGTGGCGAATTGCCTGGGGGAACAAAGAAGGGCCCTGCCCAGGTGTCAACTAACATTTGCCTTTGACATGGTATTCCTCTTTGATATTAATTAAGTTCCTGGGCACAGCCGAGATGGTCATCCTGCCAGAGAAACAGAACACAAGAACTTTGTCCAGCTCTGGGAGCAGTTTGCATACCTCATCTGGGGTCTATTCAGCACCAGGGTGAGCATTGGTAGCTAATGTAAATGGGCTTTCAGAAGCTTTATGCAGGGAAAGAGTCACATTCTAAAAGTACCTTTTCCAAATCTGAATTGTCCAGTAAATTGGCCTTGTAATAATTATTTCAAAAGTTCAAGAATGAAGTTTATAGCTGATTCCTAGCTGGGGGTAACATTATTGAATTTAATATTGTATCCCATGGCTTTTCTGTGGAGCATCCAACCCTGATACAGTGAAAATAGCTTTTGGTGCCTTTTCACTGTAAGGACATGTTTAACATTAAACTTTCTTGTGTCCTACTTTTAAATACTGTGAACCCGGTGTTACAGGCTTTGTTTCTCGGGCCCATTACCATTGTATGGGATTTAGCAAAATTAGGACTGGAATCCAGTGAGTTTATAAAATCTATAAAGGAGCTTAACACATGCTGGAGACCTACTGCCATCCTAGCAATTAACAATGCATTGTCCACATAAAGGAGAGCAGGAATTAGCTGGGTACCCACCCGAGGAATGTCTTTAGATGCTGCACATAGATTCAGACCCAAGGTATTAAAGTATAAGGTAAAGAGAAGTGGGGCTAATATACAGCCATGTCTTACACCCCTCTATACCTTCCCGGGTGAGGAAAGACTCCCAGTCTGGCTGTATCGCACAGCAGCAGAAAGATCTATACGGCGCTCATGTAGGAAATAAACTATATTTCAACCCACACCCTCTCTTGTATGTATCTGGCTATTTTATTACTTCTAGGTCATAATCTTAGTTGTTGGGATGCTTTTTGGTATTGATTTTTAAGCACCCTAGAGATGCATCAGTCCTAGTAGTGATTTTAATTTATGGGTGGAATGTTCATCTCAAACTAAAGCCAATCGTTTTGTAGAAGACTGTGAGTCCTTTGGGCTGGGTCTGTGTATTCTGGGTGCTCTGCCATGCTGAAGAAGGAAAATACCCATGACCAGATAGTGTCCCTCCAAGGATATCCAATCTATTGAGGTGTTATCTCTAACATGGTTGGATCATTATTCAGTGAAACTTAAGTAGATTCTGTTATGAAAGATGGATCTCCCCAGATGTTAGCTATCTCTCAGGAATGGCACATATTACACAAACAACTTATACTAAGGTGTAATGTGAGACAGAATTAGCCATCTAGTTAGAAAGGGATCTCATAAAGATCTTGAGAGTACCTTATTTTTCTGAATCGGTTCAGCCTTTGATTAAATGACCCCTGTAAGGTGACCTGCGTCCCAATGAAGTAAAAAGTTAGCCTTTAAGTTTTCTGAAGAATTGTTAAATTTAGAGAAAGACTGTTAGAAGCTGGAAAGACACTGGTGAGAACATCAGTGGAAGACAGAAAGGTTTATTTGATGGCACTTAAAAAGTGCAGAAAACAGATTTGATCATTTAAGACAGAGGCCCTCATTACAACCCTGGTGGTCAGTGTTAAAGCGGCGGTAATACCGCCAACAGGCCGGCGGGAAAAAAAAATGGGATTACGACCACGGCGGAAACCGCCAACATAGACAGCCACTTTAACACTCCGACCGCCATAGCGGTATAGACAAACAGCATGGCGGTCACTGGCAACAATCAGGCGGAAGACAATGTACTGCCCACACTATTATGACAGGCCAATCCGCCACCTTTTCCGGGGTGGATTCAACGTGAAAACATTCACGGCTGAAACAGGACTTGGAAGGGGAAACACTCACCTCTACACAACCCACGAGGAACCAGGACACCATGGAGCCTGAACTCCAAATACTCCCTGCGATTGTCTTCCTGCTCCTCTACCAGGAGCACGACCGACGGCGGCAGCGACCTCGGTGAGTACTGCACCTACAACACATGGGAGGGAAAAGAGAGTGACCCTCACCCACAACAACACACACACACCAATACATGCTGAAACATTACATTTACACCCCCCAATCTCCCCTGGAAGAACGCAATGACAAAAGGAAATTAGTTGAACGATTGTAATCATGTAAAATCCATTAGTCAAAATTTTATATACACTATAAACAAATATGTACACCAAGAATTCAAGTCTAGGTACTGCACCAATATAGTCCGTGGACCACTGGGCCCAAAATGCATGGGCGAGGACCACACAAGATACCCGATCGAAACAGAGAGAACATTGCTGAGGCATCAGATGGAAAAAAAACAGGCACCTCAGGGGGAAGGGAATGGGGGGCACCTCAGCCAGATGAGTGCACGACACCAGCTCCACGAGGGGGCTCCATGCCCATTGATGTATCCTGGGGAGTGCAAAGCCACAGTCTCTCAAGTCTCTCCAGTGGGTGGTTTGCCCACTGCTTTGTCCTGGGGAGTGCAAAGCCACAGTCTCTCAAGTCTCTCCAGTGGGAGATTTGCCCACTGCTTCCTCCTGGGAGTGTAAAGCCACAGTCTCTCAAGTCTCTCCAGTGGGTGGTTTGCCCACTGCTTTATCCTGGGGAGTGCAAAGCCACAGTCTCTCAAGTCTTTCCAGTGGGTGGGTTGCCCACTGCTTTATCCTGATGAGTGCAAAGCCACAGTCTCTCAAGTCTCTCCAGTGGGTGGGACTTGAGAGACTGTGGCTTTGCACTCCCCAGGATAAAGCAGTGGTCAACCCACCCACTGGAGAGTGCAAAGCCACAGTCTCTCAAGTCTCTCCAGTGGGTGGTTTGCCCACTGCTTCGTCCTGGGGAGTGCAAAGCCACAGTCTCTCAAATCTCTCCAGTGGGTGGTTTGCTCACTGCTTCATCCTGGGAAGTGCAAAGCCACAGTCTCTCAAGTCTCTCCAGTGGGTGGTTTGCCCACTGCTTCCTCCTGGGGAGTGTAAAGCCACAGTCTCTCAAGTCTCTCCAGTGGGTGGTTTGCCCACTGCTTTATCCTGGGGAGTGCAAAGCCACAGTCTCTCAAGTCTTTCCTGTGGGTGGGTTGCCCACTGCTTTATCCTGACGAGTGCAAAGCCATAGTCTCTCAAGTGTCTCTAGTGGGTGGGACTTGAGAGACTGTGGCTTTGCACTCCCCAGGATAAAGCAGTGGGCAACCCACCCACTGGAGAGTGCAAAGCCACAGTCTCTCAAGTCTCTCCAGTGGGTGGTTTGCCCACTGCTTTATCCTGGGGAGTGCAAAGCCACAGTCTCTCAAGTCTCTCCAGTGGGTGGTTTGCCCACTGCTTTGTCCTGGGGAGTGCAAAGCCACAGTCTCTCAAATCTCTCCAGTGGGTGGTTTGCTCACTGCTTCATCCTGGGGAGTGCAAAGCCACAGTCTCTCAAGTCTCTCCAGTGGGTGGTAGGCCCACTGCTTTATCCTGGGGAGTGCAAAGCCACAGTCTCTCAAGTCTTTCCAGTGGGTGGGTTGCCCACTGCTTTATCCTGAGGAGTGCAAAGCCATAGTCTCTCAAGTCTCTCCAGTGGGTGGGACTTGAGAGACTGTGGCTTTGCACTCGTCAGGATAAAGCAGTGGGCAACCCACCCACTGGAGAGTGCAAAGCCACAGTCTCTCAAGTATCTCCAGTGGGTAGTTTTCCCACTGCTTTATCCTGGGGAGTGCAAGGCCACAGTCTCTCAAATCTCTCCAGTGGGTGGTTTGCCCACTGCTTTATCCTGGGGAGTGCAAAGCCACAGTCTCTCAAGTGGATAACAGTCTCCACTGGTTCTGGAGGGGGCTTTGTGCCCAGAGTGCTTCATCCTGCCAAGGACAGAGGTAGTGGATGCTTTCTCCACTGGTTCTGGAGGGGGCTTTGTGCCCAGAGTGCTTCATCCTGCCAAGGACTGAGGTAGTGGATGCCTTTCTCCACTGGTTCTGGAGGGGGCTTTGTGCCCAGAGTGCTAAATCCTGCCCAGGACAGAGGTAGTGGATATCTTTCTCCACTGGTTCTGGAGGGGGCTTTGTGTCCAGAGTGCTTCATCCTGCCAAGGACTGAGGTAGTGGATGTGACAGTCCACTGACGGTGGGGCAAGATGGAAGTTGCCCAGGCCCCTGGAACTGACCACTAGCCTCGTACGAATGACCACTGGGGATGGCAGCCATGTCTGCAGTGGTGCCACTGGCTCAGGATGTGGCGTGGCCGCTGGCGGTTCTGGCGGCTGGCTCAGTAGCGGCAGTGCTTGCGGCGGTCATTGGGCAACGGTGCTGGTGGCGGGCTCACTGACCTCGGTGCTGGCGGCGGTGTCATGAGCGGCGGTGTTGGTGGGAGGCTCACTGACCTCGGTGCTGGCGGCAGTGTCATGAGCGGCAGTGCTAGTGGCGGGCTCACTGACCTCGGTACTGGCAGCAGTGTCATGAGCGGTGGTGCCGGTGGCGGGCTCACTGGCCTCGGTGCTGGCGGCGGTGTCATGAGGGGCGGTGCTGGCGGTGGGCTCACTGACCGCGGTGCTGCTGAAGGGCACAGTGTCTGCGGTGCTGGTGAAGGGCTCAGTATCTTGGGTGCTGGCGGCGGTGCCAATGGCGGCGGTGCATGTGGCAGTGCCGGTGGCGGTATTCTCCGCCGTGCAGGTTGGCGGCGACGTTGACTTGCCTTTCTTTTTCAGGCCCTTCCCCACCTTGGATGGTGGGGCAGCTGTCTTGCCACTCCCAACTGTTGTCTTGGCTGAGCCCTTGGTGGCAGGTGTTTTGGCCTTCTCCCTCCGGGATGTGGGCAACCTCTTCTGTTTTGGAGGTGGGGGAATGTCCTTGGACTCGCTCCTTGGGACACTGGCAGCCCCGTTGCTTGGCGCACTCCAGAATGCAGATATTTCTTGCACCACTGTGCCCGGTGATGTGGTGGCTGAGGTTCTGGGTTGGGATCTGGAAAGGCGGGCCCTAGGGGACAGACGGGGGGGGAGGTGTAGGGAAGAGGTCAACATTTGAGAGGAAAAGCGTTTTTGACACAGTGGGACTGGTAGATGGAGAGGGTTTGGGAGTGGAGGAAGAGGTAGTGATTGTAGGAGGTGTTCGTATGTTGACTTTGGGTAAAGATGCATGGGCTCGAGGCTGTCGTGAGGTGGATGGCTGTTGGGTGGGTGTGTGGCTGCGTTTGTGTAGTTTGGGAGGAGGGCTCACAGACACACTGGGAGAGGACACAGGGGATGTGTGAATGGTAGTGGGGTGGTGACTGCACGTGAGCGGTGTGTGGTGATGGATGTGCTGGTGATGGAGGTAGTGCCTGAAGATGTAGTGCATGCAGGTGTGAGTGGAGACGTGACAGGGAGGGAGGAGGGAGACGTGGAGGAGGGGGACACAATGGAGGCAGTGGAGTTTGGCATGTCTGCATGGGTATGATGCTTGTGTTAGTGCCTGTGGGATGTGTGGTGCTTATGTTTGCCAGAGCCACCCTTGTGTGTTGAGGTGTGGGCATGCTGGTCCGATGGTGTGCTTGGGATAGGCTGAGGTACTGGGGATTGGGTCTGGGTGGAGGAAGTTGGAGGGGGGAGGCTGAACACAGGGACAATGGCTGCCATCAGTGCTGAGGCCAGAGCCTGAAATGTTCTCTGTTGGGCAGCCAGAATGAATGCTCTCCAGGTATGCATTGGTCTGTTGCAACTGCCTCTCTACACCCTGGATGGCATTCAGAATGGTAGACTGCCCAACAATGAGGGATCTCAGGAGGTCAATAGCCTACTCACTGAGGGCAGCAGGACTGACTGGGGCAGGGCCTGAGGTGCCTGGGGCAAAGGAGATGCCCACCTTCCTGGGTGAGCGAGCACGAGACACACACTGAGGGGCTGCTGGGAGGGCAGTGCTGGTAGGGGGGTGGCAGCTGTACCTGTTGATGCGGGGGGCACAGAGGGGCCCACCACCGCAAGGGAGCTCCCATCAGAGGAGGAGTCGGTGTCGCTGGTCTCTGCTACTGTCCCTGCCGTGGAGCTCCCCTCGCCCTCCGTCCCACTGGTGACTTCTGACTCCAGTGTCTCGGCCTCCAGGGCCATGTGGGATGCAGCTCCCTCCTGCTCCGGTGGCACAGCTCCTCCACCTGATGATGCTAATACACACAAGAACAGGGAGACCACCAAAAGGGGGGGGAGAAAGAAGAAAGACATGTTCAGTGCATGCAATACTGCTACCGCTGGCTGACACTACAGACACAGCAGCACTCTGCACTACGCCATGCACTTAGGGTTCCCTATTTAATCACAGGGACATGGGGTATATGGCCTATGCCCGATTGCTTCACACCTTGAAATCATAGGAGCCTGACTAGGTGTTGATGGCTCTTACCACTGGTGGGGTTGGGGTGCGACTTAGCCTGCCTCACAAAGGGTCCTTGCCTACAATGCTCACCCTAGTCTAGGGGAACCCACTGCCCAGCTCCCCACCCAGAGACCTCCAATGCGCGCAGAGTCAGATGCATGTGACGGTACTCACCCCCTTGTGACTGCTGTGATGCCCTCAAGCGCCCATCCAACTCTGGATACGCCACCGCCAGGATCCGGAACATCAGGTGGGTCATGGTGTGACGGGCACCCCTCCCACGTTGGGAGGCCATCCCCAGCTGGGCCTCCGCCGTCTTCTTGCTCTAGCTGCGAATGTCCTCCCATCTTTTCCGGCAGTGAGTGCTCCGTCTGTGGTGGACCCCCAAGGTCCGGACATCCTTGGCGATGGGATGCCAAATATCCTTCTTCTGGTGGGCGCTGACCTAGAGGAATAGTACAGGGCAAAATGAAAAACTGTAACCATCCGGACCGTCACAGTCATTGGCCCACATTCCCACCCTTGCCCAGATGCACATACACTCACCGTCCGATCATGCAGGCCTCATTCCCCCCCACCCCGTATCTTCCATCCACACCACTCCAAACAGGCATTGCCCATACAGCATTCACACAGTGTACTCACCTGTTTGTCTGGAGGACTGTAGAGTAGCGTGTACTGTGGGAGGACCCCATCCACTAGTTTGTCCAACTGCTCCGATGTGAAGGCAGGGGCCCTTTCCCCAGACACATGAGCCATCATCGCTTCCAGACTGAGGTCACAGCAGCACTTGCAGTGTAGGTCCTCTCCTGTCGAAGATCAAGTATCAAGTGAGTGAACAGACAGAAAATGGCAGTCACGTCCGCGGCGGTGCGTACTGTCACTGCCGGCATACATCGTCATTGGCTCCTGGGACCCATAGGGTCCAATGTTAACCAATGCAGGATTGCGCCGCGGTCTTCGACCGCCTACCGCGACAGTGTACAGCGCCAGCACAGTTACCTCATATCCCCCTGTCCCACATTACAGGTCAGGCAGCCGCCATTTCAGGGGGCCACATTGCATTAATTTTAAATGCGTCACACATATCTAGGCCTTGCAGACACACAGAGACATGCACATAGCGGATTAACAATGTGTGCAATAAAATTGTATTTTTCCTACCTCAGTGCTGGCTGACTTTGTGCTAGCTGTTCTCGTTCATAGGGCACATCCGCTGGGGCAGGTGATGAGATGGCGGCATCCTCCGGTGTACAGACCGTTGGTGGACCTGTCGACAATGGAAGAGAGACATGTAATAGTCACCTACAGACTTGATCGTGCCACAATCCATGACCTGTGTGCCCAGTTGGAGCCAGACCTGATGTCAGCTATCCGCCATCCCACAGAAATCCCCCCTCTAGTGCAGGTCCTGTCAGTACTCCATTTCCTGGCAAGTGGGTCTTTTCAAACTACAGTGGCCATAGCATCAGGGATGTCTCAGCCAATGTTCTCAAACGTGTTGTCCAGAGTGTTGCCTACCCTGCTGAAACACATGTGCAGCTACATCGTGTTCCCTCAGGTGGAGGATTTGCCTACAGTGAAAGGTGACTTCTATGCCCTGGGACATATCCCCAACATCATAGGTGCCACTGATGGAACACATGTGGCCTTGGTCCCCCCACGCAGGAGTGAACAGGTGTACAGAAACCGGAAGAGCTACCATTCTATGAATGTGCAGATGGTGTGTTTGGCAGACCAATACATCTCCCATGTAAACTCCAAGTTTCCTGGCTCATTGCATGACGCTTACATTTTGAGGAATAGCAGCATCCCTTATGTGATGGGGCAACTCCAGAGGCACCGTGTGTGGCTAATAGGTGAGGACAAGGACCCTATACCGTGTGAATAGTTGTCTGGGGTTGTCGCTAAGGGATAGTGTGTGTGTAACAGTTGTCCCTCGACATTTGTAGGTGACTCTGGGTACCCCAACCTGTCATGGCTACTGACCCCAGTGAGAAATCCCAGGACAAGGGCAGAGGAACGCTACAATGAGGCACATGGGCAAACTAGAAGAGTCAAAGAGAGGACCTTCGGCCTCCTGAAGGCCAGGTTCCGGTGCCTCCATATGACAGGTGGGTCCCTCTACTACTCACCAAATAAGGTGTGCCAGATCATCGTGGCCTGCTGTATGCTGCACAACTTGGCTTTGCGATGACAGGTGCCTTTTCAGCAGGAGGATGGTCCAGAAGGGGGTCTTGTGTCAGCTGTGGAGCCTATGGACAGTGAAGAAGAGGAGGCAGAAGAGGAGGACATAGACAACAGAAACAACGTAATCCAGTAATACTTCTAGTGAGACACAGGTAAGAAGACATCACCGCCTCCTACATCTGATAAAATTGCAAGACCTATCATCTGACTGTCACTTTCACCCAGTGCATGAGCCCTGACTTGTCACTTTGCCTTTCCATTTCACAGATGTGGGTCCCACTGTGTGACCTCTGGTATGTTACCTCATGGACTAGAGCTGTGTGACATAGGTATCTTGACAAATTGAATGGACATTGGTATTTTCCTCAGTTATTGCAAATACACATTTGTGAAAGCACAGACTGACTCCAGATCGTTTTGTGATTCAAGGGTGTTTATTTAAGTGCAAAATGGTGGAGGTGGTATTAAAGTGGTCAGGGGTGATGGTGGAGGAATGTCCATGGCAGAGTCCAGTCTATTTGTCTCACAGGTGCATTGTCCAAAGGGGCATAGGAAGTGGAGCAAGGGCACTTTAATGATGGACAGGACAGGGTGACAAAGTGGGACAGAAAGATGACAATCATGGTGGTCTCATTTCTTGGCGGAGGTCTTGGCATTGTTCTCTGTCTTTGTCCTGGATCTCAGGGACCGCTTGCAGGGTGGTTCTCCTTCTGCAGGGGGCAGGGTGCTGGTGTCGTGGTCCTGTGGCCGTGCCTCCTGTCCACTAGCGCCGGCGGAGGTGGTGGGCAGTTCATCGTCCAGGCTAGTGTCAGGGGCCCCTTGTTGTGCCACAGTGTCCCTCCTGGTGTTCACAAGGTCCTCAGCACCCCTACAATGGTGCCCAGGGTGGTATTGATGGATTTGAGTTCCTCCCTGAACCCCAAATACTGTTCCTCCTGGAGCCGCCGGGTCTACTGAAATTTGGCCAGTACCGTTGCCATTGTCTCCTGGGAATGATGGTACGCTCCCATGATGTTGGAGAGGGCCTTGTGGAGAGTGGGTTCCCTGGGCTGTCCTCCCCCTGTCACACAGCAGACCTCCCAGTTCCAGGGTTTTCCTGGGCCTCTGTCCCCTGAACTGTGTGCCCACTGCCACTGCCCCCAGGTCCCTGCTGTTCTTGGGGTGGTGGGTTTGCCTGGTTTCCCTGTAGTGGTGGACACACTGCTGCTTGACGTGTCCTGGGGACAGAGGTATGGGCCCGCTCGGTGGGTGCTGTGCTGGTGTTTCCTGAGGGGGAGGCTCTGTGGTGGCCTGTGACTGTGTCAGGGGAACCGACTGTCCCGAGGTTCCAGATGGGCCGGGCTGGTCATCTAGATCCAGTTGGACAGAGCTGCTGTCATCACTGTGGGCCTCTTCTGTGGGGGGAGTAGACATGTGTGGAACCTCCTGTCCGGTGACGTTGGGTAGGGGTCCTGCAGGGGTGTAAAGGCATGATTATTGCATCTGTGTGTGCCATGGTGTGCAATGGGAGGGTGACCCTGTACCCCAGTGCTTACATTCTTGTGGAGGACATTGTGTGATATTTGGTTTGGGGATCTGTGTGGGTATGTGTAGTGGACATGCATTGGTGATGGGTGTCCATGCTCTGTTGTTGCATGCAGGGCTTGGTGTTGGGATGTGTAGTTTGTGATAGTGGAACATATGTGAGGATTTGGAGTGATGGGGGGGGTTTGTGATAGCATGCAGGTAGGGTGGGGGATATGGTAGCTAAAGATTTGACTTACCAGAGTCCATTCCTCCAGCTACTCCTGCGAGGCCCTCAGGATGCAGTATAGCCAAGACCTGCTCCTCCCATGTTGTTAGTTGTGGGGGAGGAGGTGGGGGTCTGCCGCCAGTCCTCTGAACTGCAATGTGGTGTCTTGAGATCTACCTCTTCCTGATGTCATCCCCTGTTTTTGGGTGCTGTCCCACTGTGTTGACCCTGTCCACGATTCTGCACCGTAGCTCCATCTTCTTAGCTATGGAGGTGTGCTGCACCTGTGATCCGAATAGCTGTGGCTCTACCCGGATGAATTCCTCCACCATGACCTTGAGCTCCTCCTCAGAAAACCTGGAGTGTCTTTGCGGTGCAATGGGGTGGTGTGGGTGATGTGTAAGGTGGTGTGTGTTGTGATGTGTGGGGTGATGTTTAGGGGTGTGTGGTGTTTTGTGCGTGGATGTGTATGAGTAATGGTGTTGTGTGCCTCTGTCTGCTGGTGTGGTCTTTGCTTTTCTGTCTCTCTGCTTCTTCCAAATTTTTGGTTGTAAGGGTTTGTGAGTAATGTGGGTGTGTGTTTTATATTGTATTGGGTGTGTGGGAGTGGTGTGTGTATGTGTATCAGGTGTGTGTATTTCAATTTGTCCAATGTGGTAGTGTTTTGTAAATGTGTGTGTATTTTGAGCGCAGCAGTGTGTACCGCCAATGGAATACCGCGGTTGAAAGACCACCACGTGGATTCGTGGGTCGTGATAGTGTGGGTGTATTTCTGTTGGCGAGACAGTGGAGGTTTTGTTATCGCCAGTTTATCCCTGACCTTTGGTGTGGCGGACTTGTGTGAGTATCTAGATTTTGGCAGATTCCAAGCTGTGGGTAGTAATAGCTGTGGCGGAATTCCGCAGCCGCGGCGGTGTGTTGCCGGTCTTCTGCACGGCGGTAAGCGGGATTTACAGCCAATGTTGAAATGAATGTCTTGCCCCCCAGGCCTCAAATACTAAGAATGTACCCAAAGAAATACTCAAAATTGCATGTTCTTTTATAAATCATGGCTGCTCATCTCTGGATCCCTCAAACCCCCATGAAGTGAGCAATAAACTTGTAAGTGTTTTTTTTTTACCATAGAATGAATAAGATACCCGCAGAATTTGGTGAAGAAGTAGCAGATGTGACCATTTCAAAAGGGGTTTTTAAAAGATCACCAAAATCAATGTTTCTCTATGACTTTGGTCACTTTCATTAGAGAAATCTTTTTCTATCACTGAAAGCAGGTTCCCCTTTGGAATCATGTGCTGCTATATTATACCTTCTAGCTGCTGCCAAGTCAAACATGCCTTGGCACAAATGTGCAGTCTGTATCTCTGCTGAGTGCTATAGTCCCTATTTTGATGAAAGCTATTGTGGATCTTGCCATCCTTGCTAAATTACATCCTTTCTAACTGCTACTGACACCAATGGAAATGCAAGAAAAAGCTCTAAATACAAGGTTCTCAGAATTTCTGGACTGTTAAGTGTCATTAGATCAGGCAAAATCAGGGTTTAGAGCAAGACATAGTACTGAGTCTGTGCTGGTTAAGGTAGTAGAATTATAACAACTATAGATGCAGAAGGATGTGCAGCCCTTATCTTTTTAGAGCTATCACCTGCCTTTGAAATAATCTCCCATTTAGGTAGATTGGTGTCATGGGCTTAGCTTGCAGTGGTTAGCTTTCTACCTATAAGAATGATACCAGAAATTAAAAATGAGCTCATTATGTGAATATCTTGTTGAAAACGAGCCTACCCCAGGGCTCGTGTTTGAGCCCTACGATTTTTAACATTGATGAATCACCCATCACAGAACTCATAAAATCATATGAGTACCATTTTATAATGTATACAGGTGATATGTGGCTGATTATAAGGCTGGATGGTCACTAAAATAAAAACTGCATAACTTTCGAAATATGTATGCTGGAAACAGCCAGATGGGGTACAGAAAACTAAGATAAAGATTTTTGGCTTAGATAAAGACGTTTGGACCCGTATACCCTGGCTCCACCCTGCCCCTAAAACAGCAGTAAAAGATCTAAGGTTTACCTTGACAATAATGTGTCTTTTCATATAAAAATAAACCATATCATATCAGCATCTGTATTCCGTCTGACTGCAGAAGAGAATTCTTCCTTTTCTTCCTTTGGAGGGGTCAGATGTTAGCTGTTCAGGCCCTGATTCTCCAAGGTTAGCTTACTGTAATATCTCAACAATAAAGGGGGAAGATAAGAGTATCCCAGAGTGGCTCATCCTCCTAGTTGCGTATACCGAGAAAAAGGGAGCCTGCCTGAACTACGTTGTGCTAACCCTCTAACCAGGGTAGAGAAAAAGCACTAGGCTTTTTTTTTATATAACCTCACCGACCAGAGTTCCCCTTTGGTGGCATGCTTCATCATAGGGTTCTTCCCGTTCCGCTGTGAAATGGGACATGCTACATCCTCCTAAATTACGCAGGAGCACTGAGTATTATGATCTTTGTGATGGAAGGAATAGGAGTAGAAGGGATTTATTTCTATGTAGTGAACGGTTAAAAATACTTGTCCGGTAGATGAGTAAATAGATTAATCTTTCCCCCAGATGGTATGACTGAAATGTGGGGAGGAAAGTAGATGGTATGGGTGATAATTTCCCAAACCTTCTATGAGTCTATATGTTTTAAGCCAATCTCCATGGTTTTCTTCAGGACCAAGGATCTAATTCCATGACTCGACTCCTAATGAATGGCTGGTGAAAAATTACTAAACGTTCTCTGCATGCTGATAAAAGACAGCACATATTTGGTATAATTGCTTCATAGGTCCTCCAGTGGTAAGGTGAGTCTTTTGTCACACTTAGATCCAGGGGTCCCCTCAACCGAATCACCTAGAGGAAATGCACCAGGACCTGAATATGACCCTCCACTTCATGCAGTTCCTCTAGGTCATTCGGCCTGAGGGGACGCCTTGGTGTAAGTTATGCTTTATTTATCTAGCTTCCAGGCACCTAATTGAGCAACTCTGTAAGATATTGTAACATAACATAACATGCCATAGAAGAATGTTTGCTCCTTTTGTCAGAAATCTGTCTTGAGTGATGCCTTCAGCAGATACTCTCTACATAGTTAACAGCACACCTCTTTCTAAAGCTTGTCTCTTTGTTGTTAGTCAGGACTAGCTGAAGGAGTCACACTTTAGTTGTGACCCCTAAGTAACCATACAGCTGATGGTTTTGTTTTAGTAGCTGAAAATGGGTAATTTGTTATTTTCTAACAAAGGACCGTGACTCAATGTATAATTTACAGATATATACTTTACAGAGATGAAACAAAATGCATGTCTGCACTCAAATGGTTTTTGCTAATGCACATTGCATAGTCTGCCAATACATATGCCTTTTTTCTTAACAGTATTCTGTTTTTCCCACAGGGTCTGAGTGTGGATAGACGTTATTCGCCATACTGATACCAATAACCCCATAAGAGAAAGTCTACTATTTTCAACAGATGCAACCAAATGCATACTGGGAATGGTAGCTGTGACCACTTCAAGTAAACCAATTGGACAAAAACACCTGAAATTAAAGGTTTGTAAAATGGGAACCCAAGATTAAAGCACAAGACTGAAGGAGCATCTGGTAATCCTAATCAATATACACAATATGATTGTTAAAAATCATACATCTGGCAACGTAATGTTATTGGATATCTATAAGTCATGATGCAGCTTTACTCTAAATGCAATACTCAAACAGTAATAAAGTGAAAACACAATATAAGAACAAATGTCAGTCTAATTTATAACAAATAAAGTAAAATATAATAAATAAAATGACACCAAAACAACAAAAATCCAATCTGTAGAACCGAATCTATGAGGTTTTAGATTTTCAGATGAAAATAGCCCCCAAAAGCATAAATAGCCCTGCACGGTTATATGGCTTTGCTGGACTAGGGGAAAGTCACAAGTTAAAGTTAAAGGACACAGAGGGCACCACTTGGAGATCAGCCCTAACTCCAGCAGCGGCCAGCAGCAGGACTCAGGAAGATCCAATTGGTGCTCAGCAGTTGGAGGGAGGTCTCTGAAAAGTTGTTGTGTCCCTGTAGCTCATACGGGAGGTCAGATAGCTAACCCTTGGAGTCACCTCTGGGGAGCCTGGATTCAAGGCAAGTAGGTCTAATCTTCTTTTTTCAGAAAGCAGAGAAGTCCTTCTTCTAAATCCACAGGTCCAGGAGTCTCCTGATGAGAAGTTCTGAAGGTTCCACTTGGCTTACCCCCAAAACTGGTTCTGGGCAGTTCTTCCCCTTACCCTGGTACTGGCTCCAAACTGTCTAGGGGGACAAAGGCAAGGACAAGTGTGGTGTCAGGTTTCTTTGTGTGTGCTGTGGGCAGGGCCCTTTGAAGCAAAAAAGGGCAAGGCAAAACTCCTCGCCAGCAATCCTGTCAGAAAGACCCTCTCCTCTTAAACCTAGGCCTTTTTTGTTTCAATGTCTAGAAGCATTCTACAACCCACAACAGGAGAGCCATTCACAGACATGTGATTCTGGACACTGGAACAAAGGGACATTTGGTACAGGCAGAAAAATTGCAACTTTCTAAAAGTGGAATTTTTCGAATTGTAACCTAAATATGACGTTAACCATTAAAGAGGGTTTTAAATTACAATTCATTTGTGAAGAAACAGAGTTTCTTTATCTGGTCCTAAAATGAAGTTATCACACATTAACAGTACTAAAGTAACCCAGTGTTATTAATTGGTAATACAGTACTGAAAAATAACTTTAGGCGTTTTTCCCCTGCCAGAAAAAAAGTGAATAAACATGTCCTACTTTTTAAACAGCATACGCCCTGCCCTATTCACCTTCAGGGTCTACCTTACGGGTGAATTATCAGTATTAAAAAGTGAAGATTTAGGTATTTAGGTCTGGAAAAGGGTTGCTGTGGCAGGCATATGACATGTTGTTCCAGGTTACTTTAGTGGATAGCACAATAAGGGCTGCAGCACACTAGTAGCATTTAATTTACAGGCACTTTGCACATGTAGTACCATTTACTAGGGATATAAAAGTACATTAAATGTACCAATCAGGTGTAGGCTAATTTTACCATGTTTTCAAAGCAGAGCAAAAGCACTTCACCACTTGTGGCAGTGGTGAAGTGCACAGAGTCCAGAAAGCCAACAAAAATGGGTTTTGTGAAGGAAGGCAAAAATCTGGGGAGATCTGCAGAGAGGGTCATGTCAACACAGTCTATTAGTGAAAATGGTAGGTTGATAACATGGTGATTGACAGGGAAGAATAGGATAATTGATATGGAGATTGGTGGCTCTAATTATTCTTGGAAGGACAGTAACCCTTAGCACAGACAGGCAGGGGAGGTGGATGGAGGTAGTGGAAAAATTATATTGGACTTAACCAGGTACCCCTTTAAATGACACCTCTGCAATAAGCAAAAGAAAAAGAAAAACAAGAAGAAAAATCTTTTATTGTATGATTCAACTACATAGTTACAAATTCATGAGTTCAAACCAAGATGAACTGCAATGAGAAATGGCACTGTACCATTAACCAAACGAGAACATATCATCAAAATATAAAAGACCTTGTAAAAATTAGAGTTTTGTTGATTAAAATACACATTGTGTTCATTGTGGCATTAGCTGGGGCAGACAATTGATCCGCAGCTGGAAAATTGCCATATAACATTAGGTGTTTCATCTTTATAAAACAGTTTTACTGCAGCCTTGTTGTTATGACTAAATAAGCTTAAATGTGGCACTGGCCTTTTTCATGACAGCACTTTTTTTTTCTTCTAAACATCTTTATTGATTTATTGTTCTAACAACTTAATAACTAATCACGTCTACACCTTGGCATGTACTCATTGTCTTTATACCAGACAGCGTATTGATAAAACATTCTTTTAACACATTTTATCCCCCATGGAATTTCACACTGAGCAATCAATGCCATACTTGAGGTTGCTCAGTGCCATCAAATGTCATAGGACTCTCCTCCCTTTACCCCACACCTTTAGCTGGGCACCCTCTCATTTTATAGACTAGCTTTTCTTGCTGGGCACACCAGTCTACCCCTTGCCTAAACTGGGCAATTGTGGGCTATGTCTCACTTGGTCACCAGATATGCTATTCCCAGAAAAGCACGATCCCCCATGCTGTTCCCCACTCCCTCCAGGACACCCAGAAGGATTGGCAACGGGGCCATCTCCATCTCAGTCCCCAACACTCTGGATATTTCGGTAGTCACTGCCGATGGTAGGCTTCTATAAATGCGTAGATCCACACCATGTGATAAAAATCTGCATTAAGCTCTGAACAATGGGGGAAGGCAGAGTGTAGCTGAAGACCTGCCTTCTGCATTTTATCGGGGGTGAGGTATGGAGCATGCAGGTAGTATGATTGTACTAAGCGGAGGGTTGGAGGCAATGGCCAGGCCCCTCGGGCCATCAAGGCTCCCGCCAGTCCTCCTCCTCCATCTGCCCCAGCCAGCCCCCCCATTGAGCGGCTTCATCATGTTTATAACCAAAGTTTTATATCTTATGGAGACCGCACTTCCACCCAAGCCACCCATCAAAGCCTTTGCCTTTGCTGGGCTAAACTTGGGGAGGACTGTGCCAGCCTGGATATGGGTGCTCAGTGCATGCCAAAGCTGTGGGTATTTGTGAAATTGGGACTTAGAGAGTGAGTAACGTTGTGGTATTTCCTGAAAGGAGAGCATGTTAGTACCCGTCCAGACCTCTCCCAGGAGCGAGACACCTATTGTATCCCAGCTGCGGAACCCCTCCAGAGCGGACACCTCTGGAAGCCATGTCCCCTGCCACAGTGGAGTTTGCTGGGTAAGGCGCGTCCACCACCCTGTTCTCGTTGTACCTCCCTCCACCCCACAAGTACCATTCTTGTCACTTAGGGAATTTCTTTAGACAAGGCGTCTTCATATAGTAACCCAATGAGCTTCGGGAAGCCCATTGTCAGTAGTTTGAGCTGGTATGCTGGGTCTGACCACCCACCCCCAACCAGTCATTAAGTACCAACATTTGGGTAGCTAAATAGTAAAGGTACTGGTTAGATATTCCAAGCCCTCCTTCGTGGCCTCCTCGCTGGCATTTGTGCAGCGCAGTTTGTGGGCGGGAGTAATACCATATAAATTGCCATGCTACGGAATCCAATTCCTTAAACCACTGCTTAGGGAGCTGATAGGGAAAGTTCTGAAGAAGGTAAAGGAAGCGGACAGTATCATCATATAGGGCAATTCTTCCCTGGGCATTTAGGGGTAGGGTTGTTCACCTCCTAAGGTCTTCCTTCGCCTTCTGGGTGAGTGGTGAGATGATAAGAGACCATGCCATCTCAGGCAACAGTGATACCCATATACCGGAAGCTATTACGTCTTGCCAGTCTTAGCAATCCCTCGCAGAGTGTAACAGGACCAGTACAGAACTAAGCCCGAGGCCCCAGAGAACATTGTCAGTAATTGCAGACACCGGGGCCTGCTATTGGTTGGGTCTGTTAGGTAGACAAGTACATCATCAGTGTACAAGGCAATGCAGTCCTATCATCCGGTGGGCAAAGCCCATCTGCTGAGAAAAGAGTCTTCCCTTATGATTTTTGCCAGTGGTTTAATCGCGAGGGTGAAAAGGACTGGGGATAGTGGGCATCCCTGGCAGGTCCCTCGGAGAATGGGGAAAGGGTCTAAGATCATCCAATTCACCTGTACTCGGGTAGTTGGGTTGGATTAGTGGAGGTGCATCATCCTTCGGTATCTAGGGCAAATCCCTGCTTTTGGAAGCACTTGAAAGAGATCCGACCAGCCGACTGTATCAAAGGCTTTTTTGAAATCTATAAGTAGAAGTGCCAACTGTGGGGGTAGAGAGTGACGGCAAGCCAATGCTGTGTGGAGCTTCAAAAGGCAATGTTGAGTGCCTCTGGTTGACATGAACTCACATTGAGGTGGATCAGGGATGGTAATAATTTCTTTAGCCTGGTAGCAAGTATAGTGGAGAGGATTTTAATTTCAGTGTTTAAAAGGGGTATGGGACGGTAGGCAGAAAATTGTGTGGGGGGCGGGTGCGACTTTGGAATTACGACAACAGCAACTTGGTTGAGGTCTAAGGGAAATTTTCCGTCTCGCTCGGCTTCAGTATACAGATTTAACAGGTGCAGGGCTAAAAGATCTCCACACTTGCTGTAAAACACCACTGGACACCCGTCTGAACCTGAAGTCTTAACCAGGGCCAGCGTCGAAATAGTCTCCTTGATTTCCTCTATTGTTAAGGGTTCATCTAGGTCATTTTTTTCCATGGCAGAAAGGCAGGGGAAGGACACGTTGCGCAGTAGCGGAGTGTCTCACTCCGATTGGGCCCGTGGGCGCTCTGCATATAGCCCAGTGTAATAGGTTGCAAAACTCCAGGTGATCGTTTAAGCTGTCCTACATGAGTTGCGTGAACTGTCTATAATTTCTGGGACACTTCTACCAGCCAGGGAACAGGATTTCCTGTTCTTGTCCCCAAATCCATAAATTCAGGCAGTTGATGCACGCCACATATGTTTCGCCGATTCAGGGGTGAGATGACAGATTTCTCCCCTATGTAGTCCCAGTTGTCTGGTGGTGGTAGCATGGTTAGTGGGGGAAATTTATCGCTCCAGACGTAGTGCTTGGGACTCAAGGCTCGTCACCCGCTGGTTCTTCACCCTTTTTCGCACCCGTAGGAGGTGTTGAGCATATTCTCAAATGGTGGGCTTGCATGCAGCCCATACCGAGCCTGCTGATTGCACAAAGCTGACATTATTCTGGAGGTAGTAGTCAAGCTCTTTGTTCAATGCTTGGACATATTTGTCATCTTGCAGGTACCAAGAGTTTAACCGCCACATGGGGTGTAGGTACCCGGTTGGATCGTCCATCCGCAGCAGAAGTGGTGCATGATTAGGGATCCCGTATCTGCATGCCTGGAACTCAGCTAATGTCTGATGCTGGCATAAAAAGGAGGTCTATTCTTGCGTGTGTACGATGTGCCACTGATGTGTGCTTGTATTGCCCCACTCTGTGGTACCAGATCCACCACACATCACAGAGGCCCAGACCATCACCCCAGCGACACAATTGCTTGGCTCGGGTGCTCTGGTGCAGTGCTGTCAGCATCTGGGCACATGGCACCATTAAAGTCACCCCCTAAGATGGTCAGTCCCGGGGGAAGTTGCACTAGAATCTCCTGGAGGGTCACCAGGAACCATTCCAGTGTACTGTGGGGGGTACACACTTAGCAGATTAATTGGTTGGCCATTCAGTGTTCCTGCCACTGTGACATATCAACCTTGTAGGTCTAGTTTAATCATGGAAGTCACTATGGGTGTCAAGCAATGCAGCAGTATTGCCACTCCCCTGGAGCCTCTGGTAAAGCCCGCATAGTAGACCCTGTTGTATCCGCCCAACAATAACGTAGGGCACCAAGAGCCCAACAGGTGAGTTTCCTGGAGCAGTAATATAGATGGGGCAAGGCGGCGGATAGTGCCAAAAACTGCTGAATGTTTGATTTTACTTAGGAGCCCGTTTAAATTCCAGGATAAGACTGCCCTAAGGGGCCCGAAGTGCATGTGGAAATAGTGAAAACATTTAGAACTGTATATGCATTTCAGTCATCATGGGAGGGGCCTCTCAAGCAAAAAGCCCCACTAGGGGGAGAGCCATGTGCAGAGAGTAAATTTAAGGGAATGAAGTGACCAGCTGAAATTGAAAAAAATGCTAACATGCCTGAAACATAAGTTCAATGTGTCTACTGAAATTTCATCTAACACCCCCAACTGCTCCCCACGCCATACTTCCATCCCTGAAGCATCTGTCGCCCAAAAACACAACTGAAACCCCTAACTTGGTGTGGAGTGGTGGACCCCTCCATATAGTCGGAGTTCTACAATAAATCCTGCATCCCGCTCCCATTGCTTATCATGAGATCTCTCTTTCTTCTTCTCAGGGCTCCCTGGGGAGCAGTGTTTACTGCTTCATACTAGGGAAGGAGATAGACTAAGGTGGTCAGTTACTTGAGTCGTTATGTTCTGCCCCTCCTTCGAATGAGCGGTTGCAGCCAGCTCTGGTAGAGCCAAGGGTCCTACTGAGTCAGTCTCAGATGCCCGGGTCACCTCACTTTGTTTCCTGCGGCAGAATCAGGTGTGCCCTCGCTTGCGCCTCGGTCCCAGCAATTCATCATGTCTGGATGTCGGGTTACCCCTGGGATGAGTGGGGGGTCCTCTTCTGGCAAAATGGTGTTCTTCAGTGAGCCACTCCCGGGCGGTTTGTGGTGTGTAAAAAAAAAAAAGCATTTCCCATTTAGAAGGAGCTTGAGGCGTGCAGGGAATAGCAGCATAGAACACAGTTGCATCTCTGTAAGTTTTTGTTTGACCACTTCATAAGAACGGCGCTTGGTCTGCACCTCCCGTGTATAATCTGGAAATATTAGGATTTTGTGGTTTTTCTATCGAAGGTCAGCCTGAGCCTTAAGGATGGCATCTCGGTGTTTGAAATGCAGAAACCAGGTGATTATTGGCCTTCTCCGCCCTCCTGGCGGGGGCTTGGGCGCCAACGATCTGTGGGCCTGCTCTATCGCAAACCATGGGGACAGTTTTTGCTCTGGCAGCCATGTTCAAAGCCACTGCACCAGGAATTTGGTGGTCTGGTTCTTCTCCACATCTTCAGTGAATCCTACAAATTGCAAATTCTTCCGCCGGGAGCAATTTTCTGCATCTTCGGCTCTGTGGTGGAGTTCGCCAGTGCATGTCAATAGCTGGGTCACCTTGGACTTAAGGTCGGTAATCTCATCCTCAATTGTTGAGACGCTTTCTTCTGCCTCTTTTTATGTGGCCCACTGCTTTCCTTAGGTCCTGCTGGAGCAGGCCCACGTTTTAGCGAACTTCTCCGATTTTATTCTCAACAGCTTGTTGAGAGGATTGAATCGCTTGGAGGATGGTGTCCAGCACATCCACCGCTAGGGGCCCAGGTGTCAGTGCACTATTCCCCTGGGGGTTCAATTGAGTGACATACTAGTCGATGCGCTGCTGTGATGAAGGAGTTTGTCCTTCACCATGGTGGGACTGGAGGGGGGCCCTGAGTCACAGACGCCCCTTTGTCCCTGCCTCTGCGACGTGGGATACTACAACTATTGTCTGGAGGATACTAAAGGTGCGCTAGCGCTGTCCATGCAGCCCCTTTACCCAAGAGGTCTCTCCGTGACAATCGGTGGACACGAGGGGGGAGGAAACAGGTCACCCACCCAGGTGAGGTGTCTATCACACTCTCCTCTCTTTCCCCTGTTCGCTACTTCACTGGGGTCTCCCCGGGCACCTCCGATGCTCACGTGGTTTGCTGCTGGTCGGGTGGCAGGGTGTTGCTGATAATGTGGCTGAGCCCCGGTGGGTGCCTCCCATCCGTGGCACCAGGGCAGAGGGCATGTTTCACCTCAGGCCGTGCCTGCACCACGCTCTTAGCACTCACTTCATCAGTGTGGCCTGGTCATTCCATTCTGTTCGAACGTTTTCTCTCGGGACTCCACCCCAGCGCACACCTGTCCTCCGCTGCTCCTTGTGACTCCACTCCATCCTTCGCCGTGCCCCTGTCCTCCACCCCGACCACACGGACCGTCAGGCCTAAAGGGGCATCTGATGGGCTTAGTCCCCTCCACCACCTCCATGATGCCACTCCTGGGAGTGATCAAGGTGTTCTCCCAGTCCCTGCTGTCAGTGGGAGCACACACATTGTTGGCAACCAGGCCCCTTCTGTCTCTCCACATGGCTGGGCTCTGTCTTCCCTGCTGGTCCTCCACTGGGCATGGCCTTCAGCTGGGCCACCTGCACTGGGACCAGGGGCCCAACTATGTGAGGGCCCGGGCCCCCGTATCACCGCTCTGAGCAAGGTGTCAGCCTCTGGAGTCTGCTGTGGCCCGGGCCTACCTCGCTGCTTCGCCCAGGCCCCAGTCACACCTCTGCTTACTGTGAGCCAGAAGGAGACCACGGTCTGGGTCCCCATTTCACCTGTTGTCTTCCCTGTGGGGGGCTCACCTCAGCTAGCCCACTTATTCGGCCTGTCACATTCACCAGGCCTGTCCGTCGCTCAGGTTGCCCCACGCATGATCGGAGTCACACGTGCGAGGTGCCCCACTGCACTGTTTGGCATTTTCTGGGCACCCCCGGGCTTCTCGACCACCCTGCAGGGTGTTTCTCCGGTCCTCCGGGCCCAGTAACTATCGCTGCTCCACCCAGGCCCTAGTCACACCCCTGCTCACCATAGCCCGGGAGGCCCATAGCCTGGGCCTGGACTTCACTGGTTTCTTTCCTTGTGGGGGATCACCTTTCTGGCTCACTCTTCCGGCCTGTCACTCCCGCCAGGCCCGTTCATCACCTCTGCTGCCCTGCTCATGTTCTAATTCGCATGGGTGAGGTGCTTTGCTTCACTCTCTGGCATGCCTGGTCTCCCTCAGTCGGCCCTACCATGAAGTCGGGTGTGTCTGCGGCCTCCCAAACCCTTTAGTTGCTGCAGTTACTGCAACTCCCGCCATATCACAGGGTGGCCACGATTACAGTGGATGGGATGTCATGGTCAGGATATCGGAGCTTTCTAATGGCAGATGACGGAGGGGTCCAGAGCACTGTGACCACCATCTTGATGCCTGAAGCTACGCCACCTATGCAAGCACTTCTTAACCTCTTGTCCAACAGTTACAGCCTTGTCCTATGTGATCAATCTGTTGATAACATCTGCGCTGTTTAACACATCAACAGCCAGCTTCAGGAACTTAAAAAAAGTTACTGTTACTTTTTGAAGCTGAATGAGTTTATTGCATGGCGAGACAATGTACATTAAAGTCTCAATGGCAGTTCCAAAGTGCAGGAAAGTAGCCTCTTTCTAGCATGGCTACCCCCACTTTTGGCCTGTTTGTGGGTGTGTGTCAGTGTGTTTTTACTGTGCCATTGGGATCCTGCTAGCCAGAACCCCAGTGCTCATAGATAAAAACCTATATGTCAGTGTGTTCTCCCCTGCTCTGGCAGAAAACTGGACAAAGGAAAGGAGAGTGACCACTCCACTGTCTATCACCACCCCAGGGGTGGTGCCCAGAGCTCCTCCAGTGTGTCTCAGACATCAGCCATCTTGCTAAGGTGTGAGGGCAGTTTGGAGGGCTCTGAGTGGGCAGTTCCAGCAGGTGATATCAGAGACCCCTCCTGATAGGTCCATAACTGATAAGGTAGCCAATCCCCCTCTGAGGGCTATTTAGGGTCTCTCCTGTGGGTTCTCTTCAGATTCTGCTTGAAAGTTTCCTTCAGGAATCCTCTGCAACAACTTCAGACTCTTCTGACCTCGGATCAACCGCAGCCTGCTCCAAGAAATGCTGTAACTGCAACAAAGTATCTACAAGAGACACTTTTCTTCAGCAACCTCAGCTCCAAGTCAGCAACTGCAACAGTTTCCACGGTGTGCACACTCCGGGGACTCCCTGTCTTTATTCTGCACCAGAAGGGCTGAAGAAATCTCCTGTGGAGTGACGGAGTCACTCCCCTGCTCCAAGCAGGCACCTTCCAAGGCATGCTCTTAAGGACACAGAGGGTGGCCATCATTGACATAGACTGTCCTGAGGTCCTGCTGACGCATTTGGAGGAGGTAAGACCTTGCCTTCCCTGAGAGCGATGGTACCTCTGTGTCCTCTGTCTTCTTCACCTCCTGAGGCCTCTGTGCCCCATTTGCAAAATTCCTTTGTGCACAGCCTGGCCCAGGTCCCCAGCACTCCATTCTGCGACACTCAACTCGCTGAGTTGTTCTCCGGCGGCATGGGACCTTCTTTTGTTGTACTGCATCAACCACATTTTGCTCCTCCTTTGTCCCCAGATCCTGCGACTCGCAGGGGTGCTGGCTGGCATCCTGAGGGCTCTCTAAAGTGCTGAGAGCCCCCTCTTCCTCCTCACACAGAGTTGAGGCCCCAAGGTCCCTCCTGGGTCTATCCAGCACCATTTTGTTGCAAAACATACTTTCGTCATAGCCAAGGCTTGTTGGTGCCTTCCAACACAAAATCTCATTTGCAACAATCTTCACGCCGTGGGACATCTTTTGCATCATGCAGAAACCCACTGGCATCTTCCTAGGGTGCATTTCTGCAGTCTTCAACTAACAAGGGATTCTTCTTTTGCACCCTCTTCTGGGTTGGCAGGGGCTCTTGCCCTTCCTGGAGCTTCTTTCAACTTATGGAATTGGTCCCATTCCTTTGCAGGTCTTCAAGTCCAATAATCCAGCAATTGTTCTTTGCAGACTTGGTCAGCTGCTGAAAAATCCCAAAAACGAGGTGTAGTGTGTCCTAAGGAAACTTGCAGTACTTTACTCTTGCTTTTCTGGGCTCTGGGGTGGGGTAATTTACTTACCTTTACTGTATTCTTACTCTCCCAGCGATTCTGCACACACTAAACGTGTCTAGGGGGGAATTTATGATTCACATTCCACTTTTTAGTCTATGGTTTGTGTTGCCCCTATACCTATTTCCTCCCATTGCATTCCATAGGATTTCCTACTGTTTGCATTGTTCTATGACTATTTACTTGTCTAATTTTGGTGTCTAGTGTATATATTGTGTATAATACTTACCTCCAGAAGGAGAGTTGTCTCTAAGATATTTTTGGTTCTGTGTCACCAAAATAAATACCTTTATTTTTGGTAACACTGAGTATTGTCTTTACTTTTGTATAAGTACTGTGCAACACTAAGTGGTATTGCATGAGCTTTGCATGTCTCCTAGTTCAGCCTAAGCTGCTCTGATATAGCTACCTCCATCAGCATAAGCTGCTAGAACACTACCACATTCACTAACAAGGGATAACTGGAACTGGTGTAAGGTGTAAGTACCCAAGGTACCCACTACAAACCAGGCCAGCCTAATACACAAAGAGACTGCAGCATTCCTCTGGGCTGCTCTTTAGTCTTTCATACCATTAACTTCCTCATCCTTTTTCTGGTCCCAGTACTTACTACTTGAGGTTTTACCTCCTGGACTCCATTTTTTACAGCCTAACAAGCTTTTTCCCTTTTCACATTAAACCCTCAAGCTCCTCCCATAAAACCGTCTCTATTCCCAGGCACTTCCTGTTTTCCTTTTGTGAGTACGTTTTATACACTTGGACTTTGAGAGATTGGTGGGGCACACCTCCTTTATTTCATTGTCTCTTTAATTTTGTTGTATTTATTTTAAATTTACCCCACAGAGGAGAAGTTCCTCCCACCTCTTCTTGAACTTCTGTGCTGGTTGCTCGGGGTTTTGTCATCAGGGAGGTGTTGGGCAACACTGTAAGAGCTGCGTTGCTGTGTTGTTTACATTTCTCCCTGCAGGGAGGGAGAATCCCCATGCACACGTGGCCGGGAGTCGCTTTTCCAGGCATTTTCTGTTCTCTCTCATGCAGAGCGGGTATGATGGATAAGTGTGGCGATTGTGGCGTTGGGCTGCTTGGCTGCCAAATGGGGCTTTCTGCCCTAACACGCTGCTCCCTGCTTAGCTGGAGACAAGGGAGACGGAGTTCTCGCATGACTATGATGACGCAGAAAAAGAAGGTCCGACATATATTCATACATATCGTGTAATCAAAACATATAATGAAGTGTGATTTTAGTAAAGAAAATAATGTACGAGGGAAATTGTGCCCTCGGGGTAGTTTGCCATCATTGTAAACGAGCTTTATTAATCATGAAGTATTGAAAATGTAGTAATCCGTCATAATTGCAAATGTATGCCATGATTTCTTGTTTGAAAACTGTTTTGCTTAGCTCAAATTTAGTACAGGCTTTGGCCTAGTTGCCTGGTCTCAAATTCTAACTGCGTGGCTTTTTCCTTGAACTAATTAAACATATATTCTTGCTTGAAGTTGTATTTTTCCAGTAGAGCTGACTGATACACTTATCTCCAAGGTTTCGTACTAGACCGGTTTCATCCCCTTTGATACAAGGTCAGTCTGCAGGTGCGGACAATGAAGGTACAGATAGTAAAATAATTGGCAACCCATGTTACAACTTGTGTTCCAAGGCTCCAAGGACAGTGTATGCATAAATGAGCGCTAGTAAAAGACAATTTTCATTGGACAATTTGAAGCCAACCTATGAACCCTCCAATGGAAGACCCTGCAGAATTTGGAATGTTTCTTACTTAAACCCACTGGACAAAGAGAAGTCAGCCATTTTCCTCGATGCCAGTTTGAAGCCAGATGCCAGACTCCATTTTGGACGACACCCTGATGCCCTTTTCTCTATCTGAGAGAAAGAGACTTTAAGAATTCTCACCCTAGAGACTTTAACTTTGATTTGCCCCGTCTTGCCCATGCAGTAACTTTGCCCCATTCTCCTTGCCCTTAACTTTGCCCCTTTGAAACTTGCCCCATGCTGATCAACCGGTACCTGAAGGACGAAGACTTTTCTTGAATGCTGATTGTATTTGGTAAATATGAAAGGATAAATGTATTATGCATTGTGTTTTTCCTTTTAGGTACCTACTGCTATTTTGATAGGGTCCTAGCTAGAAGTTTTCCAAATTTGTGTTGACTAAATTTGTTTTGCATGAAGCCCCACATGCCAATGCTAATTAGAGGTTAGTCGAGGTATTCATTCAATGTACCATGCTAAATTGAAATCTTGTTATGCTGACCAATGTATGAAATTAGTCAAATACAGTTAGTCATATTAGTGATTTGCATTGCTATAACTGAGTGTATCATCATCCAGATTTTGCGTAGATTGCGTTTCTTCCGCCGTTATGGACAGCCAGTAATGTTCATATAAATATATCATTTGGTTTTGAGACTTATATACATCGTGTTAGCTTTGTTAATATAGGGAAATAAATTCACTAACTTTTAATAAACTGGTGTGGTTATTTATGACTGAAAGGTCATGGTGCGCCGAAATACCAACTGTTATTGATTTCTGATGTGCTATATTGATCTATTAATTGAGTATTGATTACCGATTGCAATAGTTATTGATTATTGATCTGAGTGACTCGACTATTTTAGGATGAGGAGAGCCCGACTCGGTTAAAAGATTCACCGACCTCCAACGTGTCCAGGTACAGGTAATTTATAAGGGCTGGACGCGTTATCAGTAGATGGTAGCAGAGATTGATGGTTTAGCCCTTTGGGACCCCATCCGAACAATAGACAGAGTCAAGTTAGAATTTTCTTTGATAAAACAAGTTGGAGGGATGATGATGCCCTAAGTCCCCAATGACTTTCCCGGAATCTCGGAGCTTGCGAATGAGGAACATGGAGGTATGAGAATGGTCTCAGCGTTTCTAGTGACGGTATGAGTGAAGTTAGGGTTTCGCGCTTGCACAGCTTATCGCCGCAGATTAATTGAGAAGTTTGTGAGGATTTTAAGGGAGGGTTAAAAGATATTACAGGAGTGTTACTCCAAAAGTGTGAGAATAGGGAAGTTGTCGAACTTCACGTGTGTGTAGCGCTTTGAGCAGAATTTTTTTTTTTCCACGTGGTTGTTGATGTTGAGACGGGCTCTGCGAGGTCAAGAGACTCCGGAGTATGTTGAAAAGTGTATGTGACACTTGTTTGATGTTGTGATCTGGTCAGGTTTAATAGGTTGATTGGGCGTGGTCAACAAGTCGGTATGAATGTTGAAGAGTGAAAGAAAACTTCGACTTTGAGATTTGACGAATTCTAAAGTGCACTAGAATAGTTCATTGATCAGTTGAGAGTAAAGTTTGCGGGTCAAATTTTGCTTGCGAAAGTGGGAAACCGAGAAAGATGGAATAACTGCCGAGGCTAGTGAAAAATCCCTAAGGTTTCTGAAGCGATTGTATTACCTTTCCTGTAGTAAACCGACAGATCTGTTTATTCTTTTGGTTAAGTGCTCGCGTTATATTGCAGAAATTAGTTTATGAGTGAAGCCGAATGAAAAGTGGACAAGCCGCAGGACTTTGTCAGCCGCAGTGTTTGAGTGTGACGACACTAGGAGCCGCGCTGGGATAGGTCGGTTGGTGAGAAGGGTCGCACACGGATTGGACGCAGTCCGTGAAGCGCAATTGGAAGGGGAAAGGCAAGCGAAGAGTATTCCGGGAATTAAAGTCGCTTATTGATTACATATTTTAGAAAAACAAAAGACGGAAAGATGACATTTTTCAAAGCATTTAAGAGTGCCATGAGGGGAGATGTTTATATTAAAGCAAATGTAGGAGAAGAAACACCACCTGAGGGTACACCAACTTACATTGTCATTGAAGAAAAGGGTGTAGCACCATGTCTTTGGTTAAAACAATGGTGCAAATTAACAGATAAACATGGAAGTATAGCGTTCCCTATCCACAGGTCGTTTAATCTAAGAGTTTTAGAAAATCTGAGATTTGCGCTATACGACATGAAAGTACCTCCAAGACCAGCACAGTTTGAGGCACTAGCAATTTGGGAGCTAATATCTAGAAACCAACAACAAAAGAAATTTGAGACAAGAATAAGAAAAGTAGAAAAGACACTAGCGGATGCTAGATGGGACAGCACACAAAAGGTTTGGAGATCAGACGTATTACAGGGGATTCAATTGTTTACAGCGATTACTGATGAAGCGGAGACGGAAGGAAGGAAAGCCACCTATAAGACAAACAGGAGTCAGTCCAGAGAGAGAGAGAACAATAGAAACTCGAAAATGGGAGACGAGTCAGATGATGAAGAGTTCATTATACAATTGCTGAATGATCGCCCACCACCATACGTGGAAAGCGAAAAAGGCTCAAGCATTAGTACTGCCCCTCCAGAACCAATACAGGGTAATGTAACACCAAATTTGAGAATATCTCAGAGGCCGAGCAGCTCCGACATGCCTTTCTCACCACAAATACCACAGATTCAGAGAATATACCCAGACGTGCCGACATTGAAACCTGCTGATAACTATCAGCCACAGGTTCAAAGGCACTGTTGTGATGAGCATAACATGGGAATGACTTCTGATTCAATGGCGCAGGGAGGACAAAACTATCAGAGACCGACATTGATTCAAGCTGAATCAACACAGTTCTCGATGCCCCAAAAGCAGACACAAGAAGTGCGAGTAATAGAAAGCCAGTTAGGTATGCCAGCAATGATGAACCACAATGTGGGGATTAACATGCCACAGAATTCAGGGAACAGACAGAATCCAGACGCAATATCTCTACCTATCACTGTAGGTCCACCAGTACCACTGTACATACAGGCAAATTCAAGCACAAGCGACCAAGGGTTAATGATACAGAATGGGACAGGGAGAAGATGCATAGAAACCACTCCAGAAACAACTCCGATAGCGGCACTGCCAAATGGATCTGGGTCCTTGTCGGAATTTAGTCCAATTCCAATTTGTGCTCCGTCAACCGTGGTAAGGTCACATCCACCACTATTAGTACCGTTAACCTCACAGACTGAAACATTACAGAAACCATCAGTGGCAGTTGATGTAACTGCTACACTGATGGGACTGAATGCGCAACAGTTAACACAATGGTTCAACAGCCTGAACTCCCCACAGAGTGCATCTAGCGGGAAGGGAGAAGAATACCTGAATAAAATAAGGTTGGGTATGGAGGCAGATGAACTGGTAGAGGGAACAATGGGTTTGAACAGATTAGAATCATACACAGAGGAAGAACTAAGATACATGTGCCCTAGGATTACAAGAGAAGTAAGCAGCATACATAAGAAGTTACAAGAAATTGCAGACAGAAACGAGATCGATATAAGTAAGACTAAACACCTGAGCAGAAGTTACAGGTTAGACTTTGAGACAAAAGATTTTGAACACATGAGATCCGCAGGGATGAAAACACACCTTAAAGAGATACTGCAGAGTGCACAGGTCTGGAGATGTTTAGACAAGTGGGAAAGCACGTGGGTTAAGAAAAAGGACAAAAAGAAAGAAAATACTCTAGAGCGGAATGAGAAAAAACAACAGAATGACAACCTGATAACTATGTTACCAATGAGAGAGACAGCAGGGGGAAAACTTGTACATGTACCATGGCATAGGTGCGATATTCAATCCTTTACAGATGACTTTCCCAAATTGAGAGAGAAGCCGATTGAATGGTATCAACAAACAGATAGATTTGTGAAACTCGCGAAGTGTCTCTGGGAAGACCTGAATACTTTGTTTGAAATTGTGGTTCCGGTGGATTTGTGGGAAGATTGTAAAAGGGCTGTAGGTTGGCCGACGAGTGAACCAGAGAGAGATAGGGACACAGGTGCGCCATCACCTACGGTAATGAGTTTGTACCACAAGGTGATCGAGCACTTGAAAACCAAGGTTGCGTCGAAAAATGTGAATTGGCAGAGGATTGACAGGACCGTCCAAGAGGTTAAAGAGTCTATACATGCGTATTATGAGAGGTTGTTGAAAGCGTTTAAAAATAATAGTGGCACGCAAACGATTGAGGCAAAGGACATGCTCCATTTTGTGTTCAGGTTTGTGGAAGGGTTGAGACCCGAAATCAACCAGATGATTAAAACGCATTTGATTTGTTACCAGTCGAAGTCGATCGATGAAGTGTTGAATTATGCGAAATACTGCAGTGATGAGATTGAGACCAAACAGAAAAGATTGAAAGAAAAGGTGATGGTGATGGTGATGCAGCTCAGAGCAGCTCAGACAGGTTTACAAGGTTTGCAAGGTTTTCAACAACAGATGCCGCAGCAGCGGGGAAATGCTATGTTTCAGCCGCAAATGAGAGGCAGAGGCCGAGGAGGTTTTGTGAATAATGGTCCTGATTTGAATACCGTTATGATTCCAAATGGTATACAGGCAATGAAGTAGGTGATGCCATGTCACACGTGCGGAATTGTCGGGCATTGGAAACGGGAGTGCCCAATGATGGTGCAGGAAGGTGTAGGTCAGCAAAACAATGATTTCAATGCATTCCAGACTATGAGAGGACCGAAACTGAGAGGTCCAAACCCAAATTTTCAAAACAATATGAACCAGCTGCAGGGTTTACAACCCATGCAACCACAACAGGTGCAAATGCCCCATGTGCAAATGACACAATTGCAGCCAATGCAACAGCAGTTTCCTATGGCACCTAATCAGCAAATGCAAATACCCTTAGCACCAATGAATCAGCAGCAAGCAATGCATCCTCAACAGGTCACGGGTCAGGGAATGAGTTAAAATGAAACAGTACACCAATTCCCACTACATAGTGAGAATGGAATAAACAATGTATGGGAGAGTGAAAGTTCGGATGAGGAGGGAAATTGTGTGCTTGCAGCATCCTTGGAAGTTGATCAAAAGGGTCCGTATGTGGAGGGAAGAGTTATGGGTCATCGCGTTTCATTCTTGGTTGACACAGGAGCTACATGTTCCACTGTCAGGAGCATTGAAGTACCAAATTTGCCACTTTCAGGGAGAACAGTTCAAGTAGTGGGAGTAGCAAACAGGTACCTGACGAACCCAATCACAGATCCAGTACAAGTCAGAATTGGTAACTATCAAGGGACACATAAATTTGTGGTATGTGACTCAAGCCCGATATCACTGTTAGGGAGAGACCTATTGTGCAAATTGGGATGTTCAATTATGTGTTCGAACGATGGAATTAGAATTCAGACGAGCAGTGATGGGGAAGAAGAGGACAGTGTAGGAGGGGATGAGATGGAGACTGTCGATGAAGAGTATCCCCTGATTACCCTTTATCCGATGATCACTGAAGCAGATATTCCTGCTGAGTTACAGGAAACAGTTGGAAAAGAAGTGTGGGATATGACAGGGAAAGAGGTGGGATTGGTGAAAGGAGTGGAACCAGTGAAAGTGACTGTAAAACCCAATGTAACCTTTCCCCAGACCCCACAGTACGATATGGCACAAGACACCCTCATGAAAGTCACCCAACTCATTGATGAGTTTGTAAAACAGGGAGTACTGAAAGAGGTGTTAAGCAGTCCATGTAATTCACCAATTATGGGACTAATAAAACCGAGTGGGAAGGTCCGAATTGTTCAGGATTTGAGGAAAATAAATGACATAATAATCAAATGTTGTCCCGTAGTACCAAATCTAGCTGTGATAATGTTTCAAGTCCCTTGTGATGCTGAGTGGTTCTCAGTCATCGACTTGTCACAAGCATTCTTTTCGGTGCCTCTTCATGAGGACAGCCAATTTCTCTTTTGTTTCAAATTCTTAGACAGAGTTTACAGTTGGTGTCGAATTCCTCAAGGGTTTTCGGAGTCACCGTCAATTTTCAATCAGATTCTAAAGAAAGATTTGGAAGCGTTGGAATTGCCATTCGAGTCAACCCTAGTACAGTACATTGATGACTTACTGATTGCATCCAAGACAGAAAGTGACTGCACAGCCGACACCATTGCCCTATTGAACCATTTGGGAAGGAATGGACACAAGGTGTCTCCTTCGAAATTACAATTCTGCCAGAAGAAAGTGAAATATTTGGGTCACCAAATAGAGAAAGGGTCACGGAGAATAACGAAAGAAAGAATAACAAGTGTACTCCAAATGAGTCCCCCAAAGACGAGGAGGGAGGTGAGGAAGTTTTTGGGAATGGTGAGCTACTGTCGCCAATGGATTCCCAACTTCTCAACTCTAGCAAAACCTTTACTGAAACTGACCCAGAAGGATGCATTGGATGAAATTGAGCTGAAAGGAGATGAGATGGATGCTTTTATTGAATTGAAAGAATGCATGTGCAGGGCTCCAGCTTTAGGTATGCCTGATTACACAAAGCCTTTCACATTGTTTTGTCATGAACGTGATGCATGTTCCTTGTCTGTCTTGACCCAAGCCCATGGTGGCATAAACAGACCAGTAGCATATTTTTCAGCTACTTTGGATCCGGTCGCAGCAGCACTGCCAGGGTGCTTGCGTGCCGTAGCCGCAGTTGGTATCAGCCTCACTCAGAGTGAAGGAATAGTGATGGGACACCCTTTAACAGTCATGCTCCCTCACTCAGTCGAGATACTTTTGACACGTTCTCGAACACAACACATGACTGGTGCTAGACTCACAAGGTATGAAACAATAATTCTGGGATCACCTAATGTGCAGCTGAAAAGGTGCACTACGTTGAACCCAGCATCCTTGTTTCCCAGTGAAAATGCCGAAATTGAGAACGCTGAAGACATCGAGCACGACTGTCTTCAGGTGACTGAATTTTGCACCAAACCAAGACCTGATATCAAAGATACCCGATTGGAAGAAAATGATCAAATTATTTTTGTTGATGGTTCATGTTTAAGAGATGCACTGGGTATATTGAAAGCAGGGTACGCTGTATGTACGGTAACATGTGTTTTGGAAGCATCTTGGCTTCAAGGAGTTTACTCTGCACAGGTAGCAGAATTGGTAGCCCTTACTAGAGCTTGCCAACTCTCTGCATTAATGAAAGTTACCATTTACACTGGCAGCCAGTACGGGTTTGGAATAGTGCATGATTTCGGACAATTGTGGTCACAGAGAGGCTTCATGACCTCTTCAGGATCACCAGTGAAAAATGGTGAAAGAATAAGAGAATTGTTACATGCCATCCAACTACCAGGAGAAGTAGCAGTGGTAAAATGCAGTGCACACTCGAAGGGACAAGACTATGTTTCTCTGGGAAATGGATATATGCGGATCAAGTCGCAAGGTTTTGCGCATTGAACTGTATATTGCTTAGGGATGAATAAAATTTGATAAGTGAACCAGAACTCGAACCAAGCGAAATCTTTGCTCTAAAGGTGGTAGATACGATAGACGAATTGAAATCCTTACAGAATGATGTCAGTGAGGATGAGAAACTCTCGTGGATCAAATCACAATGTGTAAAGAGACTAGATGAATTATGGGTTTCAAGTGAAGGGAAATTCGTTCTTCCAAACAGCCTTTTGACACAGATAGCCAGATTTTACCATGGACAAGCTCATCTTGGGAGGGATGCCATGATTAGATTGTTTAAAACTGATTGGTTTAACCCCAAATTCCGTCAAGTTGCTGAAGCGGTTTGCCACCGTTGCGTCATTTGCCAACAGATGAACGCAGGGAAGGGAACCGTAGTAAATTTGAGCCACATAGGAAGAGCAGGGGGTCCATTCAGCAGGATGCAAATGGACTTCATTGAGATGCCTGTGCATGGAGGTTTGAAGTATGTGTTGGTGGTTGTGTGCATTTTTAGTCACTGGATCGAAGCATACCCTACACGCAGGAATTACAGTCTCACAGTTGCAAAACTACTCTTGAGAGAGGTAATACCACGTTTTGGATTCCCGATCTCTTTAGAATCAGATAGGGGAAGTCACTTCAATAACGAAGTAATAAAATTGCTTTGTGCAGCACTGAACATTGAGCAAAAGCTGCATTGTAGCTACCGCCCTGAAGCATCAGGTCTAGTGGAGCAAATGAATGGCACATTGAAATCAAGAATGGCGAAAATATGCGCATCAACAAACTTGAAATGGCCTGACGCATTGCCTTTGGTACTAATGTCAATGAGAAACACCCCTGACAGAAAGACTGGACTGTCCCCACACGAGATTCTCATGGGCAGAGCTATGAGACTTCCAGCAGTTCCTGCAAATGCGCTTTTGAATATTACAGATGATATGGTGTTAGACTACTGCAAAGGTCTAGCTGATGTGGTTCGCTCTTTCTCTCACCAGGTGGAGGCAACCACCTTGCCACCGATCCAAGGTGCAGGACACGCCCTGAAAGCAGGTGACTGGGTTGTGGTAAAGAAGCACATGAGGAAGTCGTGTTTGGAACCCCGTTGGAAAGGGCCTTTTTCAAGTGATTTTGACGATTACCACCGTTGTGAAGTGTGCGGGAGTTCCCAACTGGATTCACGCCAGTCACACAAAGAGGGTATTGTGTCCCACAGACGAGGAAGTTGAAGCGCTGAAGTTACCAGTACCTGATAACAAAGTGCCAAGCGCTGAGACAGAGCGAAAAAGAACTAGAAGCGAACAGGCAGAAGTAGAGGAGGGAGAAATATTCTCTGAGGACGAAGCAACTGATTCACTTGGGGAAGACAAAGGAGGAGCCTCAGAAAGCGACGAAGCAGCTGAAGGTAACAAAGAGCCTGAAGCAGCTGAAAGTGACAAAGAGCCTGAAGAAAGTAACAGTGACAAAGGGCTCGAAACAGGTGAAGAAGCAGGAGAGCCTGATCAGAGGAGGGCTTTCTCAGAAGCAGACGATACAGGAAAAGAAAAGGAAAACCTGATTGACTCCCCAGAAAGAGGGAACAAGGCAGAACAGAACGAAGCTGCTCAAACTCCTTCAGAAGAGATTGCAAGTCCATCAAGTGGACACAGTGCAAAAAGAAGACCAAGCATATCGCCAGTAAAATTAAGAACTAGAGAAACGTTGAACGACAGTGAAGGGCCAAGAGTGAAAGAGAAAAGAAAGGAAGTGTCTGTCGTAGTACCAACACCAAGTGAAGAAAAGGACTTGGCCAAAGAGGAAAGTACCAGTGAGAAAGAATCAAAGAGAGATGCAAAATTGAAAAGAAAAAGGATACCGAGCAGGAGGTATTCCGGTCCGGAGTGGGCATACTTAGCCAATAACGATTGGTCAGACGAATTCGTATCACTCAGTCTCGAGAACGAAGAGGCAGAACTTCATTTTGGCACATGAGAAATAAAACTTCATGAACTTTACTGATTAAAGACATTGATCACCTGATTGACTTTTCAACCTGCTAAGACATTGCTAACTTGATTAACTTTAAAACCGATCTTGAGACAACGCTGCTAACCGATAAGAGACTAAGCTGCTAAAGAAAACTGTGTGAACATTGAACTCGTTCAGCTTTGTAAATACCTGCAAATACGCTTTGATAAAGTGTCTTCAACTTTCTGATTCTATACAGATCATGACTAGCTTCACTACGCAGGGGTGTAAAATGAAGTGTTGTAAATACATGTGTATAGGTTTAATAACTGCATGCGTACTAATCATTGTAGCAATAGTTCTTGGAATGCATGGTAAAAATGAGAGTGAGACGAATGATGCTTCTACTTCTAAACCTACTATTGTTACTGAACTAACAGCTCTAAAGAGACTCGAACAAGACGAGAGACATTTGCATGAGTAAAAGGAACTTTCATCTAATATTTTCTATCGCTTGCTGAGTGAGTATGTTGAGACCATGGATGCGAAAGATTGTTATGTGTGTACACAAATACCTACCTCAGTAGTGGAAGGGGTAACGTATCACAGCATGCCTCTTACGTATGGAATTACATGTAGTATAATAGCTTCCAGATTTTATGGTCAAACATACATTCATTATTTTTACACTAATTATGATGTTACTTTTGCATATGTCCCCATAATAGGGCACCTGAGTAAAATAGCTAGAGATTATTATGCCAAATTAATGAGGGAATTCTTCGAACCAATGTCACCTTTTCACACAGCTCACGCACATAGAGAGAACCTTACATGCTTGCTTTCACCAGTAGAAATAAATTTCTTAGACCGCACTGATGATAGGAGGAAAGAAATGAAGGAGGAATTAGAAAGGGAATTACACAAAAGGACATCTGTAGATAATTATGCTTTTTCCGCAATAAAGACACAAGGAAAAATAGCTTTAGACACATTGCACCTAGGGAAATTTTGTATACATAGAGCTGAATCATATTATGACACAGTTTTTGTGGGAACGAGTGAATGCAAACATACGTATGCATTTAAACCTAAGTGGACGTTCATGCTGAATGGACAAGACACAGTTATTCCTGGAATATATTATATTTGTGGACTCAACGCCTATTATCGTCTTCCTAAAGGATGGTATGGGAGGTGTTATTTGGGAATAGTGTTCCCAAAGATTTACCAACTAGACGACTTAAAGAAATTTCCAAAGCTGTCTGAATCACATCATGTTCAGAAAAGAGAGACAGCTTCTGGTGTGGTAGGAGATATATTTGGAGCATTGACTCCTTCAGTGGGAGTCATATTGAATTCAATCAAAATACGAAAGTTGTCTACTATTATGGATAACATGCTGACAAAGTTTTCAGGAGCTATAATCCTGATGGATGCTGAACTTGCTGCAGAAAGAGCTATGACTCTTCAAAATCGGCTTGCCTTAGACATTCTTTTAGCAAAGGATGGCGGCGTTTGCAAAATGCTTGGTACACGTCACTGTTGTAATATATACAAGACAGCAGTGGAAAAATTAGAACGATGCTTACAAATTTAACTAAAGAAAGTGTAGATTTAAAGGAATTGAAAGAACCAGGAGTTTGGGAGAAAGTTGGAAAAGGATTTGCTTCTGTGGGAAGTTGGCTCAGCAACGTTTGGAACAGATTGTTACTAAAAATAGTAAAGGGAATATTAATAATATTGATTTGTCTATTAGGTTCTTGGGGAACATGGAAAGCTTTCAAAATGTTAAAAGCAAGGAACAAAGGAAAAAGAGAAGAGAAAATAGAGAACAAAATGGTGGAAATATATAGAGAAAAATCAAAAGGGACTAAAAGAAAAAGGGAATTGACTGAAGTGTCAAATTACTATACAGAATTTTAATGGAATAAAATTTGTGGGTAGATTTGATGTGATGACATAATTAGTCATCAGAGGAGGGATTGATGACGCAGAAAAAGAAGGTCCGACATATATTCATACATATCGTGTAATCAAAACATATAATGAAGTGTGATTTTAGTAAAGAAAATAATGTACGAGGGAAATTGTGCCCTTGGGGTAGTTTGCCATCATTGTAAACGAGCTTTATTAATCATGAAGTATTGAAAATGTAGTAATCTGTCATAATTGCAAATGTATGCCATGATTTCTTGTTTGAAAACTGTTTTGCTTAGCTTAAATTTAGTACAGGCTTTGGCCTAGTTGCCTGGTCTCAAATTCTAACTGCGTGGCTTTTTCCTTGAACTAATGAAACATATATTCTTGCTTGAAGTTGTATTTTTCCAGTAGAGCTGACTGATACACTTATCTCCAAGGTTTCGTACTAGGCCGGTTTCATCCCCTTTGATACAAGGTCAGTCTGCAGGTGCGGACAATGAAGGTACAGATAGTAAAATAATTGGCAACCCATGTTACAACTTGTGTTCCAAGGCTCCAAGGACAGTGTATGCATAAATGAGCGCTAGTAAAAGACAATTTTCATTGGACAATTTGAAGCCAACCTATGAACCCTCCAATGGAAGACCCTGCAGAATTTGGAATGTTTCTTACTTAAACCCACTGGACAAAGAGAAGTCAGCCATTTTCCTCGATGCCAGTTTGAAGCCAGATGCCAAACTCCATTTTGGACGACACCCTGATGCCCTTTTCTCTATCTGAGAGAAAGAGACTTTAAGAATTCTCACCCTAGAGACTTTAACTTTGATTTGCCCCGTCTTGCCCATGCAGTAACTTTGCCCCATTCTCCTTGCCGCTGCAAGGAAGCTTGCCCTTAACTTTGCCCCTTTGAAACTTGCCCCATGCTGATCAACCGGTACCTGAAGGATGAAGACTTTTCTTGAATGCTGATTGTATTTGGTAAATATGAAAGGATAAATGTATTATGCATTGTGTTTTTCCTTTTAGGTACCAACTGCTATTTTGATAGGTTCCTAGCTAGAAGTTATCCAAATTTGTGTTGACTAAATTTGTTTTGCATGAAGCCCCACATGCCAATGCTAATTAGAGATTAGTCGAGGTATTCATTCAATGTACCATGCTAAATTGAAATCTTGTTATGCTGACCAATGTATGAAATTAGTCAAATACAGTTAGTCATATTAGTGATTTGCATTGCTATAACTGAGTGTATCATCATCCAGATTTTGCGTAGATTGCGTTTCTTCCGCCGTTATGGACAGCCAGTAATGTTCATATACATATATCATTTGGTTTTGAGACTTATATACATCGTGTTAGCTTTGTTAATATAGGGAAATAAATTCACTAACTTTTAATAAACTGGTGTGGTTATTCATGACTGAAAGGTCATGGTGCGCCGAAATACCAACTGTTATTGATTTCTGATGTGCTATATTGATCTATTAATTGAGTATTGATTACCGATTGCAATAGTTATTGATTATTGATCTGAGTGACTCGACTATTTTAGGATGAGGAGAGCCCGACTCGGTTAAAAGATTCACCGACCTCCAAAGTGTCCAGGTACAGGTAATTTATAAGGGCTGGACGCGTTATCAACTACGTTGGGTTTGCGGGGAGAAGGATGGTTCACAGTGCAGTGGCAAATGGCTTTAAACATTCTTTCAACAAAAACTGTAAGGCAAGATATCCATTATGTACTTAGTGTATGTCCCAACAGTGCAGTATTTGTGAAGGCCTAAATAGGTAAAAGAGTGAGAAACAGCAATTATGGACTTTTTATCTCGTTGCTAAGGTGGCTTTCTTTCTGCCTGTTTTAAAATGATGTTCGCATTTGTTTCTCTCTGCATTTGGTCTGTATGTATGGTTTCTTTACTGTTTTTGGGACACAGCGCCTTAAAAGTTAATTCAAGTATATTTTCTACGGGGCTTCTATCTACAGTGAACTTTTCAGCTTGCTTTTTATCAGGGAGTTCAGTGGCCTCTCCTTATGGTCCTGCCCATGCTTATATATTGGAGTCGTCTCTTTCTGACTCTGCTTGTGCAGAAAAAGAGTCATTATTTTCCCTCACGTTCGCCTGGGATAGATATTCATCATGCTGTAAGACGGAGTTCTCAGGGTAAGTCTTGCTTTTCTCGAGCAGCACACAAGAATTTACAGGAGATGATGAAATCCTTCTAGGATGCATATGATCGATGTAAAGGTAAAATGGAATCCCACCATTTTTCTTCTTTTGGTTCAGATTACTCTGGTTTTTCAGAGTCCTCACTTTCCTCAGTTTCATCCTGGGCCTCCCCAGAAAATGATGAAGTAGATTTGGGGTTCCCGGGTAACTCTTCACCTCAAGGGGAAAATATATTCATAACGAAGAAATAAAATCCATCATTGAATATCTGTCTTCTAACTTGCAGCTTCCTGCTGACTCTGAGCAGCCATCCTCTAAAAGATTGGTTTAGACAATTTTAAAAGCCTACGGTTCCCAAGCTCCCCGTTATCGAAGAGGTACAGAGTTTATTAGAGCGGGAATGGAGGGATCCTAATATGATTACCAACCCCAGGTTTCTGGGTAGACTGAATCCCTTTGAATTGGGTATTTTGGAACTTCCTCTGAATTTCTCTATATCCCCTGGTGGCTAATTTGGCGGGTTGTAATGCTCTATTAAGCAAATATGTTGTGGTTTCAGATACTGTGGACAAAAAAGATGAGGGTGCTCTAAAAAGAGCATATGCTGGTTTGAGACTTTGTATGAGATCGGAAATTTATTTGGTGTACACTTTCCAGTCCTTGGTAAAATACTTTCAGTCCCTTTCTTCTACCATTATCGAGCAGGAAGATTGTTCACAGCTTCTAGCTGGTGTGGAAGTTGATAGAGCGGAACGTGGTAACAATTTACCTGTGTTCGGACGCTCTTTAGGCCGATGAATCTTTTGACTTAGTGGGAACTCTCCGTACTCTTAATCGATCAATCTCATCAAAATCAATAATCAATACCGAACATAAGCAACACCTTGAACAACATAACACTTAACAATTAATCCAGAATACATTTCGGCGAACCCTGACCTTTCAGTCAGGAATAATCACACCAGTTTATTGCAAAGTTAGTGAATTTATTTCCCTATATTAACAAAGCTAGCACAATATAAATGTGTCTCAACACCAAATGATAAACATAAATGAACATTAATAGCTGTCCATAACGTCGAAACAAATGTAATCTATGTAGCATTTGAATCACAAGGCATTCGATAATAGCAATGCAAAGCACTAATACGATAATCTGTAATGAACTAATTGCGTACATTTAGTCAGCATAACAAGATCTCAAATTGCATCGTGTGACATATGGAATCCTCGTCTAACCTCAAATTAGCATCGGCATGTGGGACTTCATGCAAAAACAATTTAGCAACATAAATTTAGAAAAAACTCCTAGCTAGGGACCTTATCAAAATCAGCAGTTGGTTACCTAAAAGAAACACAATGCAATTTTACAATTTCCTTTCATATTTACCAATTACGATCAGCATACAAGGAAGTCTTCGTCTCACAGGTACCGTTCTTCGGTCATCATGGGTACCGTTTCTTGATCAGCATGGGACGGGACAAAGGGGCAGGGGTGAACGGGGCAAATGCCTCACGGCGGCAAGGTAAAACTATTACTTCATGCAAAGGGATCAAATCAAAGTTACAGTCTCTAGGGCCAGAATCGTCAAAGTCTCTTTCTCTCGATTAGAGAAAGACTCAAAGTCTCTCAAAATGGCGTCGCAGCAAAGTGGGCCATAATAGCTACGAAGTCAAAATGGCGTAGTGTCCGGGTAATGGCCGTAATGATCCGATTTCTTCTCGTGCACATGGTTTTTATAGACAACAGTTCAAGTCCTGTAGGGTCTCCATTGGAGGGTTCATAGGTTAGCTTCAAATTGACCAATCAAAAACGACAGTTCTCAAGCTTTTACTTAAGCATACATTATCCTTGGAGATGGGTACGCAAATCGCAACATTGTCTCCCAATTAGCTTACTCTCAGAGCCTCCATTGTCCGCACCTGCAAGTCGACCTTGAATTAAAGAGAAAATATGCCAGGCTGGCACTAACTTTAAGATAAGCATGTGAACAGTTTCTGTGGAAAAGTACAGCTTCAAGCTAAAATACACGTTTATTAGCACAATGGAAAAATACGAGCATCTAAACCGTGAGACCAGGCAACTAGGCCAAAGCCTCCGCTAAAGTAGTGCTAAGCTAAAACATTTCAAACAAGCAAATCGTAGCACACGTTTATGATTATGTCGGATTAGTGCAATTCTAATACACCACGTTATATAAAGCACGCGTATAAATGATGGCAAACTACTCTGAGGGCACATTTTGTCCCCGTACAATCTTTATTAATTCGGTTAATGTCACACATGATTATTCCAGCACTACGTTTAAGCGTTAATAAATCAAAACCTTCATTTTCTGCTTCATCAATCCCTCCTCTGATGACTACTTGTCATCACACAAATCATGCCCACAAATTTTATTCCATTAAAATTCTGTCAGTTCCCTTTTCCTTTTAGTTCCCCTAGTTTGCGCTTTGTATTCTTCTGCCATTCTTTTCATAATTTTCTCTTCTTTTCTTCTTTTAATTCTTTCCATAATCATTATTATTCCCCTTTTTATTCCCCAAATTCCAAATACACAAATTATTACTATTAATATTCCTTCTATTATTTTCAATAATATTCCATTCCAAATTCCCCCAATCCAATATCCCACTGAAGCAAGTCCCTTTCCAACCTTCTCCCACACTCCTGGTTCTTTCAATTCCTTCAAATCTGCACTTTCTTTTGTTAGATTAGCAAGCATAGTTTTAATCTTCACACTATTATCAGGTATATAGGTACAGCAGTGACGTGCACCAATCATTTTGCAAACGCCTCCATCCTTTGCTAAAAGAATGTCTAAAGCAAGCCTATTTTGAAGAGTCATAGCTCTTTCCGCTGCAAGCTCAGCATCTATCAGGATTATAGCACCTGAAAACTTTGTCAACATGTTATCCACTATAGTAGACAACTTTCGTATCTTGATGGAATTCAGCACAACTCCCAATGAAGGAATCATGGCTCCAAATATATCACCTACCACAGCAGCTGCGGTCTCTCTTTTCTGGATACTATGAGATCCAGATGTCTTTTGAATCATCGATACGTCATCCAGCTGATAAACCTTTGGGAACACTATACCCAAATAACATCTCCCCCACCATCCCTTTGGAAGACGATAATAGGCATTATGTCCACAAATGTAATACACACCTGGAATGACAGGGTCAAGTCCGTTCATCATGAATGTCCATTTGGCCTTAAAAATAAACGTATGTTTGCACTCACTCGCTCCTACAAAAATATTGTCATAATAAGATTCACCTCGATATATACAAAATTTCCCTACATGCCAAGCATCTAAAGCTATTTTCCCTTGTGTTTTTATAGCAGCAAAATCATAATTATCTACTGAAGTCCTCTTATGTAGCTCCTTTTCTAATTTCGCTTTCATTTGAGCCCTTCTATCATCTGTGCGATCTAAAAAGCTTATTTCTACAGCAGAGACTGAGCAAGTAAGGTTCTCCCTATGAGCATGAGCCGTTTCAAAAGGTTGCATTGGCTCGAAAAATTCCCCCATAATTTTATAATCCCAATATTTTGCAGTCTGGCTTAGCTGCGCTATTATAGGAACATAAGCAAAGGTAACATCATAATTCGAGTAAAAATACTGTATGTTAGATTGACCATAAAACCTAGACATTACTATACTACATGTAATCCCATATGTAAGAGGCATGTGGTGATAAGTCACCCCTTCCTTTACTGATGTCGGTATCTGTGTACACACATAACAATCCTTCGCATCCATAGTCTCAACATTCTCTGTTAGTAAGCGATAGAAAACGTTATACGAAAGCTCTTTCTTATCATGCAAGAGCCTCTCATCCAATGCTAGTCTTTTCAATGGTGTTAATTCAGTGACAGTAACAGGAGCAATGGTAGAAGCAGCAATAGTCTCATTCTCACCCTTTCCATGCATTCCAAACACAACTGCCATTATTATTATTACACATGTTACTACCAAGCCTATACACACGTATTTACAATATTTCTTTCTATTGTTTTGCGTCATGATCTGTATAGAATCAGAGAGCTAGAAGCACTTATAAATGAAACTATTTAGCAATTCAGTTACAAAGCTGAACGAGCGCAATGTTCACACCGTCTTTTTCAAAAGGCCAGTCACTTATCGGTTAGCAGCATTTGTCTCAATTCGGCAATAACTCAGTCTTTATCAGTTTAGCAAATGTCTCATCCGGTTTAACAATGTCTCAGCTGGTTGTTTCTTTCACGTTATATTGTAGCAAGCAATATCATTTACTCTTTCAATCGACAGAGTCTATGAAACTTTTCTTTTCTATTGGTATCTCTTCTTCTTCTTCGTTCTCGATACTTAGAGATACAAACTCGTCAGTCCAATCATCATTGACTGCATATGCCCATTCAGGACCGGAATACCTCCTGTTTGGTATCCTTTTTCTTTTCAATTTTGCTTCTCTTTTCGATTCTGCTTCGCTGGTACTTTCCTCTTTCGTCAAGTCTTTTTCTTCACTTGACGATTGTTCCACGACAGCTACTTCCTTTCTTTTCTCTTTCACTTTTGGCCTTCCTCCGTCGTTCAAGCTTTCTTTACCCTTTTCTTTTATTGGTGAGATACTTAGTCTTCTCTTTGCACCATGTCCATTTGATGGACCTGCGATCTTTTCTGTAGAGGCTTGAACTCTTTCGTTCTGTTCTGCCTCGTTCCCTCCTTCTGGGGAATCAATCACGTTCTCTTTTTCTTTTTCTGTATCGTCTGTTTCTGGGAAAGCCCTCCTCTGATCAGGCTCTCCTGCCTTTTCACCTTTCTCGAGCCCTTCGTCACCGTTACTTTCTTCAGGCTCTGTATCACTTTCAGCTGCTTCAGGTTCTTTGTCACCTTCAGCTGCTTCAGGCTTTTTGCTACCCTCAGCTGCTTCAGGCTCTTTGTCACCTGCAGCTTCTTCGTTGCTGTCTGAACTTTCTCCTTGGTCTCCCCCAAGTGAGTTGGTGTCTTCGTCGTCGGAGAATATCTCTTTTTCTCCTGCTTCTGCCTGTTCGCTTTCAGTTCGCTTCTGTTCTTTCTCAGCACTCGGCACTGTTTTGTCAGGCACTGGTATTTTCAGCGCTTCAACTTCCTCATCTGTGGGACACAACACCTTCTTTGTGTGACTGGCGTGAATCCAGTTGGGAACCCCCGCACACTTCACAGCGGTAGTTGTCGTCAGGATCACTTGGAAAGGGCCTTTCCAACGGGGTTCCAGACACGATTTTCTCACGTGCTTCTTTATCACGACCCAGTCACCTGCCTTCAGTGCGTGTCCTGGACCTTGGATCGGTGGCAAGGTGGTCGCTTCCACCTGGTGAGAGAAAGAGCGAACCACGTCAGCCAGTCCTTTGCAGTAGTCTAACACCATATCATCTGTAATATTCAAAAGCATGTTTGCGGGAACTGCAGGAAGTCTCATAGCCCTGCCCATGAGAATTTCATGCGGAGACAATCCAGTCTTTCTATCAGGAGTGTTTCTCATTGACATTAGCACTAAGGGCAATGCGTCAGGCCATCTCAAATTTGTCGATGCACATATTTTTGCCATTCTCGATTTCAGCGTACCATTCATCTGCTCCACCAGTCCTGATGCTTCAGGGCGATAGCTACAGTGCAGCTTTTGCTCAATGTTCAGTGCTTCGCAAAGTAACTTTATCACCTCGTTATTGAAGTGACTTCCCCTATCTGATTCTAAAGAGATCGGGAATCCGAAACGTGGTATCAACTCCCTCAACAATAGCTTGGCAACTGTAAGGCTGTCATTTCTACGTGTAGGGTATGCCTCAAGCCAGTGACTAAAAATGCACACAATCACCAACACATATTTCAGACCCCCATGCACAGGCATCTCAATGAAGTCCATCTGCATGCGGCTAAAAGGACCGCTTGCCCTACCAATGTGGCTCGCGCTCACAACTGTTCCCTTCCCTGGGTTCATCTGCTGGCAAGTGACACATCGATGGCAAACTGCTTCTGCAGCTTGGCGAAATCTGGGGTTAAACCAATCAGTTTTGAACAATCTTATCATGGCATCTCTCCCTAGGTGAGCCTGCCCATGATAGAACCGCGCAAGCTGTGATAAGAGACTATTTGGCAAAACAAATTTTCCCTCATGTGAAACCCATAACTCGTCTTGTCTCTTTATACATTGTGATTTAATCCAGGAATCTCTTTCATCCTCCCTGACATTATTCTGTAGTGCTTTTAGTTCCTCGATTGTATCTACAACCTTCAAGGCAAATGCTTCAGCCGGTTCGAGTTCTGGCTCATTTATCGTATTCCAATCATCCCTTAGTAATATACAGTTCAAGGCACAAAATCTTGCGACTTGATCCGCATATGCATTTCCCAGAGACACATAGTCCTGTCCTTTCGTGTGAGCACTGCACTTTACCACTGCAACTTCAGCTGGCACTTGAATAGCATGTAACAATTCCCTTATTCTTTCCCCGTTCTTTACTGGAGATCCTGAAGAATTCAGGAACCCTCTCTGTGACCATAGTTGTCCAAAGTCATGCACAATCCCAAACCCGTATTGACTATCAGTGTAAATGGTGACTTTCATCAATGCAGACAGTTGACATGCTCTGGTAAGGGCTACAAGTTCTGCTACTTGTGCAGAATAGACTCCTTGAAGCCATCCCGCTTCCAAGACACCTGTTACAGTACATACAGCATATCCTGCTTTCAAAATCCCCATCCCATCTCTTAGACATGAACCATCAACAAAAAGAATTTGGTCATTTTCATCAAGCTTAGTATCCTTGATGTCCGGTCGGGGTTTTGTGCAAAATTCAGTCACCTGAAGGCAGTCATGCTCGACGTCTTCAGCGTTCTCAATTTCAGCATTTTCTCCAGGAAGCAAGGTAGCTGGATTCAGCGTAGTGCACCTTTTCAGCTGCACATTCGGTGAGCCCAGAATTATTGTTTCATACCTTGTGAGTCTTGCTCCAGTCATGTGCTGCGTTCGGGAGCGGGTCAAAAGTATCTCAACTGAGTGAGGGACCATGACTGTTACTGGGTGTCCCATCACTATTCCTTCACTCTGAGTGAGGCTGATACCAACTGCTGCTACGGCGCGCAAACACCCTGGGAGTGCTGCTGCGACCGGATCCAAAGTAGCTGAAAAATACGCTACTGGTCTGTTTACGCCACCATGGGCTTGGGTCAAGACAGACAAAGAGCATGCATCACGTTCATGACAAAACAATGTGAAAGGCTTCGTGTAGTCAGGCATACCTAAAGCTGGAGCCCTGCACATGCATTCTTTCAGTTCAACAAAAGCATCCATCTCGTCTCCTTTCAGCTCAATTTCATCCAAGGCATCCTTTTGGGTCAATTTCAGTAAAGGCTTTGCTAGAGACGAAAAGTTGGGAATCCACTGGCGACAATATCCCACCATTCCCAAAAACTTCCTCACCTCCTTCCTTGTCTTTGGTGGACTCATTTGGAGTATACTTGTAATTCTTTCCTTCATTATTTTCCGTGACCCTTTCTCTATTTGGTGACCCAAGTATTTCACTTTCTTCTGACAGAACTGTAATTTGGAAGGAGACACCTTATGTCCATTCCTTCCCAAATGGTTCAACAGAGCAATGGTATCGGCTGTGCAGCCATTTTCAGTTTTGGATGCAACCAGTAAGTCATCAATGTACTGTACTAGAATTGACTCGAATGGCAATTCTAATTCTTCCAGATCTTTCTTTAGAACTTGATTGAATATTGACGGTGACTCAGAAAACCCTTGAGGGATTCGACACCAACTGTACACTCTGTCTAGGAATTTGAAACAAAAGAGGAATTGGCTGTCCTCATGAAGAGGCACAGAAAAGAATGCCTGTGACAAATCGATGACTGAGAACCATTCAGCATCGCAAGGGACTTGAAACATTATCACAGCTGGGTTCGGCACGACAGTGCAGCACTTTATTATGATGTCATTTATTTTCCTCAAATCCTGCACGAGTCGGACTTTCCCACTTGGCTTTATTAGTCCCATTATCGGTGAATTACATGGACTGCTTAGCACTTCTTTCAGTACCCCCTGTTTTACAAATTCATCAATAAGTTGAGCAACTTTCATGAGAGTATCTTGTGGCATGTGGTATTGTGGGGTCTGGGGAAAGATCGCATTGGGCTTTACCATCACTTTTACTGGTTCCACTCCTTTCATCAATCCCACCTCTTTCCCTGTCATGTCCCACACTTCCTTTCCGACTGTTTCCCGTAATTCTGCTGGGATATCTTCTTCAGTTATCATCGGGAAAAGACAAATCAGAGGATACTCTTCGTCGACTGTTTCCATCTCATCCCCCTCTACACTGTCCTCTTCGTCCCCATCATTGCTCGTTTGTATTGTTATTCCTTCGTTTGAACACATTATCGAACAACCCAATTTACACAATAGGTCTCTTCCTAACAGTGCTATCGGGCTTGAGTCACACACCACAAACTGATGTACCCCTTGATAGTTACCAATGTTGACTGGTACCGGATCTGTAATTGGGTTCGTCAGATGTCTGTTTGCTACTCCCACCACTTGAACTGTCCTCCCTGAGAGTGGCAAATTTGGTACTTCACTGCTCTTAACAGTTGAACGTGTGGCTCCCGTGTCAACCAAGAATGAAACACAATGACCCATTACTCTCCCCTCTACGTACGGACCCCTTTGATCAACTTCCAAGGATGCCGCAAGCACACAGTCTCCTTCTTCTCCTGAACTTTCACTCTCCCATACGTTGTTTATTCCACTCTCACTGTGTAAGGGGAACTGTTGTACGGTGCCATTTGTACTCATTACCTGACCCGTTACCTGTGGAGGAACCATCACTTGCTGCTGACTCATTGGTGCCAAGGGTATTTGCATTTGCTGATTAGGTACCATAGGTAACTGCTGTTGCATTGGCTGCATTTGCGTCATCTGCATACGGGGCATCTGCATCTGCTGCGGCTGCATAGGTTGTAATCCCTGCAATTGATTTACAGTCTGAAAATTTGAGTTTGGACCTTTCATTTTCGGCCCTCTCATTGTCTGAAATGCATTGACATCATTGTTTTGCTGACCAACACCTACACCTGTACCTGCACCTACACCTGCACCTACACCTGCACCTTCCTGCACCACCATCGGGCACTCGCGTTTCCAATGACCGACGATTCCGCACACGTGACACGGCATCACCTTCTTCATTGCCTGCACACCCGTCACAACAGTGTTCAAATCCGGACCATTATTCACAAAACCTCCTCTGCCTCTGCCTCTGGCCTGTGGTTGAAACGCCATGTTTCCCTGCAACTGCAACTGCAGTTGTGGTACCTGCTGTTGGAACCCTTGCATCCCTTGTAAACCTTGCAAACCTTGCAAGCCTTGCAAACCTGTTTGAGCTGCCTTAAGCTGCATCATCATCACCTTCTCTTTCAGCTTTTTCTGTTTCACTTCAATTTCGTCGCTACAGTATTTCGCATAAGTCAAAACCTCATCAATCGGTTTCGACTGCCAACAAATCAAATGCGACTTTATCATCTGACTTATCTCTGGCCTCAGCCCTTCCACAAATCTGAAAACAAAATGGAGCATGTCCTTCGCCTCTATTGTTTCCGTGCCACTGTAGTTCTTGAACGCCTTCAACAACCTCTCATAGTAACTATGAATCGATTCTTTAGTCTCTTGGGCAGTTCGATCAATCTTCTGCCAATCCACGTTCTTCGCGGGTACCTTCGTTTTCAAATGCTCAATCACCTTATAGTACAAGCTCATCACCAAAGGTGACGGTGCACCTGTCTCCCTGTCCCTCTCTGGTTCACTTGTCGGCCAACCTACAGCTCTTTTGCAATCCTCCCACAAATCTGCCGGAACCACAATCTCGAATAGAGTGTTCAGGTCTTCCCAAAGACACTTTGCAAGCTTCACCTGTCAGTCTGTTGATACCATTCAATCGGTTTCTCTCTTAGTTTGGGAAAATCGTCCGTAAAGGACTGAATGTCGCTTCTGTGCCATGGTACATGTACTAATTTTCCTCCTGCTGTTTCCCTCATTGGTAACATTGTTACTGTATCACTACTCTGCGGTCTTTTCTCATTGTGCTCTGTAGCACTGTCCCTCCTCTTATCCTTCCTCTTTACCCACCTGCTTTCCCACTTGTCTAAGCACCTCCACACTTGTGCACTCTGCAACAATTCCCTAAGGTGTGCCTTCATGCCTGCTGATCTCATGTGTTCAAAATCTGTGGTCCCAAAATCCAACCTATAGCTCCTGCTCAAGTGTTTCGTCTTGCCTATGTCAATCCCATTTCTGTCCGCCACTTCCTGCAAACTTCTATGTACTTTGTTTACTTCTTTCGTGATCTTTGGACATAGATACCTCAGCTCCTCTTCCGTGTAGGACTCTAACCTGTTCACACCCATAGTCCCTTCCACCAATTCTTGTGCTTCCATGTTCAGCCTCATCCTATTCAGGTAATCTTCTCCTTTCCCACTGTCTGAACTTTGAGTGGAATTCAGACTGTTGAACCACTGGGTCAGCTGTTGCGCATTTACCCCCATCAGTGTAGCATTCACATCGACTGCCATCGATGGCTGCGGCAGCTTTTCAGTGTTCGATGTGAGAGGTATTATCAGTGGGGGGCTCGACCTCACCAGTGTTGACTGAGCACATATGGGACTAAACTCCATCAAGGACCCAGACCCCGTTGGCTGAGCCGCTATCGGAGTTATCCCTGGAGTGTTTTCTATGCACCTTCTTTCTGTCCCATTCTGCAGCATTGATCCCTGACTGCTCAGACCCGAATTTGGCTGACTATACAGAGGTACCGCTGGACCTACAGTAATGGGTAAGGATATCGCGTCTGGGTTCTGTCCATTCCCCATGTTCTGTGGCATGTTCATTCCCACACCATGGGTCATCATTGCCGGCATGCCCATCTGGCTCCCCGTCATTTGAGCATGTGCGTTTCCTCCCTGCATCTGCTTTTGAGGCATCAAAAACTGAATTGATTCAGCTTGTGCCATTGTTTGGTTGTAACCATTCTGTACGCCCCTTACGGTTGGATCTAGAATCATTCCTGCACTGTTATCACCGTTGTAGTACCCTGGCATCTGCGGCTGATAATTTTCTGCCGGTTTCAACACGGGCACATCTGGATATATTCTCCTAACCTGCGGTATCTGCGGGGTGAACAGTAGACTCGGGTCCTTTGATCCCGATGACGCTCCTGAACTCTGAGTTTCATTGCTCTGTACCGGTGCCGGAGGGGCAGAACTGGTACTTGGACCTTGTCCATTCTCTGCATAAGGTGGTGGACGGTCGTTCAGCAATTGCATTATCAATTCCTCATCCTCTAACTCCTCTTCTCTTCTCAACTTTTCCTCGTCCTCTCTATCCTTGGAACACTTCCAGTCTGTCTTACAGGTGGCTTTCTTACCTGTCTCTTCTCCTTCATTAGTAATTGCGGGGAACAATTTTATCCCCTGCAATACATCTGACCTCCACACCTTCTGTGCATTATCCCACCTAGCATCCGCTAGTGTCTTTTCTACCTTCCTCATTCTGGTCTCGAACTTCTTTTGCTGTTGCTGTCTGGCCATTAGTTCCCAAATTGCTAGAGCCTCGAACTGTGCTGGCCTTTATATTGAATGTCCCGTATATCGGGAACGCTACGCTCCCATGTTTCTCTGTCAACTTGTGCCATTGCTTTAGCCAAAGGCACGGAGCTACCCCCTTTTCTTCCATTACAATGTAAGCTGGTGTACCCTCAGGCGGCGTCTCCTCTCCTACGCTCGCTTTAATGTAAGACTCCCCCTTCATTGCGCTCCTAAATGCTTTAAGGAATTTCATTTTCTCGTCTTTTATTTAACCAAGTTTATAACCAATATTTGACTTAAATTCCACAACCTTTAATCAATAGGTAACTTTAATTCCACAAAATTTGTAATCAATAGGTGACTTTAATTCCCGGAATACTCTTCACCTGCCTTTCCCCTTCCAATCGAGTCCCACGGACTGCGTCCAATCCGTGCGCGACCCTTCCCTGCAACCAACCTATCCCAGCGCGGCTCTTAGTGACGTCACACTCACACACACTGCGGCTGACAAAGCCTCGCGGCTAGTCTTCCTTCACTCACCTCTTTTCGAAACAACTTCTGCATATATTGCGAGCTACCAAAAATAAAACAGATCTGTCGGTTTACTACAGGAAGGGTAACACAGTCGCTTCAGGACCTTAGGGACCTTTCACTAGCCTCAGGACTTTTCACTAGCCTCTGGCCGCTATTCCGTCTTTCTCAGTCCCCACATTCGCAAGCAAATTTGACCCGCAGACCTACTCTCGCAATGATCTGTTCTAGTGCACTTAGAATCTTGTCAAAGCCCGAAGTCGAAGTTTCTTTTACTCCCTAACACACGTACCCGACTTGTTGACCACGCCCGATCAACCTACTAAACCGCCCAGACCACAACATGGATCAACATACTCCGGAGTCTCTTGACCTCGCAGGGCCCGTCTCAACAACAACAACCACGTGGACCTTTTTATGCACAAAGCGCCACACGCACATGAAGTTCGACGACTTCCCTACTCTCACACTCGGAGCCGCACCTCCGCTAACTCTATGAAGTTCGACGACTTCTCTACTTCTACACTCGGAGTCGCACCTCCGCTATCCTTAAAAAGAAAATCCTCGCAACCTTTTCACACACCCTGCGGCAATAAGCTGTGCAAGCGCAAAACCCTAACTTCACTCATACCATCACTAGTACCGCCAGCGCTGATTCCACACCTCCGTTCTCTCCATTCGCAAGCTCCGAGATCCCGGGAAAGTCGCGGTGGACCTAGCCCATCATCATCTTGTTAATCCGTTTTATCCAAGAAAAATCTAATTCAACTTTTCGAATGGGGTCTCAAAATGCGTAACCGTTAATTCAACACCATGTACTTTAGGAGTACAGGGTCCCAAAAGACGTAACCATCCTCTGCTACCATCTACTGATAGAGCGGAACGTGGTAACAATTTACCTGTGTTCGGACGCTCTTTAGGCCGATGAATCTTTTGACTTAGTGGGAACTCTCCGTACTCTTAATCGATCAATCTCATCAAAATCAATAATCAATACCGAACATAAGCAACACCTTGAACAACATAACACTTAACAATTAATCCAGAATACATTTCGGCGAACCCTGACCTTTCAGTCAGGAATAATCACACCAGTTTATTGCAAAGTTAGTGAATTTATTTCCCTATATTAACAAAGCTAGCACAATATAAATGTGTCTCAACACCAAATGATAAACATAAATGAACATTAATAGCTGTCCATAACGTCGAAACAAATGTAATCTATGTAGCATTTGAATCACAAGGCATTCGATAATAGCAATGCAAAGCACTAATACGATAATCTGTAATGAACTAATTGCGTACATTTAGTCAGCATAACAAGATCTCAAATTGCATCGTGTGACATATGGAATCCTCGTCTAACCTCAAATTAGCATCGGCATGTGGGACTTCATGCAAAAACAATTTAGCAACATAAATTTAGAAAAAACTCCTAGCTAGGGACCTTATCAAAATCAGCAGTTGGTTACCTAAAAGAAACACAATGCAATTTTACAATTTCCTTTCATATTTACCAATTACGATCAGCATACAAGGAAGTCTTCGTCTCACAGGTACCGTTCTTCGGTCATCATGGGTACCGTTTCTTGATCAGCATGGGACGGGACAAAGGGGCAGGGGTGAACGGGGCAAATGCCTCACGGCGGGAAGGTAAAACTATTACTTCATGCAAAGGGATCAAATCAAAGTTACAGTCTCTAGGGCCAGAATCGTCAAAGTCTCTTTCTCTCGATTAGAGAAAGACTCAAAGTCTCTCAAAATGGCGTCGCAGCAAAGTGGGCCATAATAGCTACGAAGTCAAAATGGCGTAGTGTCCGGGTAATGGCCGTAATGATCCGATTTCTTCTCGTGCACCTGGTTTTTATAGACAACAGTTCAAGTCCTGTAGGGTCTCCATTGGAGGGTTCATAGGTTAGCTTCAAATTGACCAATCAAAAACGACAGTTCTCAAGCTTTTACTTAAGCATACATTATCCTTGGAGATGGGTACGCAAATCGCAACATTGTCTCCCAATTAGCTTACTCTCAGAGCCTCCATTGTCCGCACCTGCAAGTCGACCTTGAATTAAAGAGAAAATATGCCAGGCTGGCACTAACTTTAAGATAAGCATGTGAACAGTTTCTGTGGAAAAGTACAGCTTCAAGCTAAAATACACGTTTATTAGCACAATGGAAAAATACGAGCATCTAAACCGTGAGACCAGGCAACTAGGCCAAAGCCTCCGCTAAAGTAGTGCTAAGCTAAAACATTTCAAACAAGCAAATCGTAGCACACGTTTATGATTATGTCGGATTAGTGCAATTCTAATACACCACGTTATATAAAGCACGCGTATAAATGATGGCAAACTACTCTGAGGGCACATTTTGTCCCCGTACAATCTTTATTAATTCGGTTAATGTCACACATGATTATTCCAGCACTACGTTTAAGCGTTAATAAATCAAAACCTTCATTTTCTGCTTCATCAAAGTCCAGGCAAAATTTATTTCTGATGTGGTTTTTGACAGCCTTATGGCCTCTGGTATGGCTTCGGCAGTAGTAGTGATGGCAAGGCGTTTATACCTGAGTGGCTGGATACAGATTCTTCGCAAAAGACCTGCCTCCTTTCTATGCCCTTTTGCTGAAATAAATTGTTTGGGGAAGAGCTTGAATATGTACTGCGGAAGTCCTTCAAGAACCAAGGGCCAGATGTATCAAGCTTTTTTGCATTCGCAAACGGTGCGAATTCCAAAAATTGGCGAATGCAAAAATGGTCCCTGCGGTGTATGAAAGGCATTCGCAGTGGGAAAATACGGAATCGCAAAAATTGAGAATTTTTGCAAATATGACATGGTTTTGCATGTCGCATTCAGTGTATCGCAAATAGCGACATGAAATACTGAATCGCTATTTGCGAGACGCAAACTGCGACTCAGTTTAGCGAAACTCAGATAGCGATTTCGATATTTCATGTCGCTATTTGCGATACACTGAATGCGACAAGCAAAACCATGTTGCAATGGGATGCATCAAAAAGTCGCAAATTGCAAAAATTTGCAGAATGGCCTTTTGCACATGCAATTTACCACAAATGGAAATCAGGTGGTAACCAGGTGCAACCTATAAAAAGAGGCCCAGAATGCCTCAGCCGCTCTTCCACAATGGCTGCACTTTACGTGATGGCTAGGAGAATGAGGATCTTGGCAGGTTCGAGGAGAGAGAGGAGGAGATAGGAGCGCATTTTCAGAGTGTGCATAATCCTTTTTGACCAGACAGAGGAGGAAATCAATGAGAAGTACAGGTTAAGCTCAGCTATGATACTTGACCTGATATCTGATCTACAACCCATACTGCAGCGCACCACACACAGGACCAATAGCATACCCACCCATGTGCAAGTATTATGCTCTCTGCACCTACTAGCCTCAGGGAGCTATCAAGGGGTCATAGCTGCAGCAGGAGGGGTCTCACAGAGTGCCCTCTCATGATTTTTCAATGCATTTCTCAATGCCATGTTGAGCAAAACACAGGAGCACATAAGATTCCCCAACACCCCACAGGAATTTCAACAAACAAAAAACAATTTTTATCGGATTGCACAATTCCCTCATGTCATAGGTGCCATCGATGGGACACATGTAGCAGTCCGTCCACCATCGGCCACCGAGTATGTTTATCGGAACCGTAAAAACCATACAGATGATTAGCAATGCCTCTAACATCATCACCGATCTTGTGGCCAGATACCAAGGTAGCACACATGACTCCTGCATCTTTCGCCACAGCGGGACTCATACAAGACTGCTAGCTGGGGAGTTTGGTGAAGGATACCTACTGGGTAAAGTAATAGATGACTATGTTGCAGTGAAGTAATAGTGACGTCAGATTCTAACAGTACTCATTTTACCCTCTGTTCATTCCAGGAGACAGTGCCTATGCAGTGCGCACCTACATACTGATGCCCTACCTGCACCCTGCAACAGCTGCACAAAGGGCAATCCTCAGTGTGGTGGACCGGACGTTTGGTCTCCTGAAGAGCCGCTTCAGGTTCATCCATAAGAGTGGAGGGGCACTACAGTACAGCCCAGAGACGACACGTAAAATAGTGGCTGCATGTGCAATGTTGCACAACATAGCAACAAGAAGGGGCCTAACGGTTGAACCAATGGAGCCGGACTCTGATGAAGATGGCAGGCAAAGACGTGCTAACATCATGCACAACAATTTCTAATGTAAGTAATGACATCACTACTGCAATTTTATGTCTTTCTGCAGTTAGCAACTTTATTACCTTGACTCCAGGTAACATATGTTTCAATAGGACATAGTCATGAAGCATGGGCTACCATGTGCAAATAACAGTGTCACACTATTAGCAGCATAGTATAACTGTACATATTACGGTAGTCCCCTGTAGGCCTTAACATTACTTCCTACGTCCACGCACTCCACTTTTGTGCTCAGTGGCCTCACTGGCACCTCTTGTAGCGGGTTCACTGGCAGAACTGTGTCTGGTACTGCGGCGCCTAGGGTCCATCACAGGGGCTGTAAGACTGCTGAGGCTAGAGAACTCCTCACTGTGTAGCATGTCATTTATGTATATCTCACAATAAGTAGCACAATAGTAAATTTTATACTCTGACATTGTATCACTGTGATGTGTGTGTGTTGTTTCTCTATGTGGCTTAACACCAAGTTGTTTTGAATGTGGTTTATTGACCTTCGGATTGTGGTCTATCACTCCCATAAGGCATTGTTGTGTTGTATGTAAGATGTGGCATGGACTACATATCATGCTGCATCAGGCTAATAGCTATTTCTAGGGGGCATTTGTACATGCACATATGGGGATACACATCATTACTGCTCTTATCTTTGCTGGTGCTGGGTGTCCCTGAGTTGTCAATGTCAGTGACACCACTGACGGCTTCCGGAAGCAGTGTGGACGCCACCATGTCTTCCACTAGTGTGAACGGTGTCTGGATGGGTGGTCCTCCTCTGGTGCTCCTTGCCTCCTTCAGCCTGGTGGCTACCCTTTCTTTGGCACGGGAACGCAGGTCATACCATCTCTTGCGAATTTCCTCCACAGAGCGCTGCGCAACACCCACTGCACAGATTTTTGTCTGGATTTCCAACCCTCACTTTCAGGGACCTGTAGTGAGTTCTTCCCAAAGAGTTTGTCATGGTTCCTGACAATCTCCTCAGTGAGCACCTCCAATTCCTGCTCACTGAATTTGAGCTTGCCCTTCCTGTCTCCCTTGTCCTTCACCTTCCCATCAGTGGCCATGTTGCAATTTGGTCCTGGCTGGATCACAAGGTGCTGGGCTGTGTCTCCCTGCCTGCTCCTCTCGGTGTGGCTCCTGGAAACATCATGGACTGACTCACTTCCTGGTTGTGATGTCATCAGGCTGTTCCAGTTTTCAGTTTTTGAAATGTGCAATTTACAGATACCGAATTGTGTTTTGCTAATTTTAAGAAATCGCAAATACTGAGTCGCAATTTTGATACATCCCATTTTGCATTTCTAAAATAGCGATTTATTAAAATTCGCTATTTAAGAAATGCAAACCAGGAGCTTGATACATCTGGCCACAAAAGCTTACACAGTCTTTCGAATACAGAAAGAGAAACTTTGACAAGAAAATAAGGGCCAATGCAAGTACAAGGATAAGCGGCCCAATTTTTCGTTTAATAGGTCAAGGTTCCAACCTAGATCTCAAAACTTTTCATCCGTTCGCCAACCTCCAGATAACAAAGGCAATCCTACTCAGCATTCCTGACTATATCGGAGAGCAGGTGAGAAGTCATCTGTGTTTCTTCAGAATTGTTGGGTCCCCTGAGTATCAGACAAGCAGATTCTGCAGGTTATAAAAGAGGGTTACGTCATTCCTTTTTCTCCTGGCCTGCATCTTTCTCATTTGCTACCTACTCCACTTCCCGTACACAGCTCCAAGAAGGAGGCCCTGGAAACAGTGTATTGACTTTTTTCAGGGTGAAGGCTATCATCCAGGTCCAAGCGGGTCAACAGGGACACAGGTGGTACTCTCGAGTATTCCTGGTTCAGAAATCTTCGTGGGAGTACAAAATGATCATTGATTAAAAAAAGGCCTGAACAAGTTCATACCATCGGTTTCTTTCAAGATGTGTTCCCTTCAGGAGATCATTCCTGTTATGGCTCAAGCTTTTTTATTTTAACCAAAATCAGTTTGCAGGATGCTTCTTTCTATGTTACCATAGAACCGGCGAGTCAGCTATTTCTCAAGTTCTGTATAGGGAAAAAGCATTGTCAGTTTCAGGTCCTCTCCTTTGGGATAAAAATGGTTCCTTGATTATCCACAAAACTGTGATGGCTTTTTTTCACAACCAGGGGATAAAAATGTGTCCCTACTTAGACGATCTTCTGAGTCAGTCCAGTTCCCAGGCTGTGTCAATACAGCAGATGACAGCAGTTTGAAGGGGCCTAGAGAAATCTGGCTTTCTCCTCAACCAAAGCAAGTTAGTTGTGGTTCCCTCACAAGACTTGGAGTACATCAGAGGCAGTTCTCAAATGGATTTGAGGAAAATCTTCCTTCCGTTGGCACGGAGAAGAAAGTACATTTGCATGTGGATCTCCTCCTTTGTCAACTTTCGGCTCCGGTGAGAGAATGTCTTTGATGTGGTAAATATAATGTGGGGGTTGAAAGGAACAGTCACTTGAAAAAGTTTTTTTTCTTTTTGTTTCTTTGTCTCTCCAGGTATTTCCCTGCTTAGACCAAAAGTCAGGTTGTTTTTTCCACCTTGGGACTTACCTCTGGTCTTCTCTTTTCTTAAAGGTCACCCTTTTGAGCTATTAGAAGAAGCCTCAGATAACATTTTGTCTCTGAAGGTTTTCTTAGTATTGGCTATCACTTCAGCCAGAATACTAGGGGATTTGGGTTCTCTTCAGTGCCATTATCCTTACTTGCAAAAACTTGAGGTTAGAGTGCTTTTGTTTTAGGTCCAGATTTTCTCCTTAGGATTAACTCTGCATTTCCTTGTAATTAGGACATATTCTTTCCTTTCCTTTTAGAGATGGATCCCTCAGACCCTTATGTGACTTCTTTAAATATTGTAAGAATGTTTATGGTCTATCTGAACAAATCCTCAGTTTTCAAATGTCAGATTCTGTGTTTGTTAATTTTGGTCATGTCAATAGAGGAGGTAAGCCTTCAAGATGCATCCTGGCTAAATACATCAAAACCGTTATTTTCATGGCTTACAAATAATCTGGTTCTGAGGTTGCCAAAAAGGTTAAGGCTCATTCTAAAAGAGATATGGCTGCCTCTTGCGCTGAATGGGCAGAAGTTTCAGTGGTGGACATTTGTGCGGCAGCACCTAGGCTTCTCTGTTCACTTTTGTGTCTCAGTATAGACTACGGCCCATATTTATACTCTGTTTGCGCCGGATTTGTGTAATTTTTTTACGTAAATCCAGCACAAACTTAACTCCATATTTGTATTTTGACACTAGACCCATCAAGCGTCAAAAATATGGAGTTAACCTCATCAATGAGATGCAAGGTAGGCGTTCCCATTCAAAAAATGACTCAAATACCCTAGCGCCATATTTATCCAACAGGGCAAAAATAACACACGGGTGGGAGGCTGACCCGAAAAATGACGCTAAACTAGATTTGCGTCAAAATGTAATGCCTGGGACAAGGCAGGCATTAAAATTAGGCAAACATACCACTTCTTAAGGAAAACACGCACAAGCAACATCACAGACCAACAGGACAACATACTGATGCAGCTTGCAAGACAACGCCGAGCACAGGGCCAGTGGCATCAGCACCACTACCCCAACGCGGCCCACAATGGCAATGCAGACAGCAGTAGAGGGTCTTCAGGAACTGACAACCTTCCATGGCCTCAGGGAACAGGACATAATCCGGAGGTCTCAACTGAACTGGCATGCCATACAGCAGCTTCTGTGCCATATTGAGCCACAACTAACAGCTAACCTGCAGTTATCACACAACATACCACTGGTGACCAAGCTTCTAGCTTCCAGACAACGGGTGTCCTGGTCGCTGGGGAATCACAGTCCTCATTCTCGGCCTTCCTGCCCAACGTGTTAGATGCCATATTCTCCCTTACACCCCGCCACATCAGCTTCCCCAACACCCACCAGAAGCAGCAGGAGATAGAACAGGGCTTCTCCCAAATCCATGGCTTCCCGCATGTGCTCGCTGCAATTGACTGCACCCATGTCCGGATTGTACCACCTGCAGCAACAGAGCACCTATTCCAGAACAGAAAGCACACGCATTCCATCAATGTGCAGGCCACAGTTGACAACCAGGAATTGTTCACTAACATCTTGGCCAAGTGTCCCTGGAGTGTCCATGATTCATTCATATTCCACCACAGCGCGATCAGTCAGCACTTCCAGGACGGACAATATGGCAATGGCCTTCTTGTCGGTAAGTCCATAAACCTAGCAATATAAACACAGCACAACAACCCTGTGGGACACACAAAACATACACCACTACATTGACATGCAGGCAGGATGACACTGAGGTGTGACACTGGTAGTTATGTTGTACACCCTGACACAATGGGATACACACCTCTGGACAAATGACAGCTCCCACAAACATTAGCTGCCACTCTAGAACAAGAAGGGACCAATGTCAATGCTTACAGTGACAATGGCATTGCCTGCCCTGGAAGTACAACTTGGAAGATGAACCATTTACAATTACATTAGGCCTCATAGTCAATCCGACACCCTCCCAAGCAGTATGTAACGTGGAAGGGGTGTGCAATGTGTGTTGCAGTAGGTCTAACACCATGAGCCACATAGCATGATGATGCTGACTCACATGTAGGTGACACAGAAATACTGAGGAAGTCCCAACATCATACAACCCTCCTGGGGTACCGTTGCCAGGTAGCAATAAGGAAGTGGACTGTGCTATGAACACATATTGATGTGGCACGAATGCAAACTGCACACTGCAATACACACTGAAAGAGCCAATTGTCCATCAAAATAGTATATGTACAGGGAGATGGACCTTCCTGCACGGATATACCCACCTCCACAAGGCAGTTAGCCAGGTTCCCTGGAACAAGTTTGGTAGTGTAGGTGCACGGTTGCACATGAGCTACTGGCAGAGGAAACAACAAAAGTTTGCCTAGAACCAAGTCACACATGGGACAATAGTGCATTGTCAATACTGAACACCTCAGGGCTGCCAAATTATGGAGATGTGTTGTGCATTGTCACCTAACCAAATCAAAGTGCCTCACTGTTGCATTTCATCTGCAATGACATATGTCTAAATGGACGGGATGTCCAGGCCATGTAGTGCAACCATGTTACCACCACATCGGAATCTATTGTGTGTGTGGAAGTATCATGGCCCCTCCAGTGACAGCACACTAAAACATGTTGGACACTACAAAACGCATGGTACAAACATACTGACCAACAGTTTGGAAACCAAATCATAGATCTCAGGTCAATGAGCCAAACACAAGTTGTCAAGCCAAACAACCCACTGCAGAAAAAAAACACAATATCAACTGCCATGCTACATGACATTCCTGTTGCAAGTACATGACATTCCTGTTGCAAGCACAAACACAATACTCACTTCTGTTATCTTTTGCAGTGGATCAGGGTTACAGGATCCAGCCATGGATCATGACCCCATTCCCCAACCCAAGCACAGCAGCAGAGCGTGCATATAATGAGGCACATCGGAGGACACACACCATTGTGGAAAGGACCTTTGGCATCCTGAAGTCCAGATTCAGGTGCCTGGACATCACAGGAGGCAGCCTTGTATATGCCCCACACAGTGTGTAAAATTATACTTACCTGTGCTATCCTGCACATTTATGTGAGGAGGAACATCCTTCTATATGAGCCAGAGCAAGAACTGCCTGAGGAGGAGGAGGAGGATGGTGGCAGGGAAAATGAGGGGGAACAGCAGAATACAGCTTCAGGAATGCGCCGCAGACAGCTAATTGTACAAAACGTTTTCAACCAATAGTCACTCTACAAACCTTGTTAAGATATGTAAATAAACACCTTACTTGATCACACAATCCTGCTCTGGTTTCTTCATTCTCCATCACATGTTCATTAGGAATGTGAGCATTACCTCAGGGAGCATTTTCCAAAGATAAATCTGACTAATTCTGATGCAACATCACATGTGATGAGTTTGATTGTACAGCAGACATCACACACATTTAAAAAAAAATCTATTGGATTTCATATATGAAGGACAAAATCAATGGAGCATAGCATATGACTCACATGCACATTGCCAACATGGTCTACTGTAGCACACAACTATGACATCTCCAATCAAGGTAAATAAGCGCCCCATACATGAGGCAGTGGATGTGAAATATCAGTAGAAACAGGAATGTATGAACAGCCCCCTGACATTAGTAAGTGTGATATTTGTAATCTCAGCAAGGAGCTTGTGTGACAAGGGGGGCATAATTTCTGAAAATGGATAGCATGAGTGTCCCAGGTATGACATGCAATGTTCACAACACATGCCCTGCACACCCCGTCCCTGGAAATAAGCCCTGCAACTGCCATGTGTTACGTTTCTGCCCTCCCATCTCTAGGGGGTACTGTAAACGGACTACCTGTACCCTGGGAATCATCATTAACACTCACCCAGAGTCCCTTTCTGACTCCTGTTTGCTTCCCTTTTCCATATGGCATGCTATAGAAGAACTACATTAGCTTGCATGGACTTCAGGTCCCATAATGCATTGCCTGGTAGTCGGTAAGACCTGTAATCTTCTGTTCATTGCTTCCTATGGGAAAAGTCTGGTTGTCCCTTTATACTGGATTCTCTCCTCCAGGACTTGTGAGAGGCTGAAGCTGCACAAACCTGTGACCTCTCTTGTGCAGGCTAGCCATGTGACTCTGCCCTGGCTTTGCTGCTGCCTGGAACTGCTTATAAGCTGCCATTCCCAAAAGCTCCTCGTCGTGCATTTGAGTACGATTCCTTTGTGTTCCAGACCCCTTATTGGGTTGTGTTACAGTCCTGATTCAGCCTGAACCTGCTCTCTATTTACCCAGTCCTGTTCCTGCTTGGTCCAATCAGAGTCTGCTCCCTGATTCTCAGCCTTGTTCATGTTTGTTTCTGGTGACTATCTGTAAGATTAATATGCACAGAGGCACTGACGTTCCCTGTTGCTGTGGAACGTTCTGAGTCCTACCCTGTGTACAACCTTAGTGATATCCCCAGCGTGTTTGTCCATTACTGACCTGTTCCATACTTGTTCACACTAAGGTTGCTCTGTCTTCACATTTCTGTTTTCTCTGCCTTACCATAGCTGGCCTTTCCCCTTGTATGCCTTTAGCTGCTTTTCTGCTTTGGTACACTACCTCCTTGCAAGATACTCTGTGAACTCAAAGGGGGGCCTCTAACAGAGTCCTGACTAGACCCTCCCGAAACCTTGCCACCATGGAGCCCAATCCTGACACAGGGTACACATGCCCACACACTTGAACTGGACACTTCTGTGGAATCCACATCTGAAAATATGTGAACACATGCAGCCAGGGCAGCAGGTCCAACACAGCAACACAAGTAACATAGGTAATTGTTATGAGTCAAACTGACGTGTACCAAACATATTATGGGTGGAATTAAGGCACAGTGTCTCAAACAGAGTATGTACCAAACATGGACACATATCAGACATTGGTGTAGTTCACACACAAGTCACCATGAAGTCGTAGCCAACAATTATTGACATATGAGGGGCAACATATCCTACATAGCACTCATCAGCCATCCTCAATCATTCCTGAGTTTTGTTTGTCGTGTGAAATGTAATGACCCCAAAGCCAAACAACTACATACATCACATGAGTCAACACATATTACAAACACATATCATGACTGTTGTAGATCACTGATTGCCATCAGATGTAGATACCCATTTGGAACACATTCATACATTTGCTTTACGTCCAATGTATTGCATGCCGTTCCTTCAGAAAAACACATAGGGGGTGATTCTCACCCTGGCGGCCGCCCGCCAGAGTTCCCCCCTCCAAAATACCGCTCCGCCGTCGCAAGACCGCTGAGGGTATTTTGGGTTTTGCACTGGGCTGGCGGGCGACCGCCAAAAGGCCACCCGCCAGCCCAGTGCAAAATGGCCTTCCCACTAGGACGCCGGCTCAGAATTGAGCCGGCGGAGTGGGAAGGTGCGACGGGTGCAGTGGCACCCAAGGCGTATTTCAGTGTCTGCATAGCAGACACTGAAATACAAAGTGGGGCCCTCTTACGGGGGCCCCTGCAGTGCCCATGCCAGGGGAGACCCGCCAGGAACAGGATGGCGGTAGGGGGTGTCAGAATCCCCATGGCGGCGGAGCGCGCTCCGCCGCCATGGAGGATTCACAAGGGCAGCGGAAAACTGGCGGGAGACCGCCGGTTTTCCGCATCTGACCGCGGCAGAACCGCCGCGGTCAGAATGCCCTGCGGGGCACCGCCGGCCTGTCGGCGGTGCTCCCGCCGACCCTGGCCCCGGCGGTCTCTGACCGCCGGGGTCAGAATGACCCCCATATTGTTGTTACAGATCATTCACACCCAAAACACACAGTTGCATGCTGTACCACATGTGGCCAACCACTATACTACACACTGCAGGCCATACCATCCTATCTTCATGTTGATACAGGGTGCATGCATGTTAAATATTTGAAAATCACGCAATCACAGGTTGAGTCAAAAATGTTGATGCAAATGTGTTGAAAAATCATGCAAACGCTAACTAACCATACATGGGCCCTTAGCAGGAATTTCATATGCGCACCACATGCATGCGGATATCCACTGAAATTGAAGTCTACAGGTAATGCGTGGTATTTTGCCGCACATGTACGTTATGCGTCAAAAATATTAATTAAAACATTTTATGCGTCAAAAAAATACATGCATGACGGGAAATGGGCCAAAAAGAGACAGGAAGTGATGGAATAGGAGCTCCTGTTTACAGGCATGGTACAGTGGGCACTTTCACTTTCACTTTCACTTTCACTTTACAGTCTGTGCTTTTTCTTGACTCTGTGGCTGTGCTTAATGTTGCTGGTGTCTCAATTGCGTTTCTTGTAGCTTGTGGTGTCTTTCTTGTGTCTTTTGTGAATTCTGTTCGTTTATTGTACCTGTGTAGTTTAGTGTATTTCAGATTGTATTTGTACTGTTGGGTGTCTGTCTGGGGGTTAGATTAGTTGGGTTAGTTGGGGTTCTTAGGTTTGGGCTGTAAGTTTCCTATTTTTACATGTATTTTCCTTTTTTTTTTCACTTTCTCAGTTTTGATTTGTTGTTTAAGGACATGTCGGGAAGGGCGAGGTTGACCCCCATGGGGGAAATTGAGCTTGGGGGCTTTGTGTGGCTGGTGTGCCACTTCCTTCCCTTGATGCTGGAGATGGGTGGGCGTGTGACACAGGGGTATCACACAGAGGCGGCTGCGGTGGGGCAAGGTGTTCTACCACCTCAAAAGAGTCTACCATACGAGCAGGAATGAGCACCAGCTGAATCATCGCTAGGCTGCCCTGGTGGCCAGAGAGCAGAATCTGCTGGACCACCTGGGTGTGGTGATCGGTGGCCCTGTTGGTGAGTATCACATTGCCAAATGTGTACATTAGAATGCTCCTGAGTGACAGTAGCAGATGTCTTGACGTGCTGTATGCAATGTTTTTGGCCATGTTGAATGCAAGCAGAACAAATTGTTAGTGTCCCAGTACGACTATCACTTAGGGCCACATGTACAAAGCTATTGTTAATTGACACAAATGGTTTTCAGAATTTGTGTGTTTACGTCAAGTAAAAATGTTTATTCCAATGCACATACCCAATTTTGCCATTCTGCAATCACATTGCCGAATCACAAAACAGGGTTTGCTAGTGGCATTTAGACTATTTGTGAGTCGCAGTCCACTGCTTGATTGTTTGGTGACCACGAATGCCGTCACAAAACAATTGCAGTTACCACCAGTTTCAAGTTGGTGCTAACCCATTTGCAAGAGGGAAGGGGTCCCCATGGGATCCCTTCCCCTTTGTGAATGCATGCCCAAAAATTGTTTCAGAGCAGGCAATGGTCCCACCAAAATAGAAATCATGCCATGGAGTAGCATCTGAAATGGATTAGTCACAAATGGTTGTAGTTGGGTTTAGCACCCCATGATTGCTAGGCCCGGTGCATGTGTGCAGATGTGTGGCTAACACTCACTGGCGTGTCAGTGTCAATGTGAGTTTGCAGTGGTATGTCTGTTGTACTGTCTACATGCAGGATCACCAGCTCACTCATGTCAAATGTTACACGCTGTGATATGTTGCCCACACGTTTGTACAGTGATCTGACGTTGAGCATATATTTCCTTTCCATGTCTTACAGGTGGACCTGCCCCCTATACCATCGGGGAAGTGGCTCGATTTCAGGACCCAGATGTATCCAGTAAGTGGGATAATGTCTGTCCTGTGTAGTGATTGCAGCTGTTGTGTGAGTGACTCTTGTGTGTTGCACTCATTGTAAGATATGATGAGCTGGCACGTGATCTGATATATTACTTGGCTGGATGTTGACATAGTGTTCCATGCAAGGGTTAGATATTCACAGGCAGAGAGTCACATCTTGGGAGTCTTGTGCTGCGCAACAGGCAGCAGCGTGTGAACAAGGTGATTATTAGCCACATGTAGGCCCACATGTGACTTGGAAGTGCTCCAGTGTCAGTATATTGGCACTGGGTCATACCCTCATTCTCACAACACATTGATGCATCAGTTTTCCACACACAATTGTGCATCCCTGTATTGTAATGTACATGTTGGGTAACTGTCCCCCAGCATCTAGCCCCATAAGTTGTACTCCATTTATGTGACACTTATGTGGAATGTAATAGGCGTGCATGCTGGTCAAGGCCAGATGTTTGCTGGCATCAATGTGGGTGTTTTGGGAATAGTGTTGGTAGATAAGGTGTTGATGGTTGTCCACAACTGGACACATGAATGTAGATGTGAATGACCTATGGATACCTTATTCCTAGGTGGCAGCCCTCCTCACATGTGTTCCACTCACTAAATCCATGTACAAGTGGAGATGCCTTTGTGGTTGTCCTTGACAGTTGTGATGATATATTGCATGCCCATGCCCCCTGAGGCACACGGGTAGGGGAACAACATATATGTAGGTAGATGTGATGGTCACAGTGTAGATGACAACAATCTCATTCAAGCATGCATGTGTCCCAAACAACACTGACCCCTTATGGTTAGCAACTGCATACCATCCTGCCAATTACATCTACAAGTCATTGGTCTTCTGTGCTTTGAAGTTGACTCAAATGATAAAGGTTAGTCGGCCTGGCCCATGTGAAGTAGTTGCTGCCTTTGCATTGTGACACATTGCACTACATCAATGCACAGATCACTTTATTTGGTCCAACTCTTGTTGTGCTTTGCTGTGGTGTAAAAGACATGATGGGTAGGCAGCATTGCCATTACATTCATTAGGGACATTGTATTATCTGGACTGTGATTTGGACTACATGTACAAATCGAGGCAGAGTGTTAGAGTATCATCTGTACATGCATCACACAATGATGACACTGATGGTTGCCTGTTTCATTTTAACAGCTGCCAACATGGATGTAGCGGAAATCAGGGCTTTCCAGAAGCAGGCAGTGCAAAACCGACACATCTTGGATGTTGAGTCTGGGTACCAAAAAGATGGCAAAACGCTATCAAAGAGAGTGAGCACAGGGGAATGGCGGGCTTTCAGCCAAGGGGGACTGGCATTGGCCACAAAGGTTGTAGCCACCACCACAACTACACACAGTACCACAGCCACCACCGTCACATCTGCCCCACCTGCTGCACCGTCAACCTCTGTCCGCACCACAGACCACCACTCCTGCTGCACCATCAACTTCTGCTACATAGAACACCACACCTGCTGCAATGGACATGGCCGCAATTACTGAGATCCAGAGGGACATGAAGAAGGTGTTAAAAAGGCTTGACACCATTCAGAAGAAGGTGGACAAAAACACACAGAGACTGAAAGCAGTTAAAACCACACTGAGGAGGGCCATTCTGTGAATCTTGCCTCCCCTCACTCCTAATGCAGTCCCCTCCCTCCTCATTCTTCATCCTTTTTTGTAGTCGGTTTAGGGGAACTAGTGATAGGTTGGAGTAGGGTAGTTGTTTAGAAAGGATAAGTAGGTTTGGGGGGGTAGTTTTTCCTATTATTACATGTTAGCTTGTAGGTGGGTGGTTGAGGGTTAATGTTGGGTCTTTTGTGTATTTAAAATTTAAAAAAAAACATTACAAAAATACAAAAATACAAAAAAATATATATTTGTTTAGTATTAGGTAGTATATGTTTAGGTTAGTATATGTTGTCCTGCATGTGTCTCGTTATATAAGGGGGGTGGGGGGCACATGTTTAGAGTGGGTTGTTAAATGTGGTAAGTAAGCTTAGCAAAGGGTAGTTAGGGCCAGTTGTGTGTAATGTATAATTAGGATAGATTAGGTTAATATAGGTGTGTTACATAGTTTTAACTTCTGTTCCGTACATAGTTATTAAAAATGTAAGTACTCTCTTACTGTATGTGTCACATGCTTGGGGCTCAGGGTCTTTGCATTAGTGTACGGTGCCAGTTGTCTGTTGGCCTGTGAATTCTGTCCTGCATCCACATCCCTCTCTTGACATGTTAATTCCTACTTCCAACTGAGCTGTCACATTGGTAGCTACAACAAATCTAAATCTCAGTGCATCTGCCATCCATTGTACCCACCACTCAACGTGACTATGGTTCCCATGTATTGGACAGGTAGGTGTGCTTTTTAAGCTGTAATTGTTTTGATCCTGTGTTGTGATGTTGGGCACTGCTAAACTGAGAAGTGCTAATTTCAGATGAAGTCAAGCATACAAATTTCACTCCAATGTGTTTTACTTATACGCCCAGCTGACGTTATTGGCTGAGCACTCTTACACAGCCATTCCTGCTGTATGTTGGTGATGCATGTAGGTTTTAAAGCAAATGTTACATACACAGTGACTTGCTTGTAGGGGATGTGGCCACATTGACGTTTATCTTGTAGATATCTTGTGCCCACATTATTTTTGCACTCTGGTATTGACACTCTGTGACCATAGACATGTTACATGCATCACAAATCTCCAGCAAAGTAGATGTGTCACATTACACAGAGACAAAGTGGGTGTGTAGGTGCTGTTTATTTTAAAGTGCTGTAGTGCAATATTTACATAGACCAGGTCTGTGACCCCATTAGTGTAACGCATTCTATTGTGATGCAACAAAAGTGCTAGATTGAGGGACATGTCATTGGACATGCTGAGGTGAAGTGTTGTTCAGTGCAGGGGAACATGAATTGCCAATTGAGTAGTGAGAGACAATTTCAGTCCATAGTGAAAAGGTTAACAGTGTGCCGGTGAAGAGTGCATGTCACCAACTGTAGCAACACTGGCCTGTTGTCAAGCACAGGACAAAGGAAAATCAGTGCCCATGTGGCATGGGCTGGTGCTACCGGGTACTCCTACGGGTGAAGATTATCTGTTCCACATCTTCATTCTCTGATGTGTGTGTTGTCTCCTCTGCCCTTGATGGTGGTGGGTTTGAGGGGGCCATACTTCAGTGGTTGGAGAAGTGGACACCAAATTCCTGGCAGCTGCCATCTCTGGAACTACATATGGCATCACTGCAGCAAGGAGGAGCTGCTGATTATTGAGTATGGCAGCACAGTCCTGTGGTAGGCAGCCTTATCTTCCCTAAGGGAGGCCGGTTCCCGGTGCATGGAGTCCTGCTTGTTGTCATGCATGCAACAGCAAGATTGGGAGGGCAGGTGTTGCGGAAAATCCCTCATGCAGTGGTTAGGTCCCTCACACATTATTGAACTCCATGCAGTAGGGATTGTGTGACTTGTTTGGCTGCTTTCTGTTCTGCGGACGTCATCATGCACATCCCCTCAAGGCTGGCTGCCATAGTTTGCATCCCCACCGCACCTCTCTGGCCAGCTCCCGCTGTACTCCCACTGCTGTCCTCTCAAAAATGGTCCCTGTCTCATCAGAGTCCTCAGCTGTATTTGAGGTGGCAGGTCTTACTATTGGGGTGGTGGGTGGGTCCTCTGGGCTGGCTGCTACATGAATGCTTCTCCTTGCGACTAGAGGTGGTGTCTGGAGGGTTCCCAGGACATCCTGGAGGGTTTCTTGGCTGATGGCTGTCAGCTGGTCATCCAGGTCATCAGGGTAGTCCAGGACAGGCAGATCCACAGGAGAGCCATGGTTGTCTGCAAATAGATATTGTACAATTAGTGTGTTTGTGTTGTGCCAGTTGTAATGTGACTTCACTGACTTCCTCTTGGTGGTACAGTATCATCTTGGTTCCCATGCATTGTTCCGGTCATTAATGTTTGCAGTCTCTCAGCCCTATGCCCCACCTGCATGTCACATGTAGTGTGGGCAGTTTGGGCAATTGTCTGCGTCACATCTTCTAGGTGTGGGTTCTGTCCAAATTGTGGCTTGCCACCTTCTTGTCCTCATCAACCCTCCCTCTGCTTCCATTTGCATGGCGAGGCCTTGCAATGATTGTTGGTGTGCTGATGCCACAGCACCACACATAACAATATGGCCCTGTCCCAGTCCATAATTTTTCACATACACCTATGTGGTGCTGAAACCTAGCACCACACCATGCATGGCATTTCCATGAGACAATGCATGTGTTACCATTGTTAGTTACTCATGTTGATGTTTGCGTATGTGTGCTACATTGCACTGATGGATCTGGCAGAGTTCCATTTACTCTTGTGACTGTGTGGGTGTGTTTGCCTTCCTACACACATATGTTTCCGCCTCAATGCAGTTGTCCTAGCACTATGATACCTGAGATGTTGCATGGTGGCATTGCAGCTATTGTGAGACAGGCAGAGGGGTAAACCCAGGGATGGGGAGCATGGTTGTGAGATTACTGCTGCGTACATCATTATGTATGTGACAGTGCCTGATGGTTATTGAGTCTATGGACATAACCGGTTGACAGGAGTTGCACTTGGATAGGGATTGATGGGGATTGGTCACGTAGTCATATTGAACCCTCAGCGCACACAGCACAGGTAGTTGTGGCAAATGTTGTCAATGGGGAATGCCACTTTAGCCAATGGCCTGAGACTGGGCATTGTCGTCTTGTTTACATTCTGACAATACCAGCTGTCCTGTGACACCAGACCAGTTTTACATTCTACCCTACCCTCCTGGTTTGCTTCCGCATTTTCAGCAGCCTTGGCATGGCGGTGTATCCCCATGCAAAGGTTGTTGGAGTTGTGTTGTGCTGTGCCCCTAGATGCCCCTGCACAGCCCATGCACCTGCCGTGGGCAGTGCAGGGAGTCCCTTGCTGTGCCCCTTTGCCCTTTTCACTGCCTGATGTGTAGGGCTGCTTTGCATTGCATCCCCCTTCTTGCATGTGACATTTAGGCATTTTGATCCCCCATGCAAGTTACCCTTCATATGTGTTGTTTCCTGGTAGTCTGTGCTGTCCTGTCCTGCAATACCAGTGACGATTTCCTCCGGGATGACGGCTGCAACCATCTCCTCCTTCTCGTCCAAGTCCTCTTGCAGTGTTGGACTCCTACCTCCGGTCTGCAGTGCTGCCCCTCTGTTCATTGCTATTTTTTCCTTTGTCCTCCACTTGTAGTCATGCCAGCGTTGCTTGCACTCAGTGACAGTTTTCCTGACCTCTGCCACACTGTTAGTCTTGTCCACAATCTGTTGCCAAATTGCCTCTCTCCTCCCAATTGGCAGTTTAGAGGTGATGAAGAGTTGATGCTGATGCTCCGTCACCTCTCACACCAGTATTTCCTGCTCCTCTGCACTGAAGCAACACTTCCTCTTCTTCTTGTCTCTCCCCTGGGTCTTGTCTGCGTCCTCCTGGCTGGTTCCTGGTGGTCTCTCCTGCCTTCTGGGATCCATTTTATGGCTCTTTAGCACTGTTTGCTCCATTTGCGTCACTTTGTGATGCTATTTCATATCCTTTTTATGACGTGTTTACATGTCGTACTCCGGATTAGAGTCATTTTTCCTGCATTATAACGTCATTTTGCCTTACGACAAGGTGCAATGGTTGGCGTCAGGAAAAATGACTCTAACTTCTTCTTAGTGCCACCCAGCGTCAAAGTATAAATATGATGCACGGGTGGCGTTAAGTAATGGTGCTAGCCAGCGCTAAACTTTTTGATGCAAAACTGCGTTAGCGCAGTTTTGAGTCAAAAAGTATAAATCTGGCCCTAAAGGTAGCACCGGGCTCTGGGTCTCATTTTGCTTCTGGGATTCTTTCTAAGGTTGCTTCCCAGTTTCCTTTATAGATAGGTCAGTCCTCCCCTCGGTTTGTTTTGTGTATCTTTTCTTTGAGATCTGGCATCTGGGGCATGATTTTAGGTGTACTTTGTTACAATAAAAGTGATATCACTTTTTCATATCTGTTTGCCCATGTTTTTGTCGGTTTTAGATTATAAGAAGGCCTTTGTTTGGGTATATCCTCAGATAGTAAGTGTTATACCTGTCAGCTCCTGGAATGGTTTCTCCTGTCTTTTTGGCTTCTGACTTCCTGTTATGATCCTTTGCTGAACTTAGTTTTTGCTGGCTTTAGGACCCCGGGCACTTTACCAGTGCTAATCAGTGTTAATGTGCAACTGCGCTCTGCTTGATTGGATTGGTGATATATTTTCTCCATAATTGGCAATTTGATTTGCTAATAAGTCTTTCATAAAGTGCACTAGAGGTGCCCAGGGCCTGTAAATTAAATGTTACTAGTGGTCCTGCAGCACTGATTGTGCCATCCACATGAGTAGCCCTGTAAACATGTCTCAGACCTGCCACTGCAGTGTGTGTGTGTGTGTGTGTGTGTGTGTGTGTGTGTGTAGTTTCAAACTGCCAGATCAACCTGGCAAGAGCACCAACTTTCCAAGTCCAAACCTTGCCTTTTACTACATGTAAATCACCCCTAAGATAGGCCCAAGGCAGCTCAATGGGCAGGGTGGAATGTATTTAAAAGGTAGGGCATGTACTAGTGTGTTGTACATGTTTTAATAGTGAAATACTGCTAAATTCCTTTTTCACTATTGCATAGGATACCATGGAGATTGCCTTAAAATATCCTTTGAGTGTAATTTTCCTTTGGGAGCAGATAGAGATGTGGGGTTTGGGGTCTCTAAACTCATAATGTAAAAATACATATTTTGGTGAAATTGGTGTTTAAATTGTTAGTTTGAAAATGCCACTTTTAGAAAGTGGGTATTTTCTTGCTTAACCATTCTGTGCCTCTGCCTGACTGCTGAATATATGTCTGGCTCAGGGTGTCAGTTGGGCTGTTTGCGAATTCACTCTAGACAGGGACACAAAGGGAGCTAAGGTGTGTCCTAGATACCCTGATGGGTCTTCCTTGGCTAAAGTGGAGGGAGGAGCTGACACTTACACCTGTGTCCTTACACAATACAGTCTCCAACCCCCTAGAGTCTATCTGGGGCCAGGACAGGGAGAGGCAGTGTTTTGTACACTACGAAGACATTCCTTTGAAGTTTGCCTACTTCAAAAGGCAGAAATGAGTGTAAGTGTTAGACTGCTGACCCTCCAACTTCAGAACACTTCTGGACTGAGGACATTCTGCCAGGGAGAAGATCTGGATGCTTGAGGAGGACCTTGCACTCTGCCTGTTGCTTTGCTGTGCTAGCCTGCTGCTGCTACCTCTGCCCTAGGCCTAGGAGTGAACGGACTGGGCTTTGCTTTCTATATCCTGCTTTCCAAGGTTCTCCAAGGGCTTGAACTGAGCTTGCCTCCTATTAGAAGTCTCAAGGACATCAAAGACTTCATCTGCCAGCACCTGAGCTTTCTTGCTGAGAGTCATGACTTGCCAAGTGCTGCCAAATCCAGTAGTCAGGTCCTTGGAAGTGAGTTCTGCGGAAAAATAAGAAGAACCAGGTGCATCAACTCTGGACGACTCAAGAACTGGGGTTTCTGCTCGACTATACGCCCCTACCTACATCTGAATCCATGGTCCGCACTGAAGTGCAACAACCGCAACCAATGCTGCAGATCCGCTGGCCCGAAGCCGCCGCGCCTCCAAAGTCCCACAACATTGAATCTCGAGTGCAGTGTCACTGACGTCCATGACACCCCACTCCCCCATGGCACCTGTGGTCCTTTGGTGTCACCGCGACCCCTAGAGGTTGCTCCATAGCGGCTTGACCCACCAGATTCATCGACGCCCGCCGGATAGTAAGAAACCAATATCTCGCCACCAACACTGCATCACTTCCCCTGCAACCATCAGGAACCGACTCATCAAATCCCCTGACATGCAGGAAGGATCCAACGCCTCAACTCCCTGGTAGCAGTAAGGAACCGACGCCCCACCAGCTCCAGCGACACCTCACCTCCCCGACTCATTGCAACATCTTTGTTTCATCATTTTCAAATGTACTGTATCTGGGGGGTCCTTGCGATTCCATAACCAGCACCGCATTCCCTTGCGAGTGGCGTCGGACTGCTAGGAACGACTCTAAAGACGGCGTTGTGATAGCCCCAGTTAGAGCTAATTTGTTTCTAAGCACTTTATTGGGATTTAACCTTTGAAAATGTATATCTTTGCTTGTATATTTTTGTCAGTTTGGTCTTCTTTGACTTAGATAAATATTGCTATTTTTCTAAACTGGTGTGGAGTACTTTTGTGGTGTTTTCCCAGTGTTACTGTGTGTGTGTGTGTGTGTGTGTGTGTGTGTGTGTACTAATACCTTGCACATTGCATCTGAGATAAGCCTTACTGCTTGTGCCAAGCTACCTAGGCGGTGAGCAGGGCTTATCTTAGGTTTGTGACTCCCTCACCCTGACTAGAAGTCAGGTCCCTACTTGTACAGGGTGTAAACTGACTGCCAACTAGAGACTCCATTTCTAACATTGGTGATCAGCGGTGAGGATAAGACTAGTATTTGTACTTGACATACAGTGATTGGTGTAAACTATTCCCATAGTGCAGACCACTACGTAACTATGTACTGTTTTTTCCTATTGGATTTTTTTCTCTTTGCCTTCCTGAAACTTTGCAACTTGTGAGTTGCCTAAAATCATGTCTCAGTCTGTTGAGCCATCAGTTGAAGCTGCAGAATTAGTGTTTGAGCAGGATAGGTTGGAGACCAGTTTTGCATCAAAAAGTATATCGCCGGCTTATGCCATTCCAGGATGCCAGCCGGGCGCCAAATTTATGGAGTGGCGCAATCAGGCGCAAAGAGTGGGCTAGGGTCAAAAAAATTGATGTTAGCTGGGTGGGGGTGGCGATGTGGGAGAAGGGGGTTTTGCACCAAAAAATGACGTTAGACTGGTTGGAGTCAATAAAAATGACTCTAATCTGCCTAGCGTCATTTCTTGACGCAAAACCTACCATACCACATGACTCCTGTTTTACAAAAGACAGGAGTCATGCTCGCCACCCCAATGGCCTGCACAGGGGACCAGTGTCCCCTAGACAATGCCACTGCACCAAATGACATGGAGAGGGGCCCATTTCAGGGCCCCCAATGACACTTTAAAAAATAACACAAAATACTTACCTCTACTTACCTATACTTACTTGGGATGGGGTCCCATCCTCTGCTGTCCCTCTGCTGTCCCTCTGGTGTGGGTGGTGGTGTTCCTGGACCTGGGAAGGGCACCTGTGGGCTCTTTCCATGGTGTCCCACCATGGAAAAAGGCCCAGAGGTCACCTAACACCTGCCCTGACCCAGGTGTTAAATAATGGCGCTAAGCAAGCTTAGTACCATTATTTAGGCCTGCATCCCTCACGTGCACCATTTTTACACGGGAGGATAAATAAGGTGCCTGGGCCTTAGAGTCATTTTTTGCCCGGGAACGCCTACCTTGCATCTCATTGACACAAGGTAGCTTTCCGCTGGCAAAAAATTACTTTAACTCCAATATGTTGATGCTAGACGGTCCTAGCGTCAAAATATAAATAAGGAGTTAAGTTTGTGCTGAAATAGCGTAAAAAATGACACTATTTCAGCGCAAACAGAGTATAAATATGCCCCTGAGTTTGCTTGTGAGACAATGTGGCCCCGCTAATCAATTCACACACAAAGGTGCTTGTATGCTTAGACATTCTCTTTACTCCACTTCCCTTTTATGTAACGAGCATTCGAAAGTGATCATTTAGGTTTTAGCCTTGGTGTTGTTTCTGCTGTAATTTGCAGCTAATTCAGCTAAGGACCTTTTGTAGCCCATTAGCTGTTTGTTCTAATAATATTATGTCATTTGTGTATTGTAGATTTTCACCTAATGCCTGCTAGCCTGAGGGAGCGTAGAGGGTGAGGGCAAGATCATCTGAGGAAAAAGCCTCTTCAAGGTCTGCCAGATTTAGGTTAAATAGCAGAGGATTTAATATAGAACCTTGCTGCAAACATCATGTACATCTTTTCAAAGCTGGCTGTCAACTTGATCTTTATTCAGGTGTTTGTATATGGAAAAACTGATTGCTCTTAACAAAGGAGTTGGATATTCCGCTTTAGCATCATAACCAATAGTTTGCCTCCACTAATGCTGATGAAGACCATGATAAAGTCTATGAAGGCAGTATATTAAAGTAAACCCTTTTCTGTTATACTTGATCCATCAGTTTAAGAAAAGTCAGCAACTCAGTTACTGCAGCCTTTCTAGGACACTAACCACGTATTTATTGTCAGTCAGACAGTTTATTTCCAGTAAAAGAAATATTTATTCATAACAAATAGACTCGGAGCAAAATCATACATTTGATGATATTCATTGAAATTCACACAAAAAAGTAATCATTATATAATTATGTCCAAGAACGAGAAATAAGATATGAGATTACATAATCTGGGAATCATAATCTCACTTTAACTGCTTTATGCAGAAAGTCAGCCACAGCGAAACATATGTGAGGAGTAGACTACATAAAAAAAAAAAAAAAGTTAGACTGGTTAGCACATACTAAAATCCTCCTTTTTCACAGTGGGACTAGATATATTGAAAGTGGCAATTAATAAAAACATCAAAAACTATAATATGCATCATAGACTGTTGTGGACAATTATCACAAATAAGCATTTGCAATGCCAATAGGCATCAGCAATCCGAGGGTTGGTTTTACTAATATAAACAACACATTAACATTGCCAACGCCTATAGTTCTTGGGTACTAATAAACAAGAGCAGCGAACACTAGAGCGTGCATCTCAGTGTAGATTTAGGCCCATATATATACTTTTTCACGGAAAACCACATTTGCGCAGTTTTGCGTGAAAAAGTATAGTGCCTGCTAGCACCATTCCAAGACGCCGACTGGGTGCCATATTTATGGAATGGTGCTAATGCCCTGTTAGCGTCCTTGTAAAGGATGCTAATAAGGTGGGGAGGTGTAGGGGAAACTGGAGCTTGTGTGCCAAATTATGGCTCTACACAACCCCAATGGACATGGCTCCTGTCTTAGTAAAGACAGGAGCCATGCCCACCCCCCCAATGGCCATGTCCAGGGCACAAATGTCCACTGGGCATGGCCATTTGGGCCAGCGCCATGCAGGGGGCCCCACGGCAGGGCCCCTGAGCGTGAAAAAAATAATAAAATACTTACCGGGACTTACCTGGGATGGGTCCCCCATCCTGTGGTGTCACTCTGGTGTGGGTGGTGGTATTCCTGGGGCCGGCGAAGGGCATCTGTGGGCTCTTTCCATGGTCTCTGACCATGGAAATATGCTTACAGGCCCCCTAACGCCTGCCCATACCCAGGCGTTAAATAATGATGCTAAGCAAGCTTAGTTCCATTATTTAAGGCCCCCATCCCCCAGTGCTGGATTTTAGCATGGGGATAAATATGGTGCTAAGGCCATATCCTTTTCTGGACGGGCATGCCTACCTTGCATCTCATTGATGCAAGGTAGGTTTTCATGTCCAGAAAACTATGTTAACTCAATAACTTTGGCGCTAGATGTGTCTAGCACCAAAGTATAAAAATGGGGTTAGGTTTGCCCTGAATTAGCGTAATAAAATGATGCTAGGTCAGCGCAAACCAAGTATAAATATGGGCCTTAGTATCTTAGCAGATAAACTTGCTTCCTTTTGATGTGATGTTGGTGGCCTTTCCTAAACCCACTATGAACCCAGCCACTTTCATATGATCAGCTGTCAACAATACATGAGCTAGAAATACAGACATTCCTTTCAAGAAAGTCCTCTGTAGAAAATAATACACTAAAGCTAGCAGTCGCAGTAAGAGCACCACTCTATTCTTTTACAGATTGTGTATGTGCATAAAATGCTCTTCGGAGAATGGAGAGGCGGAAAACACAAGAGCTTGTTTAGTTTGTTTTCAGCACTTAACACAAGCAATTGTGTGTTCAGCTGAAAACAAAGACAAAAACACGCATGTTCAGCTCTCACGTTAAGTGCTCAAAAGAAACAAAAAAATGTGCATTAGCATGTGGAGTGGCTGAAAGCACACATGCTTGTGTTAGGTACTGAAAACAAGCTTTTGCAATGCAATGGGTCTTGTATTTGCTTGAGTTAGAGCTGCTGCCATTGTAAATTATAACTGGACTTTTCTTGCTACATAAATTGGTCAACCCTGCCTCATAATTTGGTATTTTCCAGCCACATAATTCCAGTGTCCATGCATTTAACTTAAGAACTTCCATTTACTATCTGTAGCCAAAAATGAAAATGCTGCCATTTATATTCCTAATTTAAATCTGCCATGCTAATTTCAATAGAATACCACTTTCACCATCCCACCATAAGAGTTGCTGGCTGGCTAGCAAAATTCCCAAAACAAGATTTCCGCCGAGGAATAACGTGAGAAGTAAACTAGAAGGGTAACCCAAACATATTGAGTGTTTAAAAAGTTAAATTGTAATAAATATGTTAAGCTGGCCTGAATCATGGTCATATTTGCAATAAGGAGAGATTAATAAAATATTTACAATTATCATAAAAACCCAATAAAAAACTTTTATCAGAAATAAACATTTGGCATTAAACTGTAATGCTCAGAACATCCCTCGAGGACACCACAATGACAATAGCATTTGTAAGAAACATGGTCATGTTACCATATAGTTAGCCCCTAGGGAACATAAGCACATAAAAAGAAAATTGCCATTAAACCATATGTTTATAGGCTTCGAAAAATCATTAAAATTTTACTAGACCTGCAGGTCGAGTAGCTTGAATAAGCTACTTGACTTACTGTAATGTACTTGACCTGGAAACATGTCTCAAATTGTGTGATTCTAGGCAAATACTGTATTTTACAGTAGCTTTTTTATTCATTCTCACATACGAGTGCACCTTCAAATATGCGAGTACAGCATTTCTGCTGTAAAAAAATCCTCTTTTGTTTGATTAAATACACAAAATGTTTGCTCCATTTACAATAAATATAGCCCACATATAGGTTACACATGATTCATGCCTGACTTCCCTCTTAGTTTACTAATAGCTTTACCATCAGGGCAGGAATGTATCTCAGTTTATGTTTAAACACTGACTTTTAATAAATATATTGCTAAAGCATGATGTGGTAGCGAACAGTCATTTACAGACAGTAAGGCCCTGATTTATACTTTTTGCCACAAACCTGCGTTAGCGCTGGTTTGTGTCAAAAAGTATAGCACCGGCTAGCGGCATTCCTAGATGCCGGCCGGGTGTCATATTTAAGGAATGACAGTAGCCGGTGCAAAGGGTGGGCTAGCATAAAAATATTTAATGCTAGCCGGGTGGGCGTGGCGGTATGAGAGATGGTGCTTTACCACCAAAAAATTATGCTAGCCTGGTTAGAGTAAAAACAATGATTTTATCCAGAGTAGCGTCATTTTATGGCACTAAACCTACCATGCCACATGACTTCTGCCTTAGAAAAGGCAGGAGTCATGCCCACCACCCCAATGGCCAGCGCAGAGGACAAGGGTCCCCTGGGCATGGCCATTGCACCCTGTGCCATGTATGGGGGCCCATCGCAGGGCCCCTATGGAGTTAAAAAAATTAAATAAAATACTTAGATGTACCTACCTGTACTTACATGGGATGGGGTCCCCCATCTTCTGCTGTCCCTCTGGTGGAGGTGGGGGTGTCCCTGGGGCCTGAGGAGGACACATGTGAGCTTATTCCATGGAAATAGGCCCACAGATTCCCTAACACGTGCCCAGACCCAGGCGTTGAAAAATGGGGAAAAGCAAGCTTTGCCCCATTTTTTGACCCCTCCTCCCACCTGTGCACCATTTTTGCACGGGAGTATAAATATGGCGTTAAGGCCATAGAGTCATTTTTTGCACAGGAACGCCTACCTTGCATCTCATTAAGGCAAGGTAGGTTTCCACTTCCAAAAAATGACTAACTCCATAATTTTGGCGGTAGACGGGTCTAGCGCCAAAGTATAAATATGGAGTTAGTTTTGCACCGAATTAGAGTAAAAAAAAAATTATGCTAATTCGGTGTAAATATAGTATAAATACGCCCCTGAATTTCCAAGAAATGTCCAAAACCTTCCCACTAACTTGCAGCTTTACTGATAAAACTATATAGTGTATTTACAATAATCTGTGAAAATTGTGTTTCAGAAAATGTTTATCATTTGCACAACACCGAGTAAAGTGTTCTGACTTTTTTCATCCTATTAAAATATTTTTTCATAACACAGAAGTACAAAACATGGTCTCAGCTACTGATATAAATTTTGAAATGTTTGTAAAGTTGACTTAGTTATATAAATTCTTATGTGTTATGAAAAACCTGATACCAAAAGCAAGCCTTTTATTTAACAAAGGTCAGACAGTTCACCTTAGAAAATCGTGGAACTCTGCAGTCCCATGAAAAGTATTTGCACTGCAAGAAGACAAACTCTGTCAATGAACACAGAGTAAATGTGACAAAAATAGGATAGGATAAAATAGGATCTAACTGAACAGAACACATGTTTTTGTCCACTGGCCAGAAGGGGTGAGTGGGATCTATAAATAGCTTGACCTCATAAAATACAATTCACCATAGCGAGTGGTCAAGTTGATTTTGCAAGCCCTGTATTTAGCCGCTAGAGAATATAGGCCCTCATTACAACATTGGCAGTAAATGCTGCCTACCGCTGTGCTGACCACCGCCATCATACCGTGACTGCGGCGGTATACCACTGTGGGTATTATGACCCACACAGAGAAGCCCGCACTATACAGACACCCACACAAGTCCGCCAGACCAAAAGTCAGTGATAAACTGGTGGTACCAAAACCCACACTGTTAAGCCAACAGAAATACGCCCACAGTATCAGGACCCGCAAATCACCACGGCAGTCTTTCAACCACGGTAAACCATTGGCGGTACACACCACCGTGTTCAAAATACACACACACAACTACATAACTACACCACAATGGACAATTCAAACTACACACTCCTGACACACATACACACACCACACCGACACACTCACACCACTATAAAACACACACCCACATTGCCCACAACCCTTTCAACAAAATAAAGATTGCTAACAGAGAGAGAGAGACAAGCCAGGAGCACCCACTCAATCTGAGCCACAGGACACCATCACCCATACACCATCCACGCACCTCACAGCACACACCACATCACCCCACACAACCTCACATATACCACTCATACCACATCCATGGCACCCCAAAGACACCCCAGATTTTCAGAGGAGAAGCTCAGGGTCATGGTGGAGGAAATCATCCGGGTAGAGCCACAGCTATTTGGATCACAGGTGAGGCAGATGTCCATTGGAAGGAAGATGGAGCTATGGTGGAGGATCGGGGAAAGGGTCAACGCTGTGGGACAGCACCCCAGAACAAGGGATGACATCAGGAAGAGGTGAAATGACCTACAGGGGAAGGTGCGTTCCTTGGTTGCAAGACACCAGGTAGCCATACAGAGGACTGGCAGTGGACCCCCACCTCCTTCCCCACAACTAACAACATGGGAGGAGCAAGTCTTGGCGATCATGCATCCTGAGGGCCTCGCAGGAGTAGCAGGAGGACTGGACTCTGGTAAGTCAAATCTTTACCACTATATCCCCCACCCTACCTGCATGCCATCACAAATTCCTACCCCTACCCTCACCCCATCACTCCACTACCTCACATATACCCCACTATCACAACCCACCCATCCCAATAGCAAGCCTTGCATGCAGCACCAATGCATAGACACCCAACACAGACCTGCATGAACACCCATCACTAAAGCATGCCCATTAGAGAGAATCACCTAGCCCACAAAATCACCACGCACACAAGGCAAAGCTGACAGGGCTATCATAACTATACAGAGAAACACACCCATGCACAAGATGGCACACACAGATACAATAACACTACATTTACATTCCCACAGGACCCCCACTCAACATCACCGGAGAGGAGGTGCCACCAGCATCCAGTCCCCCCCACAGAAGAGGCCCACAGTGATGACAGCAGCTCTGCACGCCTGGATCATGATGACCAACCTGGCCCATCAGGGACCTCCGGACAGTCGGTTATCCTGCCACAGTCCCATACCACCACAACCCTCCCCCCTCAGGAAACACCAGCATAGCACCCACCCAGCGGGCCCATACCACTGTCCCCAGGACACGTCAATCAGCAGTGTGTCCACCACTACAGGGACCCCAGGCAACCCCACAAACCCAAGACAATCAGGGACCTGGGGTTAGTGGCAGTGGGCACACGGTTTAGGGGACAGAGGCACAGGACAACAGGGATGCTGGGAGGACTGCTATGTGACAGGGGGAGGACAGGCCCAGGGAACTCACTCTCCACGAGGCACTTACAGGGGTCCTGGGAGCATACCACCATTCCCAGGAGTCCTTGGGCCAGATACTGGCCAAGTTGCAGGAGACCCAGCGGCTGCAGGAGGGACAGTACCTGGGGATCAGGGAGGACCTCAAACACATCCACACCATCCTGGTCATCATTGCAGGGGTGCTGGCTGACATGGCCAACACCATGAGGGAGGCAGTGGCATACTAACGGGCCCCTGACACTAGCCACACCGAAGAACAGCCCTTCACCTCCACCGGCACTAGTGGACAGGAGGCCCTGCCACTGGAACAACAGGCCACCAGCACCCCACCCCCTGCAGAAGGAGAACCACACCGCAAACGTTCCCTGCGATCCAGGCAGAAGCCATAGAACATTGCCAAGACCCCCGCCAGGAAATAAGACTCTCCTGATTGTCACCCTTGTGTCCCACTCAGTTACCCGGTCCACCTTGAACTGCCATTGCTCCCCTTCCTATGCCCCATTGGACAATGCACCTGTGATACAAAGAGACTGGACTCTATCTGGACATTCCTCAACCATCAACCCAGCCCATTGCACATCCCCCTCAACCTCTTAGCACTTAAATAAACACCCTTGGAACAAATACAAGTCTGGAGTCTGTCAATTGATTGAAATATATATTAGTACAACAATCCGTAAACATTCCAATTCATATGTACAGTTATATATACATTGGTATGACCTGTAGTGGGCAGCAGTAAACACACCAGGAGCCAGAGTGGGACACAGAGATCTGAAAATAGAGATGCAAAAGGGTACAGTAAGTGGCCTTAGACATAGGGAAATTATGCTGCCATGTTCAATGTCCAACAGAAAACTGCATTGGAAAGTGAAGTTACAGTGTCTTACCTGTGTGTCACTGGAAGTACTGCTGTATGAGAGAACTTCTGTTGTCTACATCTTCATCCTCTGCCTCCTCTTTCTCACTGTCTGCAGGCTCCACCGTTGCCACAAGACCATCTCCAGGCTCATCCTCCTGCAGAGAAGGCACCTGGTGTCTCAAGGTCAGGTTGTGCAACGATGATCTGGCACACCTTCTTGGGTGAGTAGTACAGGGATGTACCAGTCAGATGGAGGCACCAGAACCTGGCCTTCAGGAGGCCAAAGGTTCTCTCAATGATCCTCCTTGTTTGCCCATGTGCCTCATTGTAGCGTTCCTCTGCCCTTGTGCTGGCATTCCTCAATGGTGTCAGTAGCCATGAGAGGTTGGGGTAACCAGAGTCACCTGCAAATATTCGAGGGTTACCTGTTAGCCACACACTCACCCTTAGGGCCAAACCCATATCCATACACCTACATCAACTGGGTGGGGACCATGGGCTCACCTATTAGCCACACCCGGTGCCTCTGGAGTTGAGACATCACATATGGGATGCTGCTATTCCTCAAGATAAAGGCATCATGCCCAGAGCCAGTATACTTGGCATTGACATGGGAGATGTACTGGTCCGCCAAACACACCATCTGCACATTCAGAGAGTGAAAGCTTTTCCTATTTCTGAACACTTATTCATTTCTCCGAGGGGGGACAAATGCAATATGTTACCAGCAATGGCACCAATGATGTTGGAGATATGTCCCATTGCATAGAATTCAGCCTTCACTGTGGCCAAATCCTCCACCTGGGGAAATACGATGTAGCTGTGCATGTGTCTCAGCAGGGCAGACAGCACTCTGGTCAGCACGTTTGAGAACATAGGCTGTGACATCCCTGATGCCATGGCCACTGTCACTTGGAAGGAACCACTTGCCAGGGAATGGAGCACTGACAGGACCTGCACTAGAGTGGGGGATACCTGTGGGGTGGCGGATAGCTGAAACCTGTTCTGGCTCCAATTGGGCACACAGTTCTTGGATTGTAGCCCTATCACGTCTGTAGGTCAGGATAATGTGCCTGTCCTCCATTGTCGCCAGGTCCACCAGGGGTCTGTACACGGGGGATGTCTCCATCTTCTATTCATCCTCACCGGTTGAACTCTAGGGTGAAAAAAGGTGAGCAGAAGGTCATGTTCACACATACGTAAGAATATGCAATTTTTCCTTTACAGAAACAGTATGTGAACTCGTAAGTCAGTTGATGTACCAATGTCTGCTGTGATGCAGTTAGGTGCCATGGCCTGTGCCCCCCTGAAATGGTGGCTGCCTGACCTTTGAGGAGAGACAAGTGGAAATGAGGTAATTCTGCTGGCATTGTGTGCCATTGCGATTGGCGGTCAACGACCACTGCATAACATCGCATTGGTTATCATTGGGCCCTATGAGTTCCAGGAGCCAATGGCGAAGTACGCCGGTGGTGACGGTATGCACCGCCGTGCACATGACTACCATTTTCTATCTGTGCACTCACTTGCTACCTCACCTTCATCAAGAAAGGACCTACACTGCAAGTGCTGCTGTGACCTGTGTCTGGAAGTGACAATGGCTCGAGTGTCTGGGGAAATGGCCCCTGCCTTTACTTCCGAGGAGTTAGAGAGACTGGTGGATGGGGTCCTACCCCAGTACACTTTACTCTATGGTCCTCCAGACAAACAGGTGAGTACACTGTGAGCATGATGCGTGGGCCATGAATGTATGGATTGCTGTGTGTGTAAGCCCCGTGTAGGGGGGGTCTGAGGGGTCCTGGAGTGCTGCATATATGTTGGGAAACGTATGTGCCTAAGTGGATATGGGGGATATGGTGGGCCATGAGTATAACAGTCCGGACGGTATGACTAATACCTTTTCTGCTGTTTTTTTCCTGCAGGTCAGCACCCATCAGAAAAAGAGTATTTGGCATGCCATTGCCAAGGAGCTGCGGACCCTGGGGTCTTTGACAGGCAGAGAAGGCACTGCCGCAAATGGTGGGAGGACCTGTGCCGCTGGGTAAGGAAGACGGCAGTGGCCGAGATGGGGCCGGTCTCCCAACGAGGAAGGGGTGCCCGTCGTACCCTTGTCGCGTAGGCTCTCATTATCCTAATGAGACTACTGGATTTTGAGCGGCAAGATTGTTCACAGTGCGGGGACTAAGTCTGACCCACAGTGAAGGTCCCTTGTCACTCTAAATCCGGGTTTTGCTCCAGCTAACAAGCAGTGCCTCAACTCTCCCAAAGAGAAGAGACAATTGGGCAGCTGAGCGCATGACATCTTAGTACTTCCCAGGGAAGTCGTGGTCACTCAGGTCACAACCGGTTCTCTCATACACAGTGCGGTCTCATATATAAATGACAAAGGCAGTTTGAGTTTTAAAGATTGGTTTAATAAAACAACTGCATTTTAGATAGCAAAGCGTGAGCTGCAATAACCAGAACTACACAACACAGTAGGATTAAAATAGTAACGATGAGAGTGAAGCACAAGAATAAGGCTCTCTCTAAGTTATATTCTGAGAACAGCATGTAAAGCTCTAAGCCTGCCTTTCAGGTTCCCCCGGGAGGACATCGACCCTCATACCTGAGCAAAGGCCTGTAATCTGCATCAGCATCTGCAACGGGGCAGACAGCATCTAGTTGTAGGTTCCTGGTCAGAATCTCCCTCTGACGTGTACTAGGACTAAAAAGAGTATTTTATAACTAATGCAGATGTTCTAAGAAAATGTTCCTACGTAAGGATATGTTTTTTCTACGAACACTAGAGACTAAACTTCTACCACGTGTACCGGCAATGTACCAGACTGTAGCCTTGACTGAAGCACAGGGTGAGCAAGAATGCATTGTTTGAGAGCACAGTGCTGAACTAAGCTAAACAGTGTGATAGAAAGAAATAAAAACAAGACCGTAAAACTGATTATTGTAAAATAGCAGTGCGAGGCTGAATAAAATGTATTTAGGGCAAAGTGCACAGAGGCCTAATATGTTAACCTAACGTGAATGAAGCTATATTAAAAATGGCTACACTACACCCTCCCCTTGTCGGTAGAAAGTGGTTTAAGCCAAAGCTAAAAATGCCCTAAGCTAAAATATAAGTAAAACCCTATTCAATTTCAACAAGTTAAGAGGACACACAAGCATAGTAATTTTCAATTTAAAAAATGAGCATGTGGCCAAATTCAAAGGATAATGTCAATTTAGAAGAAGTCCAAATCAAGCAGTGGTCATGGAAAGCAGGAGATTCGCCACTTCGGCAGATGACAAAACCGGAAAACCCACGCCAAAGACTATCAAGGAGCAGGTGTGTTCCAAAGCCCCAGTGTCAACCAAGGCGGCATCCTGAGCAGTGCCTATGAACAAGTTAATATCAACTTCCTCCAGGAAGGGTATCTCGTAATCAGCCTCCCGAAGCAAACGCAGCCGCAGCGCGCATGTCTGGTAATGAGCCCTCATCGGGAACATCAACAGATCAGCATCAACCACTGGGGGGCATTGCTGTGAGAGACAAACGTCCAGTGCATGTTCAGAAGAGCACCAATGGCACCGAAACACAGGCTGCACACAATCCAAAACCGGTCTGAATGACAGCGACCAGTTACACTCCAAATGTTCCAGGAGTGTTGCTCCAAAGTGCTGCATCATGCGTTCACGACACAGCTGCGCTCATGGGAGCGCCCACATTCGTCCTTGTTGCGGCAGGACAGCCATTGTGGAAAAACAACAGCAACAGCAAAATGCTGGCTAATAAAGCCAATGTTATCGGAAATCCCCCAAAAATGCTTCTGAAAATTGAATGAATAGCTGAAGGTATTAAACCGAATATGGAAGAGAAGGTGTGAACGAAACTAACACCAACGGCTTTGAAAAAGTGTGCCAATCCAGCCATGCTGTAAGCATTAAATATAAGTCCCACGAGTTCACCAAAGTGGCTCGTAAAGTTTGTATTTAACAGGGACTGCATTTCCGCCGATGACCTTGCCACCTGAAGTGCGTAGGTCTCACGTGCAGATGTAAGGACCACATGCTTCTGAAACAATAAAGCCTTCAGTCTGCTTAACTTGTAAAAATTCACTTTGGAAGTAGCAATGTGAGGCCAAATATCTGCTACCTCCCTAACTTTAATGGGGGGACACAACACGTTCCCGCAGCGAGTAACGACCTTAGTGACCGAAACAACGTAAACTATTCCGACCCGCATGCCACAACGATCTTCACTATTGAGGAGGACGTAGCTGCCGTTTGAAAGCACCTGGACTGTGCGTTTAATCAAGGGGACTGGAACTCCCTTCAGATAGCAAGCCAAGTTCGCAACTGAGGCATTACACGCCCCATGCAAGGACAGCTGCTTACAAATCATTGAATGGCTGACTGAAGTGTCACATTCACTGCCGCTAAGAAAGACCTCTTTCATGCCATGGAGGCATTTGTACAAGAAGGGAAGCTCCCACACCTCATGGATGTAACTATCTCCCAACTTTTCATATCGGCCTACAGGAACATGTTTCAAACAAGAAGTGAATTGTAATGTAGAAATGGGCAGATTAATAACCCCGTGTATCAACCACTCTGCTGAGGGAATCTCGGCCATGGTGAACAGCAATCTTTCTAACTTCTCAATGTTGAGCATGACATAAGTCGCCTCCTTCTTAGCCATTAGTTGTTGTTGTGGTGTCAAATTAAAGGAAAAAAATATTTCCCTGGCACTGATGTGCTGCCACGGAACGCAACCCGCCTTCAGTGTCTGAAGCGTCCAACCCAACTGCATAATGGACCTGGTTTGACTCTGTCCATGATACACAGAAGACATATCAGATCGTATAATGTCTATAGCAGAAGAAACAATGTTATTAATTGTACAAATCCAGTTGGACAAGGTGTGAATTCCATTATCCACAACAGCTAATGCTTTTTTCAGATTTTCCTGATGTATCTGCCTTAACCGGGCTGCAGCCTCTTGCTGGGAAAGTTTCCATATTTCAATGTATACTTCATACGAGAAACGCTTCCTACGTGGTGTCTTCGGGCCTGACAAAAAGTCTTGTAAGTCAGTGTTATTAGACAGGAGAGTGAGATGTGTCTTAACTGCATCTAGCGAGGATGATTTTAGCCATTGCTGGCACAATTTTCCCACACTGTATGTCGTAATTATTTCAGCATGTTCTGGTGATATATAGCAAGGGTCTGACCTATTCGTTCGGAAACCCCCAGAGGAGGTGACAAAACGTTGATTACACCAGTTAGTATCTATTGGCCACAATAACCACCCGCCTGGACGTGTCAGTGAAGTATTAAATGTGCCATTCTGGACCCATTCAGTAAGCTCACTAAAATTTGCATTCATGTACTTTTGCCAGTTATCAAATTGTGCAGGGGCAGGGATGCTAGGCATGTTTAATTCTCTGATTGTAGCTAAGCCTAAACAGCTGGTTTGTTGCACTGTTTCATTTTTAAAAAATAATTTGACCGGGAATGAGACATGCTCTAAACAATGTTTCTCCACCCTTAGTTTGCCAATTTTTGGTTCCCCAAACATTTTTCAAGTCAACATTTTTTGACCAATATACATAACCTTCAATTGATAACCGGGAAACAAAGGAGTCCGAATATATAAATTTTGTGTTGGCCAGCAACATTTGTTTATCTTTAGTCGAAGTTAACTTAAAATAATATGACTCAGCATTCGTTTGATGATGCCCAAAAAAATACGTAAATTTATCAAAATAAATTTTGGAACTCCCTTTCGGGGGAGTTGGGCAATGTTCCCATTGCATATAGTCAAATATCGTTTTTGGACTGCTTGCTTTATGTATGAAGTGGTGCCCATAATAATTATAGCAAAACATGTCACCATAATTGTCCCTAAACTGGTAAACATCTTCATTTTCATAGACAGTGTGATATTGCAATTCCGTCATCATTGAGTCAACTGTCTTCACATCTCAATCATCAGATACAATGCCTGGTATGACTATATCATTCATAGATAACTTTATCACATACGGTATTTGAATTATTTCAGTGGGACCGTATATATCAAACATCACTTTATCCCACACAATCCCATCTGGAATTGGCACTGCAGAAATGTTCACAAAGGACAAGTCTCTTCGAACCTTATGTGATGAAAAATGTGGTTTCAACACCTCCTCCACCTGTTCAACCGCTGATCTCTCGGGAAGAAAATTACCATGTATCAACAGAAAAAAGGTAACGACAAACCCAATCCAAAGAAAAAATGCTAGCATAGTCAATAAAAGCCACAGATAGTTCCATGGAAGAACAAAATGCATATCTTTAAGCCAACGCATCAGCTTACGTGGACCTGACAGGTCAGCAGTCAAAGAGGCGAACGAGTCCGATAGACCATCGTTGTTGTCGGCAAAGTAACCAGAGGCAGTTCGTGCAAAAGGCGTTGCCATAGTCAATGGAGGAGTTGGTGTTTCCCGCGGTGGTATACTGTAGACAGCACCATCCGTCACGTTCGTAGTCATGGTGACTTGATCAAATGTTTCCAAGTTGGTCTTTGTTAGTGGAACCAATGCAAGATCATCATCCACCCTCCCCAAGCTCGGAGAGTCAACAGTGTTGGTATAGACAACTTGAAGTGGAACTTCTTCTCCAGTAGTGAGAGGGATTCAGGAACTACTGGATGTTCCTCTTGGTCGGCTGTGTAGAATCGGCCACATGTTGTAACTTGACATTGTCAATAGAAACAAAGCGATTTTCTTTGGCACCTGGCAACGGGGGTAGAATAACAGTTCTGTTTCCGTGTATGCCCAACACAGGGACTGGTGCACGATAAGAAGGGCCAAATTATTTTTTCACTGCGACCTGTTCACGCACAAGATCCCCAACCCTGGGAATCCAGCCAGGAGGTGTTACTGGCACATCCTTAATTCCTGTGGGGGCAGCACTTTTAGAAGAGTTATCTTCACAGAACTGCTGTAATTCCTGTAAAACAGTGACACGATAATTTATGTCAAAAGGTGTTTCCGCCGCCTCCACACCAGGACTATCAAGATCCGGAACAAACATTTGTGTTCCGTACAGTCACTCATATGAAGTACGACCCCCCCAGGGACCTTCTAGGCAGGTTATTTAGTGCTCTCTGAACTCCATACAGGTGGGTTAGCCAACTACGACCCGTACCTAAGACTCTGGCTGTTAAGGATTGCTTTAAATCGCAGTTTAATCACTCCACAACAGAATTTCCCTCGGAATGAAATGGAGACGAGTACTGGAGCTGGACCACCAATGAAGCCATGGTGTCCCTGAATGCCCTTGAGGCAAAAGCAGGGCCCTGGTCCGAATGGAATACCGCAACTGCATATGTACTGCCAAAGACTCGCAAATCTTTAATAAGAGTCCGAGCGTCAGCCGAGCGTTGTGGCCACACCCACACAAATCTGGAGCAGGAATCAACAGCAACTAGTATATATTTATATGCACTATCCGGTGTTAATGGACCACAATGATCCAGGTACACACATTGTAAAGGTCTGTTTGAGATTAAGAGGGGTGTCTGCAGTGGGCGCTTAGCTGTTTAAACTTTAATTTGTTGACAGATGTCAGAACAAAGGACATACTGCTTGGTCTCTTTATAGAGACCAGGCCACCAATAGCGGGCCTATAATAGTGAAATTGTAGCTGCCACGCCAGCATGTGCAGATGCCACTCCCTCATGCGCTGCCTTAATCAATTGTGGTCTTACATCTTTATTGGGGATGTCGCGTACACCATACGCCTGGAATTTTAACTTCAGCGTTCAGTATACTTCCCATCAATTATTGATATTTATTAGGAAATCCTTTAGGATAAGGTTTGCCATCAACCGTAGCTTTTATAGCAGCCATAATATCTGTGTCTGGTTTGGAACTCGAACGAGTCACTGCAGCTACAGTGGCAACTGCCACTACCGACTTTGTGACTTCATCAGCCAAGGTATTTCCAGCAACATGTATTCCAACGTGCTGGTGCCCAAGTGAATGCACAACATGGACCTTAGGTAGCGCCTCTTTCAGGTCTGCCACCTTCCCCCACAGTAGTCTGTGTTTTATGGTGTTGCCTTTCGAATCCCTGAACCCATTCAAGCGCCAGTAATGCAGGTATTCATTAAAGGACTGGACGTAATGATACAAATCGCAAACAGCCAGGGTGAACTGTGTCGGATCCATATGTTCTAGTGCCAGTAGTAAAGCTTTTAGCTCAGCCAATTGCGCTGTACAATCCCCTAAGGTCTGAGTATAGGTATTTCAGGGGCAGAATTTTTCCCCCTCCATATAGCCGCTCACAACCGCACATGCAGCAGAATATTGATGTTTTGTACCAACCGCCGGTTGCGCAGAGCCACGACAATAATGCGTTTTCCCTGGGCCAGAGGTCTCTCTTTAATAACAGCCATCTGTACAGCAGTGAGAATTTTCTCTGTGGATGCAAATCGTTGTTCAGCAGCGGAATACAAGGGTGACTTGCATGCAATCGGGACTGTCTCACCTTCATTAAATGGGACATAAGTAAACCCAATGGCCCCAGCTATCACCCTGATGACCAAATGTGTCTTATTGTCCCGTGTGTGTAGATGTTTTGCTGCTAGCATATCTGCTTGTAACTCTCGAAGAGTATGTGTATGTTCAATTGTCCAGAATTTGCTTGAAAAATCAGGACGTATTAATTCATATAAAGGTTTTATGCATGTAGCATAATCAGGAATGTATGTTCTGCCAAAATTTAGAAAGCCCAACAATGATTGGAGTTTCTTAACCGTGTTTGGTGGTTGCAATTGTGCACACTTTTCCAAAAAATTGTGGCGCTAGGCTCTTCCCTTCATTCGACAGCTCATATCCCAGGAACAGGATGCTGAGGAAGGCAATTTTTGATTTTTTTAAATTAAATTTGTAGCCGAGTTCGGCAAACCCCACAACAATGCAGGCTACCCGTCGTAAATGTTGTAGTAACTCGTCATCCGTGAGATATATATCATCCACATATGACAATGCTTCAGAGTCCAACTCGTGTAAAATAGCAGTCACACGAGCTGGAAACAGTCCTGGGCTGTTCTTATACTCCTGAGGCAAACAACAGATTTTTTTCTGGGAGCCTAGTGCGCTAAAGCCTGTTACGTCTCTGCTTTCAGGCGCTATATTCTGGCAGAAGAATCCATTAGAGATATCCAAAGTTGTTTTGTATTTTTTTCACACAATGTTGCTCATTAGTGCAGTGCTATGCGAATTTTGTATAGCATATGTACGTGTATGTCCGTTCTAATGTCTGTAGTCTAAAACTATTCTATATGAATGGTCTGGTTTTGCTACAGCAAATAAGGGATTATTCATCGGTGAGACACAGGGCTCAATCACTCCCTGGTATTCTAATTGTGTAAGTATTTCTCTCAACTGTGCCCTTGCTTCATGTTTTATGGGATACTGCGGTTGTGGTTGAGGTTCAACTTTAATGGGAATTACATGATATGGACAATCCCTGTCCCACCCTATGTGATTTCTATATAACGCAGGTGCCTGTGCGAGAGCCCATTTTAAAGAATAGGACTCAGCGAGTTCCTGTGGAACAAGGGTCGAGAAGGAATGTTTATTAACCTCCTCCCCAGCTGGGCAAGTGCAGACAAAATCAGGCAGCCAATCTTGTTCATCCAACAAAATGTCATATATCTTAACTAAACGATCCCAAAAGATTGCGTGTATTGTGCGTTCAATGTCTCCTTCCAATTGTAAAGATACTCTATACACCCTATAGGGTTCGGAGACACACATATCCGCTGTTTCTACTTGGATGAAGTCATCAGTTTGTATTCAGTGTCTGCATTACAAATTGTACTAATCGTCTATATATTGCTGTTAAGTCAGTATATAAGCGTCCAACCTCAGCCACCGCCAGATTTGCAGCCGCAGGATGAGGTGTATGTGGCCAACAAAGGCCAGGTAGGACCTTCATTACTTAGTGGGCCTAACCTTACTGGTAATATCGTATGGGGTAGGGTGCCATCAAGCCAATTATTATGTTCTTGATAAGATAGAGGTATCTCTAAATATGCGTACGCCCTGTATTCTCCAGGCGCGTTCACTACTGTATATGTATGGACTGTATTTGTGTACCCATCAAGCGCTGGAAATGTGACCTAAGAGTAAAAAAGTTCTGTTCTATAGGCTGCATGGGCGTCCACCACAAATGTGACTGGACCACCCTGGGCCGTAAGGCCGTGTGCTAGCAAATGTGCTGTGAGTGGTTGTCTCATGTTAAGAGCTATTTGTACAACCTGGGGATTCGCCATTACAAAAGCACCAAGAATTAAGAGAAGGCACACCAAGATGTTTTTTTTTCCTTTTAAGGTTCAAACTTGAACAACCACCCACTGTAAATAGGGTTACCTATATGGCAGTGGTGGAAATCCTCAGTACCACGTACGTCTCCGTATACGGAACTGAGGGATCATTATATTATATGAGACCGAGATATACCGGTGGACCCGAAAATTAGAGCCTGACCAAACATTGGCGACGCCATGTCGCGTAGGCTCTCATTATCCTAATGAGACTACTGGATTTTGAGCGGCAAGATCGTTCACACTGCTGGGGACTAAGTCTGACCCACGGTGAAGGACCCTTGTCACTCTAAATCCGGGTTTTGCTCCTGCTAGCTAGCAGTGCCTCATCTCTCCCAAAGGGAAAAGACAATTGGACAGCCGAGCGCATGACATCTTAGTACTTCCCAGGGAAGTCGTGGTCACTCAGGTCACAACCGGTTCTCTCATACACAGTGTGGTCTCATATATAAATGACAAAGGCAGTTTGAGTTTTAAAGATTGATTTAATAAAACAACTGCATTTTAGATAGCAAAGTGTGAGCTGCAATAACCAGAACTACACAACACAGTAGGATTAAAATAGTAACGATGAGAGTGAAGCACAAGAATAAGGCTATCATAGTGCAACTAGATTAGGTTCTCTCTAAGTTATATTCTGAGCACAGCATGTAAAGCTCTAAGCCTGCCTTTCAGGTTCCCCCGGGAGGACATCAACCCTCATACCTGAGCAAAGGCCTGTAATCTGCATCAGCATCTGCAACGGGGCAGTCAGAATCTAGTTGTAGGTTCCTGGTCGGAATCTCCCTCTGACATGTACTATGACTAGAAAGAGTTTTTATAACTAACAAGCAGATTTTCTAAGGAAATGTCCCTACGTAAGGATGGGCTTCTTCTACGAATACTAGAGACTAGGGGCTAGAGACTAGGAACCCTTTTGCGTCTCGCAAACTGCTAAAAACGCAGTTTGCGAGGAGCAAAAGGCTGAACGCGATGCAGAATCACATTTTGCGAGTCAGTACCGACTCGCAAAATGTGATTCCTACTCACAGATAGGAAGGGGTGGTCCCTTCCTTTTTCCGACCGCATCGCGATGTAGATATGCTTGGTGTCTGCGAAAGCGGTCGCAGACCAACTCGCAGTTACCATCCACTTGAAGTGGATGGTAACTCATTCGCCAAAGGGAAGGGGTCCCCACGGGACCCCTTCCCCTTTGTGAATGCTCACAAAAATATTTTTTGTCTACTGCCTACTCTGAAAAAAACGAAACCAAATGGTTTCGGAACTTTTTCTTTTTGCAGCTCGTTTTCCTTTAAGGAAAATGGGCTGCAAAGAGAAAAAAAAACTGCTTTATTAAAAAAGCAGTAACGGACATGGTGGTCTGCTGTCTCCAGCAGGCCACCATCCCCGTGAGTGCCTAGACTCGCTATGGGCTCGCAAACTGCAACCCACCTCATGAATATTCATGAGGTGGGTCTTTGCAACCCCATAGCGAGTCGCAGAAGGTGTCTGAGACACCTTTCTGCATCTCGGATTGCGAGTTGCAATTTGCGAGACGCTATGACTCGCAAATTGCAAGTCGCAATTTGTTACTTACCTACATCTGGCCCTTCACTTCTACCACGTGTACCGGCAATGTACCAGACTGTAGCCTTGACTGAAGCACAGGGTGAGCAAGAATGCATTTTTGAGAACACAGTGCTGAACTAAGCTAAACAGTGTGACAGAAATAAATAAAAACAAGACCGTAAAACTGGTTATTGTAAAATAACAGTGCAAGGCTGAATAAAATGTATCTAGGGCAAAGTGCACAGAGGCCTAATATGTTAACCTAACGTGCATGAAGCTATATTAAAAGTGGCTACACTACACCCTGACCCCCCCCCTGATGTTCCGCAACCTGGCTTTGGCCTATCCGGAGTTGGATGGGCACTTGAAGGCATCACATCAGCCACAAGGGGGTGAGTACAAATTGAGAATCATGACTTTGTGCACGTTAAGGTATTACCTGAGTTGGGGATGTTGGCTGTGGGTGCCCCTAGGCCAGGGCAAACATGCAGGATATGTTCAATGATGGGCAAGCTCAGATGCACTCCAACCCCAATATTGTTAGTGGGCATCTACTACTGGGCAGGGTCCTGTGGGTTTCAGGTGTGCAGCTAATAGCGTTAGGCATTCTACCCCATGGGCTGGTGACTAGCATTGTAACTGGTAGTGCATGGTCTAGTGCATAGGGCTATTCCCTGTGAGTTGTGTGCGCCAATGGTAGTGTTGTTGCTGGCACTGACCAAGTGTATCCTCTGTCTTTCCCTCCCTTTTTGTTTTGTCACCCTGTCCTTGTGTGCATTAGCATCATCTGGCGGAGGAACAGAGGCACTGGCGACAGAGGGAGCTGCATCCCACATGGGCCTTTCGGCCGAATCCACAGACGATGAGGGCACCAGTGGGACAGAGTTCGAGGGGAGCACCATGACGGAGACATGAGGGGACAGTACCGACAGCGACACCTCATCCGATGGAAGCTCACTGGCAGACACCTCTGTGCCCATCCCAACTACATATACAGCCACCACCCCTGTACTAGCACTGCCCTCCCAGCAGTCCCTCTGCGTGTTTCCCGTGCCCGCTCACCCAGGAGGGTGGGCATCTCCTTTGCCCCAGGCACCTCAGGCCCTGCCCCAGTCAGCCCTGCTGCTCTCAGTGGGGAGGCTATTGCCCTCCTGAGATCCCTCTCTGTTGGGCAGTCAACCATACTGACTGCCATCCAGGGTGTAGCAGGGCATTTGCAACAAACAAATGCATACCTGGAGGGCATTCAGTCTGGCCTGGTGGCCCAACAGAGAGCATTCCAGGCTCTGGCCAATGCACTGATGGCAGCCATTGTCCCTGTCTCCAGCCTCCCTCCTCCAACTTCCTCTGCTCAGTCCCAATCCCCTCAACCCCAGCCTATCCCAAGCACACCTACAGACCAGCAATCACCCAAATCAACACACAGAAGTGGCTCAGGCAAACACAAGCACCACATTTCATCTCACAGGCACTCACACAAGCACCATCCACATGCAGACACACCAACATCCACTGCCTCCACTGTGTCCCCCTACTCCTCATCATCCACCTCCCTCCCAGTAGCGTCTCCACTCACACCTGCATGCACTACATCCTCATCCACTACTTCCATCACGCCTCACATTACATGCCCCTCACTGGCAGTCACCACCCACACATCCATGCACACGTCCCCTGTGTCCTCTCCCACTGTGTCTGTGACCCCTCCTCCCAAAGTACACAAACACAAGCACACAGACACCCAACAGCCATCCACATCACAACAGCATCCAGCCTATGCACCTGCACCCAAACACAGCCGACTGACACCTCCTACAATAACTCCCTCTTCTTCCTCTCCCAAACCTTCACCCTCTTCCCGCCTCAGTGTCCCTAAGAAGCTTTTCCTACCCCCATTGACCTATTCCCTACCCCTCCCCGTCCTTCACCTCAGGACAGGGTGGCCAGAACCCAGCCCAGCACCTAAGCCACCCAGTCCATGGCCAATGTGGTTTCTGCAGCTACTGCAGGTGTGAGAGGCTCCAAGGAGGCACCCATCAGCCCAGCCAGTGTGCCAGCACCACCTGCCAAGGCAAAGAAGAGTCCGCCACCTAGCAAGGGCAAGAAGGGGACACCAGCCAGCAAGGGGAAAGAGACACAACCAGCCAGCAAGGGCAGGAAAAAGACACCAGCTGGCAGAAGCAAGGAGGCACCACCATCTGCCAAGGGCAGGAAGGGGCACACAACACAAGCCATGGCACTTCAGCCGTCCGAGGCTGCAGGTGGAGGCCTGGAGGCTACCACCATCACTGCCAGCACCGCCACCTGCACCTCGCCCAGCACCGCCACATGCCCGCCACATGAGTAATTTCTTCAGCTGCAGATCAGAGTTGCGTCTATCTTTTCCCCGCACAGCACTCTGTGCGTGGAGTTCCTTGTCTTTAGGCTGCCAGCTTCTCCTTTCAGGATCCCAGGAACTGGATGGGCACCACAGGGCAGAGTCGGAGTCTCTCCAGAGACTCCAGGTGCTGGCAGAGAGAAGTCTTTGCTGTCCCTGTGTAGGAAAGTCCTCCTTTTTGCCCTGGTCACCCCCACACTTTTTGGACAGGTACTAGTGGTTACTGACTCTTGGCTGTGCCCTGGGTACTGCTTACCAGTACCAGGGACAGTGCTCTGTGTAAAGTGTATATACAAATTAGGCTAATTATAATTGACAAAGTTAACATCCCTATAAGTCCCTAGTATATGGTAGGGCATGGAGGTTTAGGGACCACAGCATAGGTAGTGCCCCCATAGGTGCACTCCTGAGGTGTCCAGTTTCATTTTAAAGGCAGGCCTGCCTTGCTGACTGCTTTTAAATTAAAGTTACATGCAAATTCGACTTTGGAATTAAAAGTAGTTCCAAAGATTAAACAACCTTATTTTTACATATACGTTACCACTAAGGTGTGCCCTATGTGCCCCCCCCAGGGCTGGGTACCATGTGACTATAAGCAGGGACCTTATAAAAATAGTTTTATAAGCCCTGGTGAGGTAAAACATCCAAATGTGTTTTTCCCTCATTGTAATGAATAGTCTCCATAAGCTAGAATGGAGAGGCTTTATTTTAATTTTAAAAGTCCCCTTAAGTAACAGATATCAAGAGTTTGGTATCAAATTAATTGTTATAATAAATCCCACAATTTCCAGTTGTTGGATTTAATATAACTTGTTCAGGTAAAGAGTTTTAAACTTTACCTGAAAAGTTGCCAACTTCAGCCCTGCAGTGTTTTTGCTGATGTGCCCTGATTGGCCAGCCTGTGGCAGCCTGAGGTGTGAAGTGGCCTGACTTCACACAGAGATGTGCCTGTGGGAGGAGATCTCCCCTCAGCAGATGGTGAGGCATGAAGGGGGAGGGCTGCAAAACTGGTCTTCAAAGGCAGAGAAGGACATTTGGAGCAATCCAGCAACACCCCCACATCCTGAAAACCCAGACAGTTAGGTGCCCCCTTGATTAGATTCAGAGAGGGCAGGAGAGGGGTGTGTTTAGGATTTTTAGCCACACCAGTGGGTGGGCTCAGCCAGATGTAACCTCCAAAAATCACTTTCAGCCATGATGGATTTTTGAGGAATGTTGCTCCCTGGTATTGCTTTTTGCCACACTTCCCAGGAAGTGATCATTACAGGGTATGCACCTGATTGGAGAACCAGGACCCCCCTGTTTTTCACCTAGGAGCAGGGATAAAACTGGTAGACCTGCACCCACACCTCAGATCCCCATCAGATTCCAACAAGGAAGAACCACAGGAGACAAAGGACTGCCCTGCTGGACCCCTGGCCTGCACCTGGGCCCTGCACTCTGAAGGACAGCACCAGCTGCACACTTGGGCTTCACCACAAGAAGGACTTTGCCTGGCTTCAGCTGGTTCAAGGAGGGACTCCCTGTTTGCTAAAGGTGAAAATTTGCTAACCAGAGTCCCCTGCAACAACTTCTGAAGAAACCAACCATCTGACCACTGCCCAGTGGCCAAAAAGGAGTTTACGCCAGGTGCATTCTGGGAGTTGTAGTCCACACCCCCAAGGAGCATCTCAGAGCTTCTGGAACCTTGGGGTGAGCTGTGGACCCCAAAAGAACCTTAAAAGAACATCTGGGAGAAGATCCAGAAGTTTGGAGAACTTTTGGAAAAAAACTCCATAGAGGGACCGACCCCCTGCAGCAACTCTAGCCGGCTTGCCTCAACCGCGATCTGGCCTGACTTGCAGGTTCGTCCGGGTTAAGAAAATCTCCAAAAAATAGACTAAGTCCGAACGTAGGAAGTTGACCGGGACCTCCCAGCCAGCGTATCCGAGGAGGGCTCCAAGGACGTCGGATCAAGATCCAGGTTTGCCCTGGTCGAAGGATTTTCACCTCGAAAAAAAGACTATGTCCGAAGGTAAAAATCTCTACCGAGGGCTTCCGCGGCGCGTATCTGAAGAAGAGTTCCAGGAGGTCGGATTAGACTTGCAGGTTCTTCCCGCTGAAGAAAATCTTCAGAAAAACGACTTAGTCCGAAGGTAAACTTTTGACCGAGGCCTCCCGCGGGCTGTAGCCGAGCCGGGCTCCATCGTGGTCGGCCTGAAACTTTGACTATGCCCCAGTCGAGGTGCGACCAGATTGGCACTTTTTGTTTCTAGGCGATAGAAAATAATAACTCTTTAAAAATTCATATCTCGGGTTCCCCTTATCCGATTTTATTTGTTTTGGTGTCATTTTAAAGATAAAAATATAATCTATTGTTATAAACTGGTTTTGGATTTTTAAACTGTTTCCTGTGTTTTATGTAATTACTGTTTTGTGATATTTGAATGCTTTACACTCTGGCCCTCATTACAACATTGGCGGTAAAAGCTGCTTACTGCCGTGCAGAAGAACGCCAACACACCGCTGCGGCCGCGGAATTCCGCCACAGCTAATATGACCCACATTTCGGAATCTGCCAAAATTCAGACACCCACACAAGTCCGCCACACCAAAGGTCAGTGATAAACTGGCGAAAACAAAACCTCCACCGTCACGCCAACAGAAATACTCCCACACTATCACGACACACGAATCCACGCAGCGGTCTTTCAACCGCGGTATTCCATTGACAGTACACACTGCCGCGCTCAAAATACACACACTTTTACAAAACACAGCCACATTGGACAATTCGAAATACACACACCTGATACACATACACACACCACTCCCACACACCCATTACAATATAAAACACACACCCACATCACCAACAAACCCCTACTACCAAAATTACCGAAAGAAGGCCAGAGAGAGACAGCACCAGCAAGAACAACAGCATCCACAGGCACACAACACCATCAACCACAGAAGTTCCACGCACCTCACACAACACACCACTACATATCAGCACACTTATCACCACACACTCCACCCCACACATCACCTACACCACCCCATGGCACGGCAAAGACACCCCAGGTTCTCGGAGGAGGAGCTCAGGGTCATGGTGGAGGAAATCATCCGGGTAGAGCCACAGCTATTCGGATCACAGGTGCAGCACACCTCAAGGAAGAAGGAGCTATGGCAAAGAATAGTGGACAGGGTCAACACAGCGGGACAGCACCCAAGAAATCGGGAGGACATCAGGAAGAGGTGGAACGACCTACGGGGGAAGGTGCATTCCGTGGTCTCAAGACACCACCTGGCGGTTCAGCAGACTGGCGGCGGACCCCCACCTCCTTCCCCACAACTAACAACATGGGAGGAGCAGCTCTTGGCGATTCTGCATCCTGAGGGCCTCGCAGGAGTAGGTGGAGGAATGGACTTTGGTAAGACAAATCTTAACTATTACATCCCACACCCAACCTGCATGCCAGCACATACCACCACCCTCACCCCCAGCACTCCAACTCCTCACATATGTCCCAGCATCACAAACCACCCATCCCAACACCAAGCCCTACATGCAACAACAAAGCATGGACACCCATCACTAAAGCATGCCCACTGCACATACCCATACAAACCCCTAAACCATTATCACACAAGGTCCCACACAGGAATGCAAGCACTGGGGTACACGGTCACCCACCCATTGCACACCATGACACACACAGATGTAGTAACCATCCTTTTATACCCCTGCAGGACCCCTACCCAACGTCACCGGACAGGAGTGTCCACACATGTCCACACCACCAACAGAAGAGGCCCACAGTGATGACAGCAGCTCTGTCCAACTGGATCTGGATGACCAGCCCGGCCCATCGGGGACCTCTGGACAGTCAGTTCCCCTCACCCAGTCACAGGCCACCACAGACCTTCCCCCCTCTGGAAACACCAGCACAGCACCCACCCAGCGGGCCCATACCTCCGTCCCCAGGACACGTCAATCAGCTGTGTGTCCACCACTACAGGGAACCCAGGCTAACCCACCACCCCAACAACAACAGGGATCTGGGGGCAGTGGTAGTGGGCACACAGTCCAGGGGACGGAGGCCCAGGAACACAGGGGAACTGGGAGGGCTGCTGTGCGACAGGGGGCGGACAGGCCAAGGGAAACCCACTCTCCACGAGGCCGTTTCCTCCATCATGGGAGCCTACCACCACTCCCAGGAGACGATGGCAACGGTACTGGCCAAGTTTCAGGAGACCCAGCCCCTGCAGGAGGAACAGTATATGGGCTTCAGGGAGGAACTCAGAACCATAGGCTCCACCCTGGGCACCATCGTAGGGGTGCTGAAGGAACTCGTCAACACCAGGAGGGACACTGTGGCACTACAAGGGGCCCCTGACACTAGCATGGACGAAGAACTGCCCACCACCTCCGCCAGCGCTAGTGGACAGGACGCCCCGCCACAGGACCACCACACCAGCACCCCACCCCCTGCAGAGGGAGAACCACCCAGCAAACGGTCCCTGAGATCCAGGAACAAGACAGAGCTCGATGCCAAGACCCCCCACCAAGAAATGAGACCACCCTGATTGTCATCCTACTGTCCCACTTTGTCACCCTGTCCATACTTAAACTGCCCCAGCTCCACTTTCTATGCCCATATGGGCAATGCACCTGTGAGACTAATAGACTGGACTCTGCCATGGACATTCCTCCGCCACCACCCCTCACCATTTTACTACCCCCGCCAATATTGAGCACTTAAATAACAATTAAAGAAATCAAACATTAAAGCACAAAACAATCTGGAGTCTGTCTCTGCTTCCAAAATAGTGTATTAGCAATTACAGTGACAAAATGCTCTTTCAATTGTAATGTCAACATACCTATGTCACACAGCTCTAGTCCATGAGGAATCTAAGCAGATGTCACACAGTGGGACCCACATCTGTGAAATCGTAAGGGAAAGTGACAACTCAGTGACCATACACTGGGTGAAAATGACAGACAGTAGAGAGGTAGTAGTGTGAAAGTACATGTAGTAGGCAGGTCTGTACTCTTACCTGTGTCTCACTGGAAATATTGCTGGATCACTGAGTCCCTGTTGTTCATGTCTTCTTCCTCTGCTTCCTCGTCTTCACTGTCCACAGGCTCCACACCTGCCACAACACCGCCACCTGGACCATCCTTCTGCAGAAAAGACACCTGTCGTCGCAAAGCCAAGTTGTGAAGCATACAGCACGATGATCTGGCACACCTTCTTTGGTGAGTAGAATAGGGATCCACCTGTCATATGGAGGCACCGGAACCTGGCCTTCAGGAGGCTGAAGGTCCGCTCGATCACCCTCCTAGTTCGCCCATGGGCCTCATTGTAGCGTTCCTCTGCCCTTGTCCTGGGATTCCTCACTGGGGTCAGTAGCCATGACAGGTTGGGGTAACCAGAGTCACCTGCAAATGGCGAGGGACAACTGTTAGACATGCACTAACCTGGAGGGATATCCCCAGACCCAGACAACCATTCCCACTGTCTTGCTTCCAGGTGCTTACCTAATAGCCACACACAGTGCCTCTGGAGTTGTCCCATCACATAAGGGATGCTGCTGTTCCGCAGGATATAGGCGTCATGCACTGAGCCAGGGAACATGGCATTCACATGGGGGGTGTACTGGTCTGCCAAACATACCATCTGTACATTCATCGAATGATAACTCTTCTGGTTTCTGTACACCTGTTCACTCCTGTGGGGGGGAACAAAGCCACATGGGTCCCATCAATGGCACCTGTGATGTTGGGGATGTGTTCCAGGGCATAGAAATCACCTTTCAATGTAGGCAAATCCTCCACCTGAGGAAAAACGATGTAGCTCCACATGTGTTTCAGAAGGGCAGACAACACTCTGGACAATACGTTGGAAAACATAGGCTCGGACATCCCTGATGCTATGGCCACTGTTGTTTGAAAAGACCCACTTGCAAGGAAATGGAGCACTGACAACACCTGCACTTGAGGGGGGATTCCTGTGGGATGGCGGATTGCTGACATCAGGTCTGACTCCAACTGGGTACACAGTTCCTGGATTGTGGCACGGTCAAGCCTGTATGTGATAATCACATGCCGCTCCTCCATTGTCGACAGGTCCACCAACGGTCGGTACACCGGAGGATGCCGCCATATCCTCACATGTCCCAGCGGACGGTGCCTATGAAGGACAACAGCGAGCACAGAGTCAAACAACTCAGAGGTACGTACCCACAGTTTACACAGAACACCATTCATACACAAAAGGTGGCCTGTATGTGTGTTGAGTCTAGGCCTAGGTATGTGTGACGCAGTTGAAAATGAAGCCATGTGGGCGCCTGAAATGGCGGCTGCCTGACCTGTAAAGTGGGACAATGGGATGTGAGGTAACTGCGCTGGCATTGTACACCGTCGCGGTAGGCGGTCGAAGACCGCGGCGTAATGCTGCATTGGTTAACATTGGACCTTATGGGTCCCAGGAGCCAATGACGATGTACGGCGGTGGTTACTGTACGCACCGCCGTGGACGTGATCGCCATTTTCTATCTGTTCAATCACTCGATACCTGATTTCCGACAGGAGAGGACCTACACTGCAAGTGCTGCTGTGACCTCGGTCTGGAAGAGACAATGGCTCGAGTGTCTGGGGAAAGGGCCCCTGCCTTCACATCGGAGGAGTTGGAGAAATTCGTGGATGTGTTCCTCGCCCAGTACACGCTACTCTACAGTCCTCCAGACAAACAGGTAAGTACACAGGGAGCATGTTGTACGGGCTATGCCTGTGTGGAGAGGGCTGGATGTAAGAAGGAAGGGGGGACAGTGCTGCGTGCATGAAAGACGGTGAATGCATGTGCCACATGGCAAGGGTAGGGATGGGGGCCAATCAGTTTGACGGTGCAGTTGGTAATAAGTTCTCTTTTTCCCCTGTACATTTCATGTAGGTCAGCGCCCACCAGAAAAAAAGATATTTGGCGTGCCATCGCCAAGGACATCCGGACCCTGGGGGTCTACCACAGACGAAGTACCCACTGCCGGAAAAGATGGGAGGACATTCACCGCTGGAGCAAGAAGACGGCGGAGGCTCAGCTGGGGATGGCCTCCCAACGTGGGAGGGGTGCCTGTTGCACCATGACCCCCCTGATGTTCAGGATCCTGGCGGTGGCCTACCCGGAGTTGGATGGGCGCTTGAGGGCATCACAGCAGCCACAAGGGGGTGAGTACACTCTCATTCTGCTGACTTTGCGCGCAGTGGAGGGGTCTGGGTGGGGGAGGTGGGCTGTGGGTTTCCCTAGGCCAGGGCGAGTTCCGTAGGCAAGGCCCCTCCGTAAGGCAGGCCATGTGGCACCCCACCCCACCTCTGTAGAGTGACCACCACACCTAGTCATGCCCCTGTGTCATCTATGTGTGCAAATGTCGTCCATAGCCTTGTAGGCCATTTCCCAGGAATTGAACAGTGGAGCCCAAGAGCGCGCCGTAGTGCAGGGGGCTTCTGTGTCTGTCGTGTCCGCCAACGGTAGCGGTAATGCATGCACTCAGCATGTCTTTCTTCTGTCGTCCCCCCTCTTTTTGTGGTCTCCCTGTTATTGTGTGCATTAGCATCATCAGGCTGAGGAGGAGTGGCACCGGAGCACCAGGGGGCTGCATCCCACATGGCCATGGAGGGCCACACTACGGAATCGGACTTCACCAGTGGGACGGAGGGCGAGGGGAGCTACACGGCGGGGACAGGAGATGACACCAGTGACACGGACTCGTCCTTGTGGTGTCGGCAACATCTGTGCCCCCCCATGTACAGGTACAGCCGCCACCCCCCCTTCCAGCACCGCCCTCCCAGCAGCCCCTCAGCCTTCGCCCCGTGCCCGCTCACCCGGGAGGGTGGGCATCACCTTCGCCCCAGGCACCTCAGGCCCTGCCCCAGTCACCCCTGCTGCCCTCAGTGAGGAGGCCATTGACCTCCTCAGGTCCCTCACTGTGGGGCAGTCTACCATTTTGAATGCCATCCAGGGTGTAGAAAGGCAGTTGCAACAAACAAATGCATTCCTGGAGGGCATTCATTCTGGTCAGGCGGCCCTTCAGCGAGCTTTTCAGACTCTGGCCTCAGCACTGATGGCAGCTATTGTCTAGTCTCCCCCCTCCAACTTCCTCTACCCAGACCCAATCCCCTCTACCTCAGCCTATGCCAAGCACACCTACAGACCAGCATGCACACACGTCAACATACAAGGGAAGCTCAGGCAAACATAAGCACCATACATCCCACAGGCGCTCACGTAAGCATCACACACATGCAGACACACCAACATCCACTGCCTCCACTGTGTTCCCCTCCTCCTCGTCTCCCGCCTCCCTCCCAGTCTTGTCTACATTCACACCTGCATGCACTACCTCTACAGCCACTACGTCCCTCTCCGGCACATCCACCACCACACTCCGCTCATGTGCAGTCACCACCCCCACTACCATTCACACGTCCCCTGTGTCCTCTCCCAGTGTGTCTGTGATGCCCCCTCCCAAGATACACAAACACAGGCACACACCCACCCAACAGCCATCCACCTCACGACAGCCTCCAGCGCATGCACCTTCACCCAAAGTCACCAAAACGTACACCTACAACCACCACCTCTTCCTCCACTCCCAAACCCCCTCCAGCTGCCCGTCCCAGTGTGTCCCAAAAACTTTTCCTGTCCAACCTTGACCTCTTTCCCACACCTCCCCCACCCCGTCCCCAGTCTAGCACCTCAGCCACAACATCTCCGGGACCAGTGGTGCCTGTAGTCACCGGAATCTGGAGTGTACTGGCCACCAGGGCAGCCAGTGTGGCACAGAGCCACAGCACAGACAGTCCCCCACCTGTGAAGCATCAGACATTGGCCTGTTCCCGGCGGGAGAGGGGGAAGACTCCAGCCACCAAAGCCGCTCCCAGGGGTCCCGGTGGGAGTGTGGAGTCAGCTGTGACACCTTCCAAGGTGGGGAAGGGCCGCAAGAAACCCAGCAAGTCTGGGAAGAGCAGCACGGCGGAGAAGACCACCATCATCCCCGCTGCCCAGGAGGCCAACTCCAGCACAAGCCCAGCTGCCGAGGACCGGACTGCCAGCACAAGCCCAGCTGCCCAGGACAGGACCGCCAGAACAAGCCCAGCTGCCCAGGACAGGACCGCCAGCACAAACCTAGCTGCCCAGGACAGGACCGCCAGCACAAACCTAGCTGCCCAGGACAGGACCCCCAGCACAAGCCCAGCTGCCCAGGACAGGACCGCCAGCACAAGCCCAGCTGCCGAGGACAGGACCACCAGCACAAGCCCAGCTGCCCAGGAGGGGGCCGCCAGCACCAGCCTACCTGCCCAGAAGGCCTCTGCCAGCACAAGCCCCGCTGGGCCATGAAGGACCGCCAGCACAAGCCACGCTGGGCCATGAGGGACCGCCAGCACAAGCCCCTGCTGGGCCATGAAGGACTGCCAGCAAAAGCCCCGCTGGGCCATGAAGGACCGCCAGCAAAAGCCCCGCTGGGCCATTAAGGACCGCCAGCACAAGCCCCGCTGGGCCATGAAGGACCGCCAGCAAAAGCCCTGCTGGGCCATGAAGGACCGCCAGCAAAAGCCCCGCTGGGCCATGAAGGACCGCCAGCAGCTGAGTCCCTGCAATGGAGACCGCCGCCTCAAGCACCGCTGCACAGGGCACCGCCATCTCAAGCACCGCTGAACAGGGCACCGCCATCTCAAGCACCGCTGCACAGGGCACCGCCATCTCAAGCACCGCTGAACAGGGCACCACTGTCTCAAGCACCGCTGAACAGGGCACCGCCATCTCAAACACCGCTGAACAGGGCACCGCTGTCTCAAGCAACGCTGGCCCATGAGCGCCAAGGGCACTGACGCTTCTGATTCTGTCACGGGCAGAATGAAGCACTCTGGGCACCATGCCCCCTCCAGAACCAGTGGAGACTGTCATCCACTACCTCTGTCCTTAGCAGGATAAAGCACTCTGGGCACAAGGCCCCCTCCAGAACCAGGAGACTGTCATCCACTACCTCTGTCCTTAGCAGGATGAAGCCCTCTGGGCACAAGGCCCCCTCCAGAACCAGTGGAGACTGTCATCCACTACCTCTGTCCTTAGCAGGATGAGGCACTCTGGGCACCATGCCCCCGCCAGAACCAGTGGAGACTGTTATCCACTTGAGAGACTGTGGCTTTGCACTCCCCAGGATATGGCAGTGGGCAACCCACCCACTGTAGAGACTTGAGAGACTGTGGCTTTGCACTCTCCAGGATGGAACAGTGGGCAAACCACCCACTGTAGAGACTTGTGAGACTGTGGTTTTGCACTCCCCAGGATATGGCAGTGGGCAACCCACCCACTGTAGAGACTTGAGAGACTGTGGCTTTGCACTCCCCAGGATTGAACAGTGGGCAAACCACCCACTGTAGAGACTTGAGAGACTGTGGCTTTGCACTCCCCAGGATTGAACAGTGGGCAACCCACCCACTGTAGAGACTTGAGAGACTGTGGCTTTGCACTCCCCAGGATATGGCAGTGGGCAACCCACCCACTGTAGAGACTTGAGAGACTGTGACTTTGCACTCCCCATGATGGAACAGTGGGCAAACCACCCACTGTAGAGACTTGTGAGACTGTGGCTTTGCACTCCCCAGGATATGGCAGTGGGCAACCCACCCACTGTAGAGACTTGAGAGACTGTGGCTTTGCACTCCCCAGGATTGAACAGTGGGCAAACCACCCACTGTAGAGACTTGAGAGACTGTGGCTTTGCACTCCCCAGGATTGAACAGTGGGCAACCCACCCACTGTAGAGACTTGAGAGACTGTGGCTTTGCACTCCCCAGGATGGAACAGTGGGCAAACCACCCACTGTAGAGACTTGTGAGACTGTGGCTTTGCACTCCCCAGGATATGGGAGTGGGCAACCCACCCACTGTAGAGACTTGAGAGACTGTGGCTTTGCACTCCCCAGGATGGAACAGTGGGCATGTGTCCCCCTCGTGGATTTGGCGTTGTGCACTCAAGCGGCTGAGGTGCCCCCCCTTTCCCCTTTCCCTCCCCCTGAGGTGCCTGTTATGGTCGGGGATCTTGTGTGGGCCTCGCCCATACCGTGTGGTCCCAGTGTTCCACCGTCTTTCTTAGAGCACTACCTGGACTACTATGCTTGGTATATATTTTGTACATGGTGTACATATATATTTCTGCCTACTTGCTTTTAATATATTACAATGGTTACACTAATTTTCTATTGTCTTTGCATACTTTCGAGGGGTTTGGGGGGTGTAACTGTGATGTATTGATTTGCATTAGTGTGTGTGTTGTTGTGGGTGAGGGTGGGGGTGTTGCGTGTGTATGTCCCTGTTTTTTCCCTCCCCCCTCCCCTGTGTCGTAGGTGCAGTACTCACTGTGGTCTTCGCCGCTGGCGTTCATGCTCCTGGTAGAGGAGCAGGAAGACTATTGCAGGGAGAATTTGGAGTTCTGGATCCATGGCGTCCTCGTTCCTCGTGGGGTGTGTAGAGGTGAGCATTTTTCCTTCGGGATTCCTGTTTCCGCCATGTTTTTATCCGTGGTGAATCCACCCCGGAAAAGGTAGCGGATTGGCCTGTCATAATAGTGTGGGCGGTACATTGTCTCCTGTCTGTCTGTTGGCGGTGACCACCGCGCTGTTTGTTTGTACTGCCGTGGCGGTCGGAGTGTTAAAGTGGCTGTCTTTGTTGGCGGTTTCTGCCACGGTCGTAATTGCAATTTATTTACCGCCGGCCTGTTGGCGGTCTTACCGCCACTTTAACACCGACCGCCAGGGTTGTAATGACCACCTCTGTCTCCTAAGTTAAGCCTTGTCGCTCGTTGCCAAACTACCAAGGGTTGAGCTGGGTTTAATTTACTGACACCTAACTGGACCTACGTGGAGGTTAGTGGCCTATTGCTAAGTGTAGGTACTTACCTGCCCTTACCAATAACCCATTTTCCAACACCATGAGACTTCAAACAACAGGAGGCAAGCTGTAGATTAAGCCCTTGGAGATTTCTTCTCAAGATGGAAGGCACACAAAGTCCAGTCTTTGCCCTCTTACCCTGGCAGAAGCAGCAACTGCAGGATAGCGCCACAAAGCACAGTCACAGACAGGGAAGCTCTTCTTCCTCAGCTCTTCTCCAGGAAGAGGTTCCTCTTGTTTCCAGAAGGGTTTCTAAAGTCTGTGGTTTGGGTACCCTTCTTATACCAAATGTCTCCTTTGAAGTAGGCCTACTTCAAAGTAAAGTCTCTTTTGAATGTAAAATCCTGCCTTGCCCAGGCCAGGCCCCAGACACTCACAAGGGGGTTGGAGACTGCATTGTGTGAGGGCAGGCACAGCCCTTTCAGGTGTGAGTGACCACCCCTCCCCTCCCTCCTAGCACAGATGGCTCATCAGGATATGCAGTCTACACCCCACCTCCCTTTGTGTCACTGTCTAGTGTGAGGTGCAACCAGCCCAACTGTCAAACTGACCCAGATAGGGAATCCACAAAGAGGCAGAGTCACAGAAATGGTATAAGCCAGAAAATGCTCACTTTCTAAAAGTGGCATTTTCAAACGCACAATCTTAAAATCAACTTTGCTAAAAGATGTAATTTTAAATTGTGAGCTCAGAGACCCCAAACTCCACATGTCCATCCACTCCCAAAGGGATTCTACACTTTAATCAGATTTAAAGGTAGCCCCCATGTTATCCTATGAGAGTGACAGGCCTTGCAACAGTGAAAAACTAATTTAGCAATATTTCACTGTCAGGACATATAAAACACATTACTGTATGTCCTACCTTAACCATAAACTGCACCCTGCCCTTGGGACTACCTAGGGCCTACCTTATGGGTGTCTGACATATAAGAAAAGGGAAGGTTTAGGCCTGGCAAGTCGGTACACTTGCCAAGTTGAATTTACAGTTAAAACTGCCCACCCAGACACTGCAGTGGCAGGTCTGAGACATGATTACAGAGCTACTTATGTGGGTGGCAAAACCTGTGCTGCAGGCCCACTAGTAGCATTTGATTTACAGGCCCTGGCACCTCTAGTGCACTTTACTGGGGACTTACTAGTAAACCAAATATGCCAGTCATGAATAAACCAATTACATACACATTTTGTAAAGGAGCACTTGCACTTTAGCACTGGTTAGCAGTGTCAAAGTGCCCAGAGTAACAAAACAGTAAAATCAGAGTCCAGCACACATCAACAACCTGGGGAACAGAGGCAAAAAGTTAAGGGAGACCACGCCAAGGATGAAAAGTCTAACATGTCAGGGAGTACTAAGTGGGAAGGGGGGGGGAGGAAGTGTGTGTGTGTGTGTTTGAGACCAAACACTATTAGCATGTTTTTTGATTTAGATTGATGAGTGCCCATCATATTCCCAAACAATAAAGTTTAGCAAAATCCATGACAAAGCAACAATTGCAAGAAGGCTGACAGCCAGCACAAAACCTATTAGCTTTGCTAATGCTTGTGTATGCCTGCAGTTATGAGCATCTAACAGTGCCGAAATCGTAATCGGTGAAAGCCTCAACTCTCAATTGGTGGTAGGGAAATGGGGCTCAAAAGCATGTATGTCCACTGTCTGAACTGTCTAAAGAAGCTCTATAACATTCAGTAATAGTAACATCTGTTATTTACAGTGCTTAGAAACACTGGAAATGCCTCATGAAACAATAAATAGAACAAGTTATTTTTTAGTTTCCTTATTAATATTTGTGGTAGTAGTATTATGCATTATTTTTAGTATTATCATTATTTTTAACATTATTTGCTATAATATTGTTACATTGGATTTGCATTAGTCTGTTCATAGGTCAAGTTATCCTGCCACGAGTTAAAAGATTAACATTAATAGCACACTTTTTTAGATCACTTCAAAGAATCAGTGGGGCTTTCAATTAAAATCTTGACAGAAAGGAGACTAGCCCTTAATGTGCTAATGTGCGCCTAGAGAACTGCATGCCTCACTTTAGATGGTGTACCCAGCTCGAAACTATCAAAGAAATCATGAGCTTTGATATCTGCTACTAGAAACCGACCTAAGAAGTCCCTCTTGGTCTTAATATGGCTGCTGTACGCACATGTCTAGAAAGCCCTTTGTAACTGAACGCCAGTAAAAGTGCTCTAAGTGTGCTCTCATAAATTAGCCAGTTTCTTCTGGTGCCAAGACGTTTATTTGATGAAAGTACAGGTCTTGGGTGCTGTGCTTCATGCGCTATTCAGATCACTATCTTTTCTGTTAACTCACATTGTACTGCGTCGTGCATACGTTCAGTGACCATTAAGGTGGAAGACAGCATGCCCCACAAAGATTGTTCCTATCTGAGAAACAGAGCAGGAAAGTTCCATAACAACATGTACTGGTGTCAGGAGCTTGCTAACTTTCAGACTGTGACTCATTTCTTACTGTAAAGGACACGTTCACGCGGCTACAGTGGTTGAAAATGTAGCGAAACAGTGCTATAGAAATTACTTAACACCTGGAGTTCTTTCTGTGTAGCACTCACGTTGCTTCCTAATCAAAGAATGCTGTTAGAGAGGGTGCAGGGCAGTGCAAGAACAAGTCTGTTAGATGATGATGCGTTGAACGGGTGGCTCTACAGGTTTTTTTTTTACTGTTTTCAATGTTTTAGTTCATATACTCCAATCAGAGCTCCAGCGGCAGAATCATGAAAGGTAAGAAATATCTCTCACAAATAAAGGGGCAACGGCTGGCAGTTGGCCAGACGGTTTTAGCAGTGGCATAAAACATTTTGGCCCTCACTACGACCCTGGTGGTTGGTGTTAAAGTGGCGGTAATACCGCAAACAGCCCAGTGGTAATTACTGTCAAATTATGACCATGGCGGAAAGTTCTCAGAAAGACAGCCAGTGTACCACACCGCCTGCCATGGTGGAAACAGCAGGCACCATGGCGGTAGCCGCCTACAGCCAGGCGGAAGTCAATGTTCCACCCACCATATTATGACCCTAGAAACCGCCACTTTTTCCGGGGCGGTACCAACGACATCAAAGGCCTGGGCAAACAGACCTCAGAAGGGAAATGACTCACCATTGGAGACACAGTGAACAACCACGCCAACATGGAGCCTGAACTGCATGTCTTCCCCCCCAAAATCTTCTATGTTCTGCTCCACCACGAACACCAATGCCGGCAAAGACGACGATGGTGAGTAGAGTCTCCTAGCATGCAAGGGAGGGGGGGGAGAAAAAAAGAGTGATACACACACGCACAACACCCCCCACAACACCATACACACATTCAGCTGCATTACAAAAATAATTTTACCCCTTAACTTGGTTGAATAATTCAACGACAAGACGATTTCGCAAAAGTGAATGTAATGAGATCAACACAGCATGAAAAATAAGTTAGGCAAGATAATAGATATATACATATGTACAGAAAAAGGGACACAGCCCAGTCCACTATTTGCGTAGTCCACATGGCCACAGGCCAAAGTCCAAGGTCACACGTCGCCTGCTTCAACACGGAGAGAACACTGCAGGGGCATCAGTTGGTAAATAGGCAGGCACCTCAGGGGGATGGGGTAGAGGGGCACCTCAGCTGGGAGATGTTACAAGACCACTGGTTCTGGAGGGGGCAAGATGCCCTGTGCTTGGTCCTGTGGAGTGCAAGGTCACAGTCTCTCATGTGGGTGTCTCACCTACTGGTTCTGGAGGGGGCAACATGCCCTGTGCTCTTGGTCCTGGGGACTGATGGGCCACAGGTTCTCGAGTGGGTGTCTTGCCCACTGGTTCTGAAGGGGGCATTGTGCCCTGTTCTTGATGCTTCGGAGTGCTGGGCATGTGGGTGTCTTGCCCACTGGTTCTGGAGGGGGCATTGTGCCCTGTTCTTGATCCTGGGGAGTGTTGGGCATGTGGGTGTCTTTCCCACTGTTTCTGGTGGGGGCATCGTGCCCTGTTCTTGATCCTCTGGAGTGTTGGGCATGTGGGTGTCTTACCCACTGGTTCTGGAGGGGGCACTGTGCCTTGTTCTTGGTCCTGGGGAGTGATGAGCCACAGTCTCTCGAGTGGGTGTCTTGCCCACTGCTTCTGGAAGGGGCATTGTGCCCTGTACTTGATCCTGGGGAGTGTTGGGCATGTGGGTGTCTTATCCACTGGTTCTGGAGGGGGCATCGTGCCTGGTTTTTGATCCTGGGGAGTGTTGGGCATGTGGATGTCTTTCCCACTGGTTCTGGAGGGGGAATCATGCCCTGTTCTTGGTCCTGGGGAGTGATGGGCCCCAGTCTCTCGAGTGAGTGTCTTGCCCACTGGTTCAGGAGGGGGCATTGTCCCCTGTTCTTGGTCCTGGGGAGTGTTGGGCATGTGGGTGTCTTACCCACTGGTTCTGGAGGGGGCAACTTGCACTGTGCTCTTGATCCTGGGGAGTGCAAGGTCACAGTCTCTCAGGTGGGTGTCATGCCCACTGGCTTTGCAGCGGGAAGGCCGCACGGCAGCCCATGGAGGCAGGATTACATACCGTCTGCCGGTGGTGACGGCTGCTCAGTGGTGGTGGTGGTGGTGCTGCTGGTGGGGGGAGGCTCCTGCCCATCCCCTGCAACCTCGGACAGCTGCTAAGTGGTGATGCTGCTGGTGGGGGGAGGCTCCTGCCCATCCCCTGCAACCTCAGACAGCTGCTCAGTGGTGGTGGTGCTGCTGGTGGGGGGGATGCTCCTGCCCATTCCCTGCAACCTTGGACGGGTGCTCAGTGGTGGTGCTGCTGCTGGGCAGGGAGGGTCCTGCCCATCCCCTGCAACCTCGGATGGCTGCTCAGTGGTGGTGATGCTGCTGGGGGTCACTCCTGCCCATCCCCTGCAAACTTGGATGGCTGCTCAGTGGTGGTGCTGCTGCTGGGGTGGGTGGGGCTCCTGCCAATCCCCTGCAACCTCAGACAGCTGCACAACCATAGTTGGTGGTGGGGGCTCCATCACAGCTCCTGCTCCATGCCCCTTGGTCTTCCTCCTTGCTGGTGCAGGCTCCTTGCTCTTCCTGGCAGCTGAGGCAGGCTCCTTTGTCTTTTTTGGCTGCTGGTGCAGGCTCCTTTGTCTTTCTGGTAGGTGGGACAGGCTCCTTTGTCTTCCTGGCAGCTGGGGCAGGCTCCTTTCCATTGTTGCCTGCCGGTGCAAGCTCCTTAGTCTTTCTGGCAGTGGCAGGTCTAAGACATGATTACAGAGCTACGTATGTGGGTGGCACAACCTGTGCTGTAGGCCCACTAGTAGCATTTGATTTACAGGCCCTGGCACCTCTAGTGCACTTTACTGGGGACTTACTAGTAAACCAAATATGCCAATCATGGATAAACTAATTACATACACATTTTGTAAAGGAGCACTTGCACTTTAGCACAGGTTAGCAGTGGTAAAGTGCCCAGAGTAACAAAACAGTAAAATCAGAGTCCAGCACACATCAACAACCTGGGGAACTGAGGCAAAAAGTTAAGGGAGACCACGCCAAGGATGAAAAAAGTGAATGTAATGAGATCAACACAGCATGAAAAATAAGTTAGACAAGATAATAGATATATACATATGTACAGAAAAAGGGACACAGCCCAGTCCACTATTTGCGTAGTCCACATGGCCACAGGCCAAAGTCCAAGGCCACACGTCGCCTGCTTCAACACGGAAAGAACACTGCAGGGGCATCAGTTGGTATATAGGCAGGCACCTCAGGGGGACGGGGTGGGGGGCACCTCAGCTGGGAGATGTTACAAGACCACTGGTTCTGGATCGGGCAAGATGCCCTGTGCTTGTTCCTGTGGAGTGCAAGGTCACAGTCTCTCATGTGGGTGTCTCACCTACTGGTTCTGGAGGGGGCAACATGCCCTGTGCTCTTGGTCCTGGGGACTGATGGGCCACAGGTTCTCGAGTGGGTGTCTTGTCCACTTGTTCTGAAGGGGGCATTGTGCCCTGTTCTTGATGCTTTGGAGTGTTGGGCATGTGGGTGTCTTGCCCACTGGTTCTGGAGGGGGCATTGTGCCCTGTTCTTGATCCTGGGGAGTTTTGGGCATGTGGGTGTCTTACCCACAGGTTCTGGATCAAATCAAATCATCAAATCATTAACATTTATAAAGCGCGCTACTCACCCGTGCGGGTCTCAAGGCGCTAGGGGAAAAAGGGGGGGGTTATCGCTGTTCGAACAGCCAGGTCTTTAGGAGTCTCCGGAAAGCGGAGTGGTCCTGGGTGGTCCTGAGGCTGGTGGGGAGGGAGTTCCAGGTCTTGGCCGCCAGGAAGGAGAAAGATCTCCCACCCGCCGTGGAGCGGCGGATGCGAGGGACAGCAGCGAGTGCGAGGCCAGAGGAGCGGAGGAGGCGGGTGGGGACGTAGAAGCTGAGGCGTCTGTTGAGGTATTCCGGTCCCTTGTCGTAGAGGGCTTTGTGTGCGTGGGTGAGAAGTCGGAAGGTGATCCTTTTGCTGACAGGGAGCCAATGCAGGTGTCTCAGGTGTGCGGAGATGTGGCTGCTGCGGGGTATGTCGAGGATGAGGCGGGCCGAGGCGTTTTGAATGCGTTGCAGGCGATTTTGGAGTTTGGCTGTGGTCCCGGCGTAGAGGGTGTTGCCGTAGTCCAGGCTGCTCGTGACGAGGGCGTGGGTCACGGTTTTTCTGGTGTCGGCGGGGATCCAGCGGAAGATCTTGCGGAGCATGCGGAGGGTGAGGAAGCAGGCGGAGGACACGGCGTTGACTTGCTTGGTCATGGTGAGAAGAGGGTCCAAGATGAAGCCGAGGTTGCGGGCGTGGTCTGTGGGGGTCGGCGGGGTGCCGAGGGCCGTGGGCCACCAGGAGTCGTCCCAGGCGGATGGGGTGTTGCCGAGGATGAGGACTTCCGTTTTTCCAGAGTTCAGCTTTAGGCGGCTGAGCCTCATCCAATCTGCGACGTCCTTCATACCCTCTTGTAGGTTGGTCTTGGCGCTGGCGGGGTCCTTGGTGAGGGAGAGTATAAGTTGGGTGTCGTCGGCGTAGGAGGTGATGATGATGTCGTGCTTGCGTACGATGTTGGCGAGGGGGCTCATGTAGACATTGAAGAGTGTCGGGCTGAGTGATGAGCCTTGGGGTACGCCGCAGATGATCTTGGTGGGTTCTGAGTGAAACGGAGGGAGGTAAACTCTTTGGGAACGGTTTGAGAGGAAGGAGGCGATCCAGTCCAGGGCCTGGCCTTGGATCCCGGTGGAGCGGAGGCGGGTGATTAGGGTGCGGTGACAGACGGTGTCAAAGGCAGCCGAGAGGTCGAGCAGAATGAGGGCGACTGTTTCACCGTTGTCCATCAGGGTTCTGATGTCGTCAGTGACTGAGATGAGGGCGGTTTCAGTGCTGTTGTTGGTTCGGAATCCGGTTTGTGAGGGGTCGAGCAGGTTGTTGTCTTCCAGGAAGGTGGTCAGCTGTTTGTTGACGGTCTTCTCTATTACTTTGGCTGGGAAAGGCAGAAGAGAGATGGGGCGGAAGTTTTTCAGGTCGCTCGGGTCAGCCGTAGGTTTCTTTAGTAGGGCGTTGACTTCGGCGTGTTTCCAGCATTCAGGGAAGGTAGCAGAAGAAAAAGAAGAGTTGATGATGGTCTGGAGGTGCGGGGCGATGATGTCGTCGGCTTTGTTAAAGATGAAGTGCGGGCAGGGGTCCGAAGGGGCGCCGGAGTGGATAGAGTTCATGATGGATTTGGTTTCTTCCATGTTGATGTGGGACCAGTTGTTGAGGGTGATGGCCGTGGATGCCGGTTCGGTGGTGTATGGTTGGGTCTGGTGTCCGAAGCTGTCGTGGAGGTCGCTAATCTTGCGATCAAAGAAAGTGGCGAGGGATTCGCACAGATCCTGTGAGGGCGTGACGGCGTTGGCGCTGGGGTTGGAGAACTCCTTGACGATGCTGAAGAGTTCTCTGCTGTTGTGTCTGTTTTTGTCCAGTCTGTCGGTGAAAAAGTTCCTTTTGGCAGCGCGGATCAGGTGGTGGTGTTCGCGGGTAGCATTCTTGAGGGCGGTCATGTTGTCAGCGGTGCGGTCCTTGCGCAAGGCTTTCTCAAGGGCGCGACAAGTTTTCTTTGATTCTTTGAGGGTGTCAGAGAACCAGAGAGGTTTTTTGGTGTTGGTCTATCGATGCGTGCGTTTGAGGGGAGCAAGGATGTCTGCGCAGTTGGAGATCCAGTTTGTGAGGTTGAGGGCTGCGTCGTTGGGGTCGGTGGTGAGGGTGGGTTGGTTGGCGGCGAGTGCGGAGAAGAGTTGCTCTTCGGGGATCTTGTTCCACTGTCGACGAGGGATGGGTTGGGTGCGAGGTGGCGGGTCTCGCGTCGGAATGTGAAGTGGACGCAGCTGTGGTCGGTCCAGTGTAGGGCGGAGGCGTGGGTGAAGAAGACGTGTTTGCTGGCGGAGAAGATGGGGTCAAGCGTGTGTCCGGCGATGTGGGTGGCGGTGTTCACCAGTTGTTTGAGGCCGAGGTTGGCGAGGTTGTCGAGCAGGGTGGTGGTGTTGGGGTCGTTGTTTTGTTCCAGATGGAAGTTGAGGTCACCTAGGAGGATGTAGTCCGGCAAGGCGAGGGCGTGCGGGGAGATGAAGTCGGCGATGGCGTCGCTGAAAGGGGCGCGTGGGCCGGGAGGACGGTAGACGAGGGATCCTCTGAGGGTGGTCCTCGGATCGGTGCGAGGAGGGGGCATTGTGCCCTGTTCTTGATCCTCAGGAGTGTTGGGCATGTGGGTGTCTTACCCACTGGCTCTGGAGGGGACACCGTGCTTTGTTCTTGGTCATGGGGAGTGATGAGCCACAGTCTCTCGAGTGGGTGTCTTGCCCACTGCTTCTGGAAGGGGCATTGTGCCCTGTACTTGATCCTGGGGAGTGTTGGGCATGTAGGTGTCTTATCCACTGGTTCTGGAGGGGGCATCGTGCCTGGTTTTTGATCCTGGGGAGTGTTGCGCATGTGGGTGTCTTTCCCACTGGTTCTGGAGGGGGAATCATGCCCTGTGCTTGGTCCTGGGGAGTGATGGGCCACAGTCTCTCGAGTGAGTGTCTTGCCCACTGGTTCAGGAGGGGGCATTGTGCCCTTTTCTTTTTCCTGGAGAGTGTTGGGCATGTGGGTGTCTTACCCGCTGGTTCTGGAGGGGGCAACTTGCCCTGTGCTCTTGATCCTGGGGAGTGCAAGGTCACAGTCTCTCAGGTGGGTGTCATGCCCACTGGCTTTGCAGGGGGAAGGCTGCACAGCAGCCCATAGAGGCAGGATTACATACCGTCTGCCGGTGGTGACGGCTGCTCAGTGGTGGTGGTGCTGCTGGTGGGGGGAGGCTCCTGCCCATCCCCTGCAACCTCGGACGGCTGCTAAGTGGTGATGCTGCTGGTGGGGGGAGGCTCCTGCCTATCCCCTGCAACCTCAGACAGCTGCTCAGTGGTGGTGGTGCTACTGGTGGGGGGATGCTCCTGCCCATTCCCTGCAACCTTGGACGCTGCTCAGTGGTGTTGCTGCTGCTGGGGGGGCTCCTGCCCATCCCCTGCAACCTCGGACAGCTGCACAACCATAGTTGGTGGTGGGGGCTCCATCACAGTTCCTGCTCCATGCTCCTTGCCGGTGCAGGCTCCTTGCTCTTCCTGGCAGCTGAGGCAGGCTCCTTAGTCTTTTTGGCTGCTGGTGCAGGCTCCTTTGTCTTCCTGGTAGGTGGGGCAGGCTCCTTTGTCTTCCTGGCAGCTGGAGCAGGCTCCTTTCCATTCTTGCCTACCAGTGCAGGCTCCTTAGTCTTTCTGGCAGTGGCAGGTCTGAGATATGATTACAGAGCTACTTATGTGGGTGGCACAACTGTGCTGCAGGCCCACTAGTAGCATTTGATTTACAGGCCCTGGCATCTCTAGTGCACTTTACTGGGGACTTACTAGTAAACCAAATATGGCAATCATGGATAAACCAATTACATACACATTTTGTAAAGGAGCACTTGCACTTTAGCACAGGTTAGCAGTGGTAAAGTGCCCAGAGTAACAAAATAGTAAAATCAAAGTCCAGCACACATCAACAACCTGGGGAACAGAGGCAAAAAGTCAAGGGAGACCACGCCAAGGATGAAAAGTCAAACATGTCAGGGAGTACTAAGTGGGAAGGGGGGGAGGAGGTGTGTGTGTGTGTGTGGGTGTGTTTGAGACCAAAATCTATTAGCATGTTTTTTGTTTTAAATTGATGAGTGCCCATCATATTCCCAAACAATAAAGTTTAGCAAAATCCATGACAAAGAAACAATTGCAAGAAGGCTGACAGCCAGCACAAGACCTATTAGCTTTGCTAATGCTTGTTTATGCTTGCAGTTATGAGCATCTAACAGTGCCCAAATCGTAATCGGTGAAAGCTTCAACTCTCAATTGGTGGTAGGGAAATGGGGCTCAAAAACATGGGTGTCCACTTTAGAACTGTCAGAACTGTCTAAAGAAGAGCTATAACATTCAGTAATAGTAACATCCGTTATTTACAGTGCTTAGGAACACTGGAAATGCCTCATGAAACAATAAATAGAACAAGTTATTTTTTAGTTTCCTTATTATTATTTGTGGTAGTAGCATTATGCATTATTTTTAGTATTATCATTATTTTTAACATTATTTGCTATAATATTGTTACATTAGAATTACATTAGCCTGTTCATAGGTTAAGTTATCCTGCCACGAGTTAAAAGATGAACATTAATAGCGCACTCTTTCAGATCACTTCAAAGAATCAGTGGGGCTTTTAATTAAAATCCTGACAGAAAGGAGACTAGCCCTTAATGTGCTAATGTGCACCTAGAGAACTGCATGCCTCACTTTAGATGGTGTACCCAGCTCGAAACTATCAAGTAAATCATGAGCTTTAATATCTGCTTCTAGAAACTGACCTAAGAAGTCCCTCTTGGTCTTAATATGGCTGCTGTACGCACATGTCTAGAAAGCCCTTTGTAGCTTGACGCCAGTCAAAGTGCTCTAAGTGTGCTCTCATAAATTAGTCAGTTTCTTCTGGTGCCAAGATGTTTATTTGATGAAAGAACAGGTCTTGGGTGCTGTGATTCATGCGCTATTCAGATCACTATCTTTTCTGTTAACTCACATTGTACCGCGCCATGACACACGTTCAATGACCATTAAGTTGGAAGACAGCATGCCCCACAAAGATTGATCCTATCTGAGAAACAGAGCAGGAAAGTTTCATAACAACATGTACTGGTGTCGGGAGCTTGCTAACTTTCAGACTGTGACTCATTTCTTACTGATAAAGGACACGTTCACGTGGCTGCAGTGGTTGAAAATGTAGCGAAACGGTGCTATAAAAATTACTTAACACCTGGAGTTCTTTTTGTGTAGCGATCACGTTGCTTCCCAATCAAAGAATGCTGTCAGAGAGGGTGCAGGGCAGTGCAAGAACAAGTCTGTTAGATGATGATGCGTTGAACGGGTGGCTCTACAGTTTTTTGTTTTTTTTTCACAGTTTTCAATGTTGTAGTTCATATACTCCAATCAGAGCTCCTGCAGCAGAATCATGAAAGGTAAGGAATATGTCTCACAAATAAAGGGGCAATGGCTGGCAGTTGGCCAGCAGGTTTTAGCAGTGCCATAAAACATTTTGGCCCTCACTATGACCCTGGCGGTTGGTGTTAAAGTGGCGGTAATATCGCAAACAGCCCAGTGGTAACTACTGTCAAATTATGACCATGGCAGAAAGTTCTCCGAAAGACAGCCAATGTACCACACCGACTGCCGGGGTGGAAACAACAGGCACCACGGCGGTAGCCGTGTACAGCCAGGCAGAAGTCAATGTTCCACCCACCATATTATGACCTGGGAAACCGCCACTTTTTCCGGGGCGGTACCAACAACATCAAAAGCCTGGGGAAACAGACCTCTGAAGGGAAATTACTCACCATTGGAGACACAGGGAACAACCACGCCACTATGGAGCCTGAACTGCATGTCTTCCCCATGATCTTCTACGTTCTGCTCCACCATGAACACCAACGCCTGCAAAGACGATGGTGAATACAGTCACCTAGCACACAAGGGAGGGGGGAAAAGAGTGTGACACACGCACAACACCCCCCACAACACCATACACACAATCAGCTGCATTACAAAAATAATTGTACCCCTTAACTTGGTTGAATAATGCAAGGACAAAACGATTTCGCAAAAGTGAATGTAATGAAATCAACACAGCATGAAAAATAAGTTAGGCAAGATAATAGATATATACATATGTACAGAAAAAGGGACACAGCCCAGTCCACTATTTGCGTAGTCCACATGGCCACAGGCCAAAGTCCAAGGCCACACGTCGCCTGCTTCAACACGGAAAGAACACTGCAGGGGCATCAGTTGGTAAATAGGCAGGCACCTCAGGGGGACGGTGGGGGGCACCTCAGCTGGGAGATGTTACAAGACCACTGGTTCTGGAGGGCGCAAGATGCCCTGTGCTTGGTCCTGTGGAGTGCAAGGCCACAGTCTCTCATGTGGGTGTCTCACCTACTGGTTCTGGAGGGGGCAACATGCCCTGTGCTCTTGGTCCTGGGGACTGATGGGCCACAGGTTCTCGAGTGGGTGTCTTGCTCACTGGTTCTTTAAGGGGGCATTGTGCCCTGTTCTTGATGCTTCGGAGTGTTGGGCATGTGGGTGTCTTGCCCACTGGTTCTGGAGGGGAATTGTGCCCTGTTCTTGATCCTGGGGAGTGTTGGGCATGTGGGTGTCTTACCCACTGGTTCTGGACGGGGCAGTGTGCCCTGTTCTTGATCCTAGGGAGTGTTGGGCATGTGGGTGTCTTACCCACTGTTCTGGAGGGGACACCATGCCTTGTTCTTGGTGCTGGGGAGTGATGAGCCATAGTCTCTTGAGTGGGTGTCTTGCCCACTGCTTCTGGAAGGGACATTGTGCCTTGTTCTTGATCCTGGGGAGTGTTGGGCATGTGGGTGTCTTATCCACTGGTTCTGGAGGGGGCATCGTGTCTGGTTTTTGATCCTGGGGAGTGTTGGGCATGTGGGTGTCTTTCCCACTGGTTCTGGAGGGGGAATCATGCCCTGTGCTTGGTCCTGGGGAGTGATGGGCCACAGTCTCTCGAGTGAGTGTCTTGCCCACTGGTTCAGGAGGGAGCATTGTGCCCTGTTCTTTTTCCTGGGGAGTGTTGGGCATGTGGGTGTCTTACCCGCTGGTTCTGGAGGGGGCAACTTGCCCTGTGCTCTTGATCCTGGGGAGTGCAAGGTCACAGTCTCTCAGGTGGGTGTCATACCCACTGGCTTTGCAGGGGGAAGGCCACACAGCAGCCCATGGAGGCAGGATTACATACCGTCTGCGGGTGGTGACGGCTGCTCAGTGGTGGTGGTGCTGCTGGTGGGGGGAGGCTCCTGCCCATCCCCTCCAACCTCGGACGGCTGCTCAGTGGTGATGCTGCTGGTGGGGGGAGGCTCCTGCCCATCCCCTGCAACCTCGAACGGCTGCTCAGTGGTGGTGGTGCTGCTGGTGGGGGGATGCTCCTGCCCATTCCCTGCCACCTTGGACGGCTGCTCAGTGGCGGTGCTGCTGCTGGGGAGGGAGGCTCCTGCCCATCCCCTGCAGCCTCGGATGGGTGCTCAGTGGTGGTGGTGCTGCTGGGGGGGCACTCCTGCCCATCCCCTGCAACCTTGGATGGCTGCTCAGTGGTGGTGATGCTGCTGCTGGCGGGGGGTCTCCTGCCCATCCCCTGCAACCTAGGACAGCTGCACAACCATAGTTGGTGGTGGGGGCTCCATCACAGTTGCTGCTCCAGGCCCCTTGGTTTTTTTCCCTGCTGGTGCAGGCTCCTTGCTCTTCCTGGTAGATGGGGCAGGCTCCTTTGTCTTCTTGGCTGCTGGTGCAGGCTCCTTTGTCTTCCTGGTAAATGGGGCAGGTTCCTTTGTCTTCCTGGCAGCTGGGGCAGGCTCCTTTCAATTCCTGCCTGCTGGTGCAGGCTCCTTAGTCTTTCTGGCAGCTAGGGCAGGCTTCTTTCCCTTGAGGCTGCTTGGTGCAGGCTCCTTCACCTTCAGTAGATATGGGCTGGATCATTTTCCACCACAAGTGAGTGTGGTGATGACTGGGCCCGTGGACTGTGTGGCTGAGGTGCTTGGCTGGGTTCTTCCTACCCTGACCATATGTGCAGGACGGGGGGAGGTATGGGAAGAGGTCAGTGGTGGATAGGTACCATTTTTACGGGACATTGGGGCGGGAAGAGGGAGAAGGAATGGGAATGGAGGTTGAGTGAGTGGTTGTTGGAGGTGCCTGTCTGCTGCTTTTGGGTGCAGAAGCATGGGATGTATGCTATTGTGAGGTATATGACTGTTGGGTGTCTGAGTGTTTGCCTTTGTGCACCTTAGGATGGGGGACAGACACAGTGGGAGAGGACACAGGGGACATGTGCATAGATGTTGTGGAGGTGTCTGCCAGTGAAGTGTGTGTTCTGCTTGGTATGGTGATGATGCTGGTAGTGGATGATGATGTAGTGCATGCAGGTGTGAATGTGGATGGAACTGGGTGGGAGGTGGCGGAGGAGAAGGAGGAGGAGGGGGAGACAGTGGAAATAGTGGATGTTTGTGAGTTTGCATCTGGATGGTGTATTTGTGAGTGCCTGTGGGATTTAAGTGTGGTGCTTGTGTTTGCCTGTACCACTCTTGTGTGTTGTCTTGTGTGCATGCTCGTCTGCCTGTGTGCTTGGGATGGGTTGGGGTTGAGGAGAATGGGACAGGGCAGTGAAAGTTGGAGGGGGGAGAGTAGAAACAGGGACAATGGCTGCTATCAGAGAGAAGGCCAGAGCCTGAGTCGATCTCTGTTGGGCCGCCAATCCAATGGGAATGCCCTCCAGGAATGCATTAGTTTGATGCATCTGGGCTGCCTGCCCCTGGATGGCATTCACAATCGTTGTCTGCCCTACAGAGATGGATCTTAGGAGGTCAATAGCCTCCTCACTCAGGGCAGCAGGGCTAACTGGGCCAGGGCCTGAGGTGCCTGTGCGAAGGAGATGCCCACCCTCCTGGGTGAACGGGCACGGCCAACTCGATGAGGGGCTGCTGGGAGGGCGGTGCTGGTATGGGGTGGTGGCTGTACCTGTAGCTGGGGTGTCTGCCACCACCAGGGAGCCTCCATCGGAGGAGGTATCTGTGTCAGAACTGTCCCCTCCAGTCTCTGCTTTGGTGCTCCCCTCACCCCCCGACCCACTGGTTCCCTCAGCGTCAGTGGACTCTGCATCCTGGGTCCTGTGGGACGCAGCTCCCTCTGTCGCTAGTGCCTCTGCTCCTCCGCCAGATGATGCTAATGCACAAAAGGACAGGATGACAAAACAAAAAGGGGGGGAAGAGACAAAGGATACACTTGGGCATTGGCTGCACCAAGACCACCGTTGGCATACACAGCACCCTCACACACAGGGAACAGGCCTATGCCATATGCCATAGCACTAGCAGAGAAATATCAGCCAAGGCATGGGGACGGGCACACACCGCCAGATGCAGCACACCTGGGACCCACGCAGCCCTGACCAGTTGTGGATGCCTACGAGCTAGGTAGCAAGATTTTCCCTTCTGAACCCTAGCCACCAGTGGACCTACACTGCAAGGTCAGGCCTGGTTTAGTGGCACCCACTGACATACATCTCCCACCCGGATACTACCCTACCATGCGTAAGTTGTAATGATGGGCACTGTACTCACCCCATTGTGGCTGCTATGATGCCCTCAAGCACCCATCCAGCTCAGGATAGGCCACCGCCAGTATGCGGGATATCAGGAGGGTCAGGGTTCGACGGGCACCCCTTCTTCATTGGGAGGCCATCCCCAGCTGGGCCTCCGCCGTCTTCCGTGCCCAGCGTTTCAGGTCCACCCACTGTTTGTGACAGTGGGTTCTCCGCCTGCCATAGACCCACAGGGTCCGCACCTCCTTGGCGATGGCATGCCACATGCCATTCTTTTGATGGGCACTGACCTGCAGAGGCAATACACACAGGAACATGGAATTACACAAACAATCCTGTCTGTTACACATGTGGCCCACGATACCCTGTTTCCGTCACCATTGGCACACACTTGACCCAGTACACATCCTATATGTCTCCCAGAGGACAGCCACCTACCCCCTTATGCAAGGCCTTCACACACACCCCACTCCATGCATTCATGCCACATGCATCGTGCCCACAGTGTACTCACCTGTTGGTCTGGCGGCCCATACAGCAGTCCGTACTGGGGTAGGACCCCATCCACCAGTCTCTCCAACTCCTCCAAAGTGAAGGCTTAAGCCCTTTTCCCCAGTCACATCAGCCATGGTAGGTTCCAGACATAGGTCACAGCAGCACATGCAGTGTAAGTCCTCTCGTGTGGAAGATCAGGTAGCAAGTGAGGGATCAGATAGAAAATGGCGGTCACGTCCACGTCGGTGCATACCGTCACTGCCGGCATAGATCACCATTGGCCACTGTAACCCATAGGGCCCAATGTTAACCAATGAGGAGTTGCACTGCGGTTTATTACCACCTCCCGCAACAGTGCCCAAAGTCAGCGGAATTACCTCACTTCCACCTGTCCCTCCACACAGGACTGGCGGACGTCATTTCAGGGGGGGAGGGGCGGGCATGCCCTGAAAATTGCTATGCCACTAGTAAAATTAGGACATATTGGACAAATCACACTGACCCATTACAAGTTAACAGCATGCAAAGTTCTGTTGTAGCTCCATTGTTCAGTTTGTGACCGGCTCCTCGCTCCTTTGCATCATAGACTCCTACCACTGTGAATGAATAGGAGATGGAGACATACCCCGTGTACAGACCTCTGGTGGACTTGGCAACACTGGAGAACAGGCACATAGTACTCACCTATGGACTTGATAGGGCCACAATCACAGAGCTGTGTGCCCAATTGGAGCCTGACCTGATATCTGCTATCCGTCACCCCACTGGGATCACCCCTCTTGTGCAAGTTCTATCAGTGCTCCATTTCCTTGCAACTGGTTCTTTCCAAGTGACAGTGGGCTTGGCAACAGGAATGTCACAGTCAATGTTCTCAATAGTCCTGACAAGAGTGTTGTCTGCCCTGATTAAACACATGTGCAGCTACATTGTTTTCCCCCAGGTTGAGGATTTGGCCACAGTGAAGGCCGAGTTCTATGCAATGTATCCCCAACATAATTGGGGTGACTGATAGAACACATATTGCTGGAGACGCGCGTGTGCCAGCAGTGGACACTGTGGACAGTGAGGATGAGGAAGAGGAGAACAGAACATCAGTGATCAGACAATAATTCCAATGACACACAGGTAGGACAGTGTTACTTCACATTTCATTGACATTTGTTTGAAATTCTGTGGCACTGGCATGCTGATATTTCCCACCTCTATGTCCATTACTGTTCCCTCTGGCAATTCATTTTGCAGATGTTGGTGACCTCACATATACTCCTGGTGTGATCACTGCAGCCAGCTACAGGTCATTAATCTATGCTCATTTTCTGTACAGTTAAATTGCAATGTATGTACCTGTTCCAATGAATACCTATTTGATATACATGACATACTCCAAACTTCTTTTTTTCCAAAGGTGTTTATCGAAGTGTTAAAATATAGATGGGCAAGTGCAATTGGATGGGTTGATGATGGAGGAAAGTCAAGGGTATTGTCCAGTCTGTTTGTAGCACAGGTACATTGTCCAAGGAGACATAGGAAGGGGACCAATGGCAGTTCAAGGTGGACAGGGTGACAGAGTGGGACACAAGGGTGACAATCAGGAGAGCCTCATATCCTGGCGGGGGTCTTGGCAAGTGTCTATGGCTTCTGTCTGGATCGCAGGGAATGTCTGCGGGGTGGTTCTCTTTCTGCAGAAGGAGGGGTGCTGGTGGCCTGTGAGTCTTGTGGCAGGGCCTCCTGTCCACCAGCAGTAGCAGAGGTGGAAGGATGTTCAGATGTCTGGCTAGTGATAGGGGCCCACTGTTGTTTGACTACCTCCCTCATAATGTTGGCCATGTCTGCCAGCACCCCTGCTATGGAGATCAGGGTGTTGTTGATGGCCTGCAAGTCCTCCCTGATCCCCTGGTACTGTCCCTCCTCCAGCCGCCTGTTCTCCTGCACATTGTCCAGGATCTCTCCAATCGTGTCCTGGGAATGTTGATAAGCTTCCAGGATCTCAACAAGTGCCTCCTGGAGAGTCGGTTCCCTGGGCCTGTCCTGCCTCTGGCACACAGCACTCCTCCCAGTTTCCCTATTGGCCTGTGCCTCTGTCCCCTGAACGGTGTGCCCACTGCCACTGACCCCAGGTCCCTGATTGTCTTGCGTATGAAATGTGGCCTGGAGTCCCTGTAGAGGTGGACACACTGCTGATTGATGTGTCCTGGGAACAGAGATGTGGGTACCCTGGGTGGGTGCTGTGGTGGTATTTTCTGATGGGGGAGGCTCTGTGGTGGTGTGTGACTGGGCCTGGGTAATCGGCTGCCGAGGGGTCCCTGATCAGCCAGGTAGGTCATCCAGATCCAGAAGACCAGAGTTGCTGTCATCACTGTGGGCCTCTTCTGTTGGGGGACTGGATATTGCTGGCACCGCCTCTCCTCTGACATTGGCTGGGGTACTTGTGGAGATGTAAATGATGTGTTATGGTTTCTGTGTCTGACATACTGTGCATCCGTGGCTTGCCCTCTTTGGTTGTATTTGCCCTGGCAGCTTTCACTTATGTACGTTGGTGTATGGTGGGATGATTAGTTCTCTATAGTGTGCATGCTTTAGTGATGAGTGTCCATGCAGGACTGTGAGGGGTGTCCATGCATTGGTAGAGCATGCAGGGCTTGGCATTGGGATGAGTGAGATGTGATGGTGGGGTGTGTGGGAAGTGGTTCAGTGATGAGAGTGAGGGTAGAGTTGGGGTATATGATGGCATGCAGGTATGGGGAGTGATAGAAGTAGAGAGTTGACTTACCAGAGTCCAGTCCTCCTCCTACTCTGGCCACCCCCTCATGTAACACGGCGTCACTTTCAGTCCTCGCGGCTGGAACTCGCTGTCGACAATCGGAGCGCTGTTCCCTGCGGTTTTTGGTTGCGCGTCCTGGGAAGCATATATTTCGCTCCCGGTCGCGCAGCACTTACCTTTAGCCCCTTTTTTCTTCTTTTTGTTGGTGGTGGGTTCTTCTGGTCTTTTTCTTCCTGTCTCTGTCCATGCTTGTGTCCATCTTGTCTTCTTCGTGTTTTGTGTCCCAGCATGCTCTAGTTTTCTTTTATACTACTTTCTTTCTCCTATTCTGGTCTATGGGTTCTTCCCAATTCAAGATGGCGTTCTTTCCCTTTCCTGGGATGTCACTTCCCTTTTTTCAGTATATAAGTCAGTCAGTCTTGTTCTACCTTACGTTGCAAACACCTCCTGGTTGTGCTCTTCGCTCCTGTTTTTGTTCCTGCTTTTGACTTGGAAAATGTTGCATATTTTGTTCCTGTTTTTGCCTTAGGATACTTTGCCTGTTCTTTTTTCCTGGTTGTTGCCTTGAGGAATTTTGCCTATTTTTGTTCCTGTTGTCAAGTCCTGTTTTTTCTTCAGGAGTTCCTGTTAGCGTTTTCTTCCCCAGTGTTGTTTTTTTTTTCCCCTCTGGGACTCCTTCTGGAGGGTACGGTCTGCTTTGGCGTTGCCTGTCAAGCGGCACCATGGCTACTAGAAGGGGTCACCCTTATCTGGGAATATCCAGAACCTGTAGAAGACCTGGTATTTGCCAATCCAGTATCCAGAGGTGAGAAGTCCAGCGCAGTACGTAACAGATTGCAACGCCAAAAGATTCCGCGTTGCGAGATCGCCATGGAAGATCCACAGGGAGAGGCGTCAGAAAATGCTCAAGCCATATTGCAGACTGTCTAACAACAAGCCCAAGAGTTACAACAGTTAAAGGCAGAGAACACTGCGCTACGACAGGTCTTGTCTTCCCGATCACTAGATATACCACCCGTATCTGCCACTTCTCCTCAGTATTCTGGAGTTCCGCTAAAGATAAAGGAATTTTTGGATGCCCTGATGGGTTTCTTTGCCTTTCGACCACTCCAGCTTTCCTTGGATAAGGCTAAGTTGACTATCTGATCAGCGCCTTGTCTGGTCCGGCACTTGCTTGGGTGAATCCTCTGGTTTCTGCAGACGATCCAGTCCTGGCTAACTATCCCGCTTTCTTGCCTCTTTTCAAAGGGAATTCCCTGGTTAACCCGACACAACCCATATATCAATTGGGAAACAAGAACTATGGCCCTCATTCCGAGTTTGGCTGGTGGCGGTAGCCGCCAGCCAAACGGGAACCGCCACTTGGTCGCTCCGCGGTCAAAAGACCGCGGAGGCCATTCTGGCTTTCCTGCTGGGCCGGCGGGGGCCCGCCAAAGGAGTGCCCGCCGGCCCAGTGGGAAAGGCCCTGCAACACCCGTTCCCGCCATCCTGGTTCTGGCGGTGAAAACCGCCAGAAACAGGCTGGCGGGAAGAGGGTCGGAATCCTCCTGCTTGTTGCCTTGAGGAATTTTGCCTATTTTTGTTCCTGTTCCATTCTGGCTTTCCCGCTGGGCCGGCGGGCGCCCACCAAAGGAGTGCCCGCCGGCCCAGCGGGAAAGGCCCTGCAACAATGAAGCCGGCTCCAAATGGAGCCGGCGGAGTTGCAGGGGTGAGACGGGTGCAGTTGCACCCGTCGCGATTTTCACTGTCTGCAATGCAGACAGTGAAAATCTTTCTGGGGCCCTGTTATCGGGCCCCTGCACTGCCTATGCCAGTGGCATGGGCAGTGCAGGGGCCCCCAGGGGCCCTACGACACCCGTTCCCACCATCCTGGTTCTGGCGGTGAAAACCGCCAGAAACAGGCTGGCGGGAAGAGGGTCGGAATCCCCATGGCGGCGCTGCAAGCAGCGCCACCATGGAGGATTCTCCCAGCCGGGGCTAATCCGGCGGGAAATCGCCGGACCCGGCTGGGCGACCACGGCTTCACAGCCGCGGTCGGAATACAAAAGGAAGCACCGCCAGCCTGTTGGCGGTGCTTCCGTGGTCGTCGACCCCCTATATCTCTAACGTCTTTATTTTGTCAACAGAATTGTTATTCCACTATCTCTTATTGGACTCCCAAGAGGCCCTGTCAGTCAACCAAGGATAACACCAACTCTATCAATATGATCCAGGGAGTTCCAGATTGTTATCAGGAATATATCGGGATTTTTCAGAAACCTAGTAATCCTATTTTGCCGCCTCATCGCAGTTATGACTGTGCTATTCCTTCAATTCCTGATGAAGTCGTACCCTTTGGACAAATGTATTCTCTGACAGACCAAGAAAAGAAGGTGCTTAAGGAATATTTAGATGATAACTTATACAACGTTTTAATTGCTCCTTCACATCCCCTGCTGGAGCTCCTCTCTTCTTCGTCCCCAAGAAGACTAAGGATCTGCGTCCACGTGTTGACTTTCGTGAACTCAACAGAATAACGATTAAGGACCGATATCCGTTGCCTTTAATCAGGGATATATTGGATGCCATTCAGGAGCCAAGATGTTTACCAAATTATACTTAAGGGGTGCCTATCATCTTCTTTGGATCAAGGAAGGTGATGAATGGAAGACAGCTTTCCGTACCCCTTTTGGGCACTACGAGTACTGTGTCATGCCCTTTGGACTGACCAATGCCCCTTCTGTTTTTCAACGATTTATGGATTCAGTGTTCTCTGATGTACTCAACCAATATGTAGTGATTTATTTGGATATCTTGATATATTCCCGTGATCCGGAACAACATATAGATCATGTCCTGCAGGTCCTGGAAAGACTCAAGAAAAACCAATTGTTTTGTAAACCAGAGAAAACCAATTGTTTTGTAAACCAGAGAAGTGTGAGTTCCATAAGACAGAAGTAAGGTATTTAGAGTTCTTTATCAATCAACACGGAATATCCATGGATCCTGACAAGGTCAGTGCCATATTGTATTGGCCTTCGCCAACGTCCATTAAGGAAACGCAATGTTTCCTTGGGTTATCAAACTTCTATTGTCAGTTTATTCAGAACTTTGCTCACCTACAAAGTTTCATAACACAAACCATTAAGAAAGAGAACCTGAAGAAGGGTTTCATCTGGCCCAAGGATGCTGAACACGCATTTCAAGAGTTAAAGACAGCCTTTACCCAACCACCCGTTTTGCGTCATCCTGACAATACCAAGAAATTTATCGTTGTAACTGATGCCTCAGACAGAGCTATTGGGGCAGTTCTGCTGCAGAAACAAGACACCGATGGATTGGAACATCCTATCTTTTATCTTTCTCATATCTTATCAGAGGCTGAACGCAAATATTCTGTACTGGAACGAGAACTACTCGCCCTCAAAGTAGCTTGTAAGGAGTGGAGGCATTTCTTGATGGGTTCCAGAGAGCCTTTTGAAGCCAGGACTGATCATCCCAATCTCCAATGTCTTCGGAGTTTTCAGTGTCGCAATAGTCATCAGGCAAGATGGGCTTTCTTCTTTAGCCAGTACGATTTCATGATCACGTACATACCTGGTTCCCAGAATTCAGTGGCAGATGCCTTATCCCGCAGATATCCTGAAGTGGCCAAGAACTCCTCTCCACATCTTATTGAGTCTAGCAGAATCATTGGAGCTACTCAATCTTTTCAAGAACATGTTCAATCAGAGTACCAGTTTTTGTCTGCTTCAGAATGGGATAAAGTGACTCCTTTTTTGCAGAAGAAGGACAACTACTTCTGTCATCAACATGCTCTTTTTCTACCTACTAAGAAAGTGCAGACAGAAGCTCTACAAATGTGTCATGATTCTCCTATAGCTGGTCATCGAGGCATCAGGAAGACCCAGGAGCTGCGTCAGCGATCTTTTTGGTGGCCTTCGCTTAAGTCAGATACTGAAACCTATGTGTCAGCATGCCCAGTAGGTGCTCAGACTAAGACACCCCGAACTAAGGCGGCAGGATTATTAAGACCTTTACCGGTTCCTTCAGCTCCTTGGTGTACTCTATCCATGGATTTCATATGTTCTTTACTTACCTCCTCTGGTAACCAAGTAATCATGGTGACTGTAGATTCATTCACCAAGATGGCACATTTCTCAGCCTTGAAGAAATTACCGAAAGCCCCAGAAATGAGTCGCATTTTTCTGCGGGATATTTTTCGCCTCCATGGTCTTCCGCAAGAGGTTATTCTGGACAGAGGGCCTCAATAAGTATCACGTTTCTGGAGAGCTTTTTGTGCTTTATTTAACATTGAGATTTCCTTATCCTCTGGTTTCCATCCACAAACTAATGGGCAGACTGAAAGAGTGAATCAAGAACTTCAGCAGTATCTGAGATGTTACTGTAATGCCACACAAAGCAATTGGTCAGAGTATCTTACTCTTGCCGAGTTCTCCTATAATAACACTGTACATAGTGCGATCAAGACCACACCCTTTTATTGTACATATGGATTTCATACGAGGACTTTTACTACTGTTTCCCGACCATCCTCTTTTGTTCCTGCTGTCACTTCTTTTTCACATCAGATCCGTCAAATCCAGGGCCTACTTCACACAACTCTCCTAGCTTCAAAACAATCAATGAAACAAAAGGCGGATCGTTATCGACAAACAGCACCTTTGTATCAAGTGGGCCACAAGGTGTGGCTTTCTTCCAGATTGCTACCTTCCCGGTTTTCTATCAATAAATTCAAGCCACGTTTCTATGGACCCTTTTGGATTTCGCAAGTCATGAATCCTGTAGCCCTGCGTCTCCGCTTACCTCATACCTGGAAGGTTCATCCTGTTTTCCATGTGTCCCAGTTAAAACCCTTTGTTCCTGATCCGTACTATCCTCATTTCCAGTGTCCTCCTCCTCTTTCCATTAATGGACAGCCTGAGTATGAAGTACAGGAAATCTGTGATTCCAGAATTTTTCTGCACAAACTGCAGTTTTTGGTTCATTGGACAGGATACCCTCTCAGTGACTGTTCTTGGGAGGATGCTTCCTCTGTCCATGCTCCCCGTTTGGTCCGCCTGTTTTTTGACCGTCATCCTGACAAACCTGGGGCCTCGGGAGGGGACCTACTGTAACGCAGACGCAGCGTCTCTTTCTGTCCTCGCGGCTGGAACGCGCAGCCGACAATCGGAGCGCCGTTCTCCGCGATTTTTGGTTGCATGTCCTGGGAAGCATATATTTCGCTCCCGGTCACGCTACACTTACCTTTAGCCCCTTTTTTCTTTTTTTTTTGTTGGTGGTGGGTTCTTCTGGTCTTTTTCTTCCTGTCTCTGTCCATGCTTGTGTCCATCTTGTCTTCTTCGTGTTTTGTGTCCCAGCATGCTCTAGTTTTCTTTTATACTACTTTCTTTTTCCTATTCTGGTCTATGGGTTCTTCCCAATTCAAGATGGCGTTTTTTCCCTTTCCTGTGATGTCACTTCCCTTTTTTTCAGTATATAAGTCAGTCAGTCTTGTTCTACCTTGTGTTGCAAACATGCAAACACGTCCTTCTGGTTGTGCTCTTCGCTCCTGTTTTTGTTCCTGCTTTTGCCTTGGAATATTTTGCCTATTTTGTTCCTGTTTTTGCCTTGGGATACTTTGCCTGTTCTTTTTTCCCTGCTTGTTGCCTTGAAGAATTTTGCCTATTTTTGCTCCTGTTGTCAAGTCCTGTTTTTTTCTATTTTTTTCTATTTTTTCTTCAGGATTTCCTGTTAGAGGTTTTTTCCCCAGTCTTGTTTTTTTTTTCCCTCTGGGACTCCTTCTGGAGGGTACGGTCTGCTTTAGCGTTGTCTATCAAGCGGCACCGTGGCTACTAGAAGGGGTTGCCCTTATCTGGGAATATCCATAACCTGTAGAAGACCTGGTGTATTCGCCAATCCAGTATCCAGAGGTGAGAAGTCCAGCGCAGTACGTAACACCTCAGGATGGAGGATTGCCAAGATTTGCTCCTCCCATGCTGTGAGTTGTGGGGGAGGAGGTGGGGGTCCACCGCCAGTCCTCTGTACAGCGAGCTGGTGTCTTGCTGTTATGGAACGTACCTTCCCCCTCTTCCTGATGTCATCCCTAGTTCTTGAGTGCTGTCCCACGGGATTTACCGCCAATGTCATGATGGGGGCCTAAGTCTCTCTGGACTTGATTCAACCTCATGCATGATTTCGTCCACCACCTACACGTCTCAGTCCAGCCAGTTCCTTTTCAGCCATATTTCTCCATTTTGTGACTATTTTCCTATCTTGTTTCCTCCTTCTTACTCTTTCCACTGTCTTGCACTGGGCCAAAGTCTAATGATTTATACATGTCTTGGTCCCTAAAAATGAGTGCCAGAGCCCAACATCATCATCCCCTGGCACACAGTGTCTGCATTCCAAAGGCACACATTAAATAAGGCCTGGGACAGCATCTTGAAACATATATATGTTGTTAGGCAGCGGTCAGTGTAGAGCAGTACTTAATTTGTAAAAATGTAAGTGCCAGGGTCTTTGTCAGGGGACCACTGTAGCTTGCACTCCACATTGACCCTGGCAGCACTGCCAATGATAGTACCAACACAACTCAGACTATTCGAGGCTCCAAACACTATCAGAATGGGTTAGACAGCAGGTAATAGACATATTTAATATACATTGAATTATCATACTACTGTTACTGTGATCATCTCTAAATTAGACAGCACCAATAGGCGGCAGACTGTCACAAGTGCCTGTGTTGACTATTGAGTGCCGGTGCCGAGCACCAGAAATCAACAGCTAAAATTACACACAGGTGTAGAGGTTTCCTGCTCTGGGACGTATGGCGAGGTCTTTTTAGGTCAAAGATGAGACTGCTTAGACCATCAGTTCTGTTAACAACTATTGGGTCATTTTGAGTTTGGTGGATGAAAATCTGCACCTGCCAAACCCTTGAAAGCATGGCCGCCTCCTACTTGGCAACCTCCCCGCCGGAGTTACTAAGGGGTTCCCTGTTTAGGTTTCCGTCCACTGGCCTAGCAGGAAATAGGCTACAGAATTGTCTCCAGCTCGTAATGGAGCCAGAGACAATGCTGTAGCGAGCAGGGTGCATTAGACCCTTGCAAAGCAGACAGTGAACATTGTGATGGTGCTGCGCAGGAGGGCCCCTGCATTGCCTATGCTAAGTGCATGGGCAGTGCAGGCCTCCCCGTGGCCACCTGCCCCTGTTCTCCGCCAGCCTTTTCACAGTCAAGGTCATAATCCCCAATGCTCGGGTGGATTAGGTTCTCGACCATTGCCAGACCGCTGGGATGCAAGATACTGGCAGAGCTGGCGGAGCTGGCGGTCCGACTGCCAGGGTTGTTATTGTGGAGGTTAGACCACTACCAGGAGTGTGGAGGTTGTAAGACTGCCACACTCATAATTAGGTCCTATGTCTTATTTCCATCTCTCATCCACCCACAAAATATGTTTTTGACAGCATGCTGAGTTCTAGCCACTGTTACTTTTTCTCAAGCCAGTAAGTCAATCGCTCCCAGCCAGGCTGTATCTGCCAGGTTTTCTGGCCTCCCCACAATGTACCTAGTGCTCTTACTCACCTGGTCCTGTCAGTTTATAACAAGTTATTAGGAAAAGATCCTGACCGAACTTTCTGTGATACTGGGTAAATCTCTGTCACTCTCCCCGCTTGTGGTTTTGCTTGGGGTGGATGAAGGGATTGGGGGTTGTAGTGCTGACAGACCTCTGCTGGGTGCTACCCTAATGGTTGCCAGATGAGACGAGGCAGCACATTGCAAGGCACCTACACCTCCTGTGATTTTGAAGTGGATCTGCTGGGTCAACTGGTGCTCAAAACGATTAGTGGACGTAGCAATAAGATACCCACAAAAGCATGCCAACATCTGGTCCAAATGGTTAGATGGTTAGAGGATACAAGACTGGCAACTGAAATGTATAATGTTGGAATGGGATGTCTATTTATTGTAATGTCACTCTATTACATGCTATGTGTATACCACAATGGATGTGTACCAAATGGGATGGACTGGACGTGCATTCTTTTCTGCTGTAATTGTGACTTTTTGTTATCTGCATGAAACAATAAAATTGGTTATCATCAAATACGTCAATGACTCTTTATTCTTGTAGACTTCTGTTTCATTGTTCACGTACTCCTGTACCATTTTCTCTGTTGCCATAGTTAACATTTGCTGTGCCTGTGTTCTGATTTACGTACTGAAACATAATAAACCAATCCATTGCAGAAGTTGGACTTGAAAGTGATGCATTTGTTGTCGTAGTTTTAGTAACAGGTGTGTCTTGCTGCTGCATTTGCAACTTGCTTCCTGTTTCTGGACTTGGAGTGACCACCGTACTCTCCAGAGGGTGTAAACATCACTTTGGTTCTTCTATGGCCTCAAAGTCGCAATCTTACATCCTCAAGGTCATCTGCTTTCCTGACGATCCACTTCTTGTCAATGCAGACACAGAAGTGATGAAAAGGGAATTAAAGTGGGTAGCCCTTTTTTGTAACATGGCTCTGGAATCAGGGTACAGGCGTCCGCTTCAGAGGGAACAATCTTTTATTGTAGGCTTAGGTTTGTAAACACCCAAAGGATTAAGCTGTTTACCAAAGTAGCAGCTTCATCCTTGACACTGCTATATGTTTATTACCACATTTGTAAATGGTCCATTAGAATGTGAAACAATAAAATGGCTTTTTTCATAGTACAACCCTCCATACTGACTTGCTGTATCAAAATCTCAAAAGACACTAGCATTTGGGTGAGGCACTCTACAGGCTCCCATTTGTCGCTCATTTGTCAAACTACTTTGTCATGCCTTTGGCTGCTGCTTTCTCTCTTATTTTATAGCACATTGTTATTGATAGACCTGTAATGCATTAAACAGGCATAGCAGGATGTATAAGCAGAGATGTTTTAAGGCATGGGAAAAGTGGGAAATTAACCAGGGCCCCCACCTTTCAAGGGGCCCCTGGGAAAGTGAATGTTTCCTCTTTTATACTTTCATCTATTCTATACCTCAAACTTTAACATATGATTCAATTTTGTTTGTCATCAGGAGGCTTGAATTAACAGTAAATAGGTAATAAAATTAAAATTTGTTACAAACAAGGGCCTGATAATATCTTTTGACCCGGGGCCCCCAAAATCCTTAAGACAACACTGTGTATAATGTAAACTCCAAATGGGTTGGGATATCTTGTGCAGAGGATTTTACAGGGACTCTATTATCACACTGAATGATCCTCCACTACTTTGAAGGTATGGCTGAAATAAGTTCAAATCCTGTGACAAAGGACCAGTTGCTGACAACTGCTTTTGGAGAGGGTCCTCCACAATGATGATACAATGAGCTACATATAGGACAGTGAGGTATCCTCTATGTGTCAAGGTTTTGACAATAGTATTGCTATTGATAGCGGCAACAGGTTCAATGCATGGAGTTTAGGCCATGTGTATACTTTTGTAATAAATTCTTCAAGGACATTGGGAGTTATATGTGCTGTCTCCATGAAACCTGTATTGGATCCGGCTGCGTCACATTCAATTTAAAGTATGTAGAGTGGGAGTTCTGTTGGAAAAAGTCACTTACAACTGAAGCAGTGGTATTTACAACATTTTGCTTATGTGAGGCATTTCTCAGATGCACCATTCATAGCCTGCAATGTGTCAGAATTCCTATGCCAACGAAGTCCAGGCCTAAGGACTGATGCAGTGGCTTTAAAACAGGAATCTGGTCATTTGAAGTCACTTCACACCCTGGAAGATGTCTGTTTTGCACCTCCCCACTGGTTTTAGTGGGTGTACACATGTATCAATCATGTTGTAGGGCCTCTTGACCAATCATGGACCATGGCACCTATGATTCCATCATCCACTCTAGCAGGGCTATGTGACATTGTGTACATTTTGCAAGGGACATTCCGGAATTGTCACTTCTCCATGAAGGAAAGGGTCCCCAAGTCCAGGTCTGCGTACTCCAAGGGAAAACAGTTAAGTACACACATAGGGCAGGTAATACATGTATTTCCACTTCACATCAGAAAATATACTTGTATTCACTTAAATTACTTTGTCACTCACTATGTCACACAAACTCAGGTCTCTTCACACACATATGTAGACTATGCTCACTGTAATGTGACACATAGACATACTGCATACATGACCTCTTACATCCAGGACCAATATAAAAGTATAGATGGTGATATTCTATCATTTTACAGTCTTTTACATTGGTCCTTGCACATTAGGATGCATGCGTCAATCGGAATTGGCGCATCTCCTTAAGTTTTGATGCACTGCTGAAGTGCATCAGTTCTGACACCAGCTTTAGCAATGCATCAGTTTTTGAGTGGATGCCTTGCAGTATCTTTCCCTAAGATGCAACACTATTTCTGACACATCCTGGGACCCTATGCAGTGGAACACTGTATTGTAAATAGATTGCGTCCATGGCATCGTAAACGTTTTTAACACAGCATAACCTTTTTTGACGCATCACTGCCACAACACAGCAGTGTATCAATCCTTGTAAATGAGGCTGCCTGTGAGCAGTGATAGATGATGTAGTCTGTTGCTTGACAACTGGTCTTTATGTCTGTTGTGAGGTGGATGGACTGGATATCACTCTCTTTTATTGCTTCTCGATCTAATTACAGCACTTGATGCTTCAGCTCTGGCACTGTAACAGTGCAAAAACTCTTGACAGAGGGTCTTGCTTACGTTTTTGCCAGCTTTCCACTGTATAGGTGGACAAGTTTTGAGGTTTGGTAGTACTGCCAGTCCTTATTGAACATAAACTTGATAGTGGTCTGTTGTTAAGAGCAGCATACCTCAAGTGACCTACAGGGAATAGGGAGGCAGCTTTGATGCTTTGTTGGGATTGCACCCCTCTTTTCATTGTGCCAGACGGAGGTTGCTGCACTGATGACTGCACACCTAGAGTGACAGTCACAGGGCTGTTTGATGATATCTTCTTTCTAATCAACACCTCCTTGTGTCTGGTTGAGCTTTCCTTCCCCTTTCTAAGCAGCAGCTATCTGTTTGAGATGCTCTTCCCACACAATTACATGTTTGATTTTCAGATGAGCAAATTGTCCCCGGGCAAATTAAGCAATTCTACAGGTCCATACATGGCCTGTGTTGGAAGATATCCCAGACTGGGAAGGAGAGGTTGTAAATCCAAAGCCTGAAAAACATGTTGTGATGGAGAACAGCAGCTGTGCTTGCCTCTCTAAGGGAAGAGCTACGATTGTGATAGAGATTGTGACTGGTGCATGTTTTTGAGTTCTTAGAAAGATGGAAGCTGGTGGTGTTGGTGATACTGCATGACCCAGAGTAAGTAGAATAGAAGTGATCTGCACTTCCTCTGGGCCGCTCTCGACATGAGCAAACATTGTTTCACCTTGCTCATTTCAAACTAGGCTTTCTGGAAAATGTATTTTTCCTTGCCTCCCAAGGCAGGAGTAGAGGGGCCAATGCACCTTATGATCATCTGATGGAGGAGGAGATGGTGTAGATGATATCCCCAATAGAAGATCAGTCACAACATCCTGCTCTGCAACAAACTCAACTTCCTGCTCTGTTGTGCCACTGCAAGATACGTTGTAGCAGATTCTAGATGCTATTGTGTCTCCTGGGAAGAGTTGGTTTGCTGGTGGGAAAAATCAATGTCACACTCACTGCTGGATTGAGCTCCCGACATGCTAGCCACTGACGCAAAGGGAAGGACGCGCACTGGAGCTCAGACACGCTATGCTCACACTGCGGCGTTTTCCGATCGTTGAAATATCACTGAGCTGCCAAAGTCGCCGAGAAGGGGTTTCCTGCTCCCTCCTGCTTGCCGCAAGGTGCGTTTGATGCCGGAAAGGATCTGAGGGCCGCCAGTGGAAAAGGTTCACAGATGCCCGATCCTGTCCCTCCCCACGGGAGGTGACCAGATCAGCATAAAGGAGAAGGGAGGTGAGGCAGGGGCTGTTGGGACCCAAACAGAGGTGGCAGTCTCGTTCTTTTTGGACAGATCAAAACGGTGCCTGCTTTAAAAAAAAAGAATAATAATAATTCACTGCGTGCAGATTAAAGTATTTCAGCCACTCTTAGTGCTCTCAGCGCTCTATATGCTCCATATGCTCAGTATACCAATGTACTCTAAAGTTACTCACTAAAGGCCACTAACCTCGGCTACACAGTGCACACTACCTCTGGTGCAATCTGGTACGCGACGAGCACTCCAGTCAGAGCCTGAGTCAGCTACACAGGGGAAAAAAAAAAGGCTTTGGGAGTCTCATGTCAGGACAAGGACAGGGAGCAACATTTGCAAAGCCTCGATCTTCACATCAATTTCAGGGCAAAGGACGCCCTGCTCCGAGGGCTGTCAAGATAGCACTAAGTGCTAAAGCAAAGCACCCTACTCCCTCCGATAACCATAAAAACTTGGAATCACCCCCAAACACTGCCTCTCTGCTAACCACTGACTCATCTCTCAGCATTACCCTGCCTCACAACTCACCAATTTCAATCGTCCACATGGCGGATCTGCATCTTGGCCCCGATTCTTTGCCTGAGGTGGCCAGAGAGCCGGACCTGGACCCAGAATTGAATCCGTAGTCAGTCGATAAAGTTTGTTCACTTCTGAATCGATCAATGCTCAGCTCGAACTGTGAGACTAATTGCACTAAAACCCAGGACACGGGCGTTGCATCCAAATTGCTATATCCCCTGTTCAGTGGTGGGGTAAGTAGGGGTCCAAAAGATTTTATTCCTGCGCTAATCAACGACTCCATTTCTGCCCCCCAGGTAGATAGTTCCTCCTCTGATACACTCCGCGATCCAGTCCACATCTTCGGGATTAATACTGCAGTGGTGCCCCCTGTGAATTCCATTGTAAATGGACCCCCCACCAGCCAGCTCAAGATCAGCTGAACTCACAAGCTAGGCACCCGTCTCAGGAACATAGAGACAAGGCAAGCACTGGCACTCCCTCAGAAAATTTGCTCCTTTAGATTCTAACTGAACTAAGAACCTTGAAAATCTTGCAAGAAGAAGCAAACCACAGAATGGAATCGCAATAAAATTTAATCTCGGGCAATATACAGCAACTTAACTCACGTATCAAAGAGGTAGAGTAGTGAGTATCCGATCTGGAAGATTCATGCTCTTATTTGGAGGTGTCAGTGGCAAAATGTCAACTAGATCTTGTAGACCTACAGATTCGGCTAGATGATGCTGAGAACTGCTTACGCAGATCTAACCTGAGATTTACAGGGGTCCCGAAGGCCACGAAAATGGACAGACTGTTACAGACTTAATCACCGATCTTATCTTACATCATATTATCTCAGACCCAGTGGATAAACATTTAGATCTCACTATCATGCAGGCCCATTGGATCCCTGCAGTACAGCCACCCAATGCAAAATACCCTCAAACTATTCTTGTAAACTTTGGCGACTTTTGCGTCAAGGCACGCATTCTACAGCAAGCATGAAGAGTAAAATACACCAGATTCCCGGCGATGATGCCTTTAAAATTTTCTGAGATATGTTGGTGGCTGCTGATCATTGGAGGAGAGAATTGAAGCGGATGATCCCCACATTTCAGAAAGTCGGGCCCCGGCAGGACTCGTGCAACAATCTAAACTAAAGTTTATTTTCAGGGACATTCAAATTTAGTCTACACAGTGGATGCTGCTAAGACTCTTTTGCATTCGATTCAAAGCTCTGATCAATCAGGGCGAAGGGGGGAGGGGAAAAAATTAAAAAAGAGAATGGAAGGAGGGGAGCACACTATGCACTAAGAGGGTTGAAATCGTTTGGGAAGGGATGATTCCACAGAGCTTAAACATAACGCATCACTTTGGCACCTACATCCCAGTCCCTTTGCAGTCTATGGCAACCAGGGGGCCATGTCAAGGCACCCGATTA